>NC_072767.1:21685258-22040315 GCF_022539595.1 Amphiprion ocellaris | reverse complement strand
GTCCGGTTCCCCCTTCTATAAATCTGCTTGGAATCTTCCACTTCCTGTTTGTCAAAGTGGCTTTCTACCTGGACAGGTTTTGTTGGAGCTCATGCAACAAACATTTTGGGTAACTGCACTTTAATATGGATGGATGACACTGAATTAGAGTCTGTTTTTATGAGACTGAGTTAAGATGTGTAGCTCTGTCATTAAATAGGAAATTATTTCTCAGAATTCACAGAGAAAAGTCTGAAATGTTTGCTAGGTTAGCGTCCCACATGTTCTTTGGCTCAGCTAAAGCTAACTCTCTCCAACTTCTGGATCTCTTGAGTTGCTTGTTGTTAAAATATCTTGCGGTAGGTGCTGAAGCTCAGAAAGTCCGAGATGTTTGTTCAAAATAAGCTCATTCTCAAGTCTTAACTGAACTGTCCTGTTTTGTTTGAACTTTCCCTAAACTTAGGAGTTAATGACAGAGCAGCACATCCAGACTCAGTCTCATTTATGTATAAATTAAACTTCAGTGTCATTCATTGATGTTAAAGTGCAGTTTTTCAAATGTTTGTTGCACATGCTCCCGACCAAACCAGTCCAGGTGGAAGACGATGTGAAGAGAAAGCTCCAGAGGATGAATATCACACATTTACGTTGGAAATAAATGTCCTTTAATTTGACATTGTCATGCAAATGATGTTCAAATCTTTGAGTGTTTTGTTGATGTTGGTTTCTAAATGTTTTTTGACACTCGGCCCCAAACATTAAAACCTTCTACGGCTCACAAACTGCAACAATTCACACATTATCAACTATCTTTCTGACTAAACTAAGATAAAAAGTGAAAAACTGCCTGATTCCTGCATCATGAATGTAAATCTTTTTGGTTTTTATGACAGTAAACTGAATATATTTGGGTTTGACATTTTATAAACCAAAACAAGAAATGAATTACTGGAGAAAACAATCAACAGATTAATGGTCAAAGAAAGTGTGTTTTCCAACATATATGGCTGAATTACTCCAACATTACAAGATACATACAATTTTAATTCAATTTTATTTATATAACGCCAATTACAGGTCAAATTGTCTCAAGACACTTTATTTTTATATTTTTTGTCATATTTAAAATATGACAAAGTAAGAAATTTGAACCTCTTGACTAATCCAATTTATTATTTGGTTTTTAAGAGACTAATCGACAACTAAAATAACTTTCTCCACTAAAACTGATAAACATGAGGTCAAATCGAAGAAACGGTTTTAAATACTGCAGTCCCACGATGACAAGAATAAAGTTTGTCAACAAAAACTAAATCTGCTGGTGGATTCCATTAAAGTCCTAATAAATGATAATAAAGTGTGATACTAAAGGTTTGTGGTGCTAAAAATGTCAAAGTAAAGATATCAAGCTGAACATCTGGATGGAGGTTGATAAAAGTTGACCTTCTTTCATTTCTCTGGAACGACTCCATGGATTTTATGGATGGTGGTTAAAGACCTGCTCTTCTAGTCGTCTTCCTTCTAGTCGCTGTAAAAAGTCACTCCATCCTCACCGACTTCAACACCTCTTCATGACAACTTGTTCTGCCTCCGACCTCGTGGAAACTCCAGAAACTCGAGAAAACCCGTGGAGACTCGAAGAACTCGTGGAGACTCGAAGAACTCGTCGGGTGTGGTGGGCGGTGGGGGGAAGTGGGGGAGTAGAGGGGGGAGGCCGCCACCCACCTCCCCACCTACTCTCCGCCCTGACTCCACCCAGGCCCCGCCTTGGCTCTGCCCATGTGGTCACTTGAGGAACTACGATGCCAAAGGGACGACGAATTTATTTCTTTTTATCTGATCTGTAGCTCAGTGAGTTAAGGATTTGCCTATGGAGCTGCAGGTCGCTGGTTCAAGACCAGACCCTTCTTAAGTTTTATCAAAATCCTGACAAAGATGAACAAAGAAAAAGGCCGGTGGCGGGTCTTGAACCTGCGACCTTCCACTTGGTAGTCCTCTTCTTATCACCCTGAGCTACTCGCTCAGATACTAATTCTTCGTTTTTTTGCGCATTTATCATCTATTTTTTGTTGTGTTCGAGGTTTTTTTTAGCTTGAGTCTCAACTTGACCGTTTTTCTCAGGAGGTTGGACTTCAGCCTTTGTGCTGGAGGGTTGAACCCTCAGTTCCAAGACTTTCCAAAGCCTCCACACCTTCCGAGTCCTCAGGACCTGAGCTTTCACACAGTCTGAGGGCTGAAATTTTCTAAGTCCCACAGTAGTTCTCTGTTAGTTTGAACCTTCAGACAGTCTGAGGACTGAAATTTTTAAAGTTTCTCAGTACTTCTCTGTTAGTTTGAACATTCTGGTTAACAGAAGCCTTAAAACTTGTGACCATGAGTCTTGATTTCACATTTAGACCATCCATCTGAGTTCTTCTCAGACCTTCACCTGTGGGTTTTTGAGAAATCCTCAACAAACTTTGATTCTCTTCACTGAACAGTAAAGTTTGTGGAGATCAGAACGTAGTTTCATCGATGCCTTCAACTACTAGTAGACTTTATCTGGAAAACAGTTTTCTGAAATGAGTTGTTAGTAAATCTATCCACAATCAAACCAAGAACATAGAAAGAGGAAATGTTTGAAGAAACAACTTGATGTTTTCGTTTCAGACTAGAAAACACTTCAAGACCTTTTTCTGTTTTTGCTCTTTTTGATCGTTTTATTGTCTCTTCTGTTTAATTTGATCTTCTAAAGTCTAACTGGTGTCTTTTCAAATGTTTTGTCTTTAGATTGATTCTTCTTAAACGTTTACTTTTGCTCTTTTCTCACCTTTTGTTCTTTTCTAATGTCTGATTTGATTTCCAAATGTTTTGTCTTTTTAATGTTTAATTGTTTTTTCAAATGTTTTATCGGCTTGTTTGAGTTTCTTTTTCTTTCCCAATATTTAATGTTTCCATTAAATCTTTAAGGTTTTTCTTTTTAAATGTTTTACCACCTTTTAATGTTTAATTTTCTTTTTAAATGCTTCATTGTATTTTCTGTTTAATTCCAATTTGAAGTTTTATTGTCTTTAAGACAGACATTAATAGACATTAATGTAAACATTAAATACAATTAAATTATATTAAACAGACAAAATATTGAATTAGATAATTCAACAAGATACATGTCATTATGAAATTAAACAAAATCTTAAAAATACAAGTATTAAAAATTACAGATAAAATATTTTCCATAATTAAACATTTAAAAAAATACAATTAAACAAGAACAATATTAAACATTTTAAAAAATGCAAAACATTTCATTAGATTATTAAACCTTTAAAAAGACAAAACATTTAATTAAAAAATTAAATGTTTAATTAGACAATTACATCTTAAATTTCTTAAATCTTTTTAATAATAAAACTTTTTAAAAGTTTTATTGTATTAATTTTTTTTCCTTTGATTTAATTGCTTTTTGTTATGTAGTTTATTTCTTTAACCTTTTTCTGTCAAGATTTTAACCCCAACTTTAAAAATGAAATAAACCCTTAAATCACAATGAAAATACTTCTGTTGTCACAATCATGAGTCAATTATTCAGTTTATCAATTCAACTTTATTTGTTTAGCACCTTTTACACAGATGACAAAACTAAACAAGCAAAGAGAAAAAACTAGGCTAAAACTAGGATTAAAACTCAAAAACATAAAGAAAAACAAAAGATTTAACATGGTAATAAAAGCTGTTGCGTCCAGGGGATGGAGGGAGTTTATTGAAGTCTTCTTGGGCTCACATGGGAAATCATTTAAAATATAAACTTGATATTCAGTCTAAGGAAACTGCAGAGCGACAGAAGAACCAACAATATCTCCTGTTTTCTCCTTTAATGAGTCGACTCTTCTTGTGCTTTCAGACCAAAGAACTACAGACTCTTCACAACCTGCTCAAACTCTTGGTACAGGACCTCACCACACGGGTCAAGAAGGTTTCCATCTCATTTCTACTCTGAAGATCACCTTCTCCTGCTCAAACTGCTGACAAATGTTTCTGCTTCTCTAAAGTCTGGTCTCCAGAACTTCCTAAAAACTCTCAAAGTCTCTTCTGCTGCAGGTTGCTTTGTAGAACTGTTCCAGAAAACCTCACTAAACCACATGGAGGGGCCTCAAGATAGTCGTCCAAATGAAACCATACAAAAACCAAACTAGCACAACCCAAATGCTAAAGTCTCCTGCAGCCTACCAGAGAACCTCTGAGAACAGAGAATCAGGACAGGAACTCTTACCTTCTGGACAACCAACGTTGGTTCTCAAACAAGAATACAGAATGTGTCTGACCAAAAACCTCTAAAGACTCACTACAGCCAAGATAAAGACACAGCTCAGCTGTACCAAATCCACTAATCACTGCACACATTAGCACCATGTGCTAACTGTGGCTAAAGAACCTCATTTACCAAGACAACTATCCAGTACAAAGCCCTAAAACACACCAAGAAACACATTAAAGACGATTTTACTGCTGGAAGCTGCAAGCCAACGCCTAAAGAACAAACTCAAGCAACAGAGCCAAACCCGGTTCTGTGGTGAAGAGAAGCAGAGGAAATGTTTGTCTGCAGCTAAATAAGGCAGGAAGACACTGAGCTGCTCAGGTGTTCCTGATAACACCAAGCAGCCACCTGGACAGCCAATAGGAACACAGCTTCCTGGAAGTCCAGAGGGCTGGGTTAGTGAAGGAAATTTAGTTTAAAGTTGAAGCAGAAAGTTAACAAAGAAAGCTGAAAACCACCTTCTGATACCTGAAATCTCTGAGTTTTCACACAAAGAACACCTGAACATGTCAAACTGGTTCCATAGTAGAACCATCATTGTAAAAACGTCATAGTATGGTGTGTTGCTCAAAAAACATTAGGACCCGGCTGTCTAGGGTCGCCGAGAGCAACACAAAAACAGGACAAATGCTGGTTTCCAGGGGGTTAGGCGGCTATTTATTTGAAAGAATAAGTTTACAACAACACATGTGAGCAGAAAAATCACAAAGTCAGTCTTTAGTTCAGCTGAAAATACTAGTTTTTGTCTTTTTTATTGACCAAACTTTTCAGGAAGTAGATGAAGAATAATTAAAGCTCTCATGTAGAAGTCCAACTTATTTTAGATCCTTGTGGAGAGTTTAATCTTAGAGTTTGTACAGCTGTTGAGTTTTTAGAGTCACATGGATTGTTTTGACATTTAATAACCGAGTCCTGAAATAAAATTACAGTTGTGGATTTCTGTCATTTAGTCTGGACTAAACAAATAACAGTGGCATAAATCTCAAACGTCATTATGAGGAGTCTGGATTGAGGTTTCTCTCTTGATAATGATCAAAACATGAAATTTAGGTTGATTTAAAGGAATATTCCACCTTAAATCTTTGAATGTTGACCTAAAAGGTTGGTTTCAGGAAGTATTCCACCTACAAGGTCCTCAAACATCCACCTTAAAGGAACATTCCACCAAAAATCCTTGGACTTGCACCTAAAATGTTGGTTTAACCGAGTATTCCATCCAAAATCCTCAAAGAGACATGAGGGGCTGGTTAAAAGGAATATTCCACCTAAAACCACAAACATAGACCTGAAAGGGTGGTTTAGAAAAAATCCTTCAGTGTAGACCAAAAAAGTTAGTATGGAGGAATATTCCACCTGAAATGTAGACCTGAGAAGTTGGTTCGGAAGAATATACCATCCTAAACGTCCTTAAATGTAGACTAAAAGACGGTTTGGAAGAAAATTCCACCTAAAATCCTCCTATGTAGACCTAAAAGGTGAGTTTAATGGTATATTCCACTTGAAATTCACTACTGTAGACCTTGGAGGTTGGTCTGATGGTATATTCCACCCAAAATCCTTGAACATAAACTTAAAAAGTTCATTCAAAGGAATATTTCACCTAAAATCTTTCAATGTAAACCAAAAAATCTTGGTGTAAAGGAGTATTCCACCTTAAATGTAGACCTAAAGGATGGTTTGGAGTAATATTCTACTCTAAAATCTTCCAATGTAGACCTAAAAGGTTGATCTGATGGTATATTCTACCAAACATCCTGGAACATTTACCTAAAAGGTTGGTTTAATGGTATATTCCCAGAAGAACCCTTGAATATCTGGCTTAATGGTATATTCCACCCAAAATACTTGTACATATACCAAGAAGTCAGTGTAAAGGAAATGTAGACCTAAAAGGATTGTTTAAAGGAATATTTAAACTATTATTTTCATTATTTAATAATCTGTTATCAGTCAGAACCCTGGCAAACTTATTTTCTTCAGTTTTTTTAGTGGAAGTCACAAATAAAGGAGCTCTTGGTTTTTACCAGCGTTACTGAGTCAAAAGCTGCTGTTTCAACACAGAACGTTCACATGCATCCACAAACCTCTCAGCACTCAAACACCCACAGACAGGAGGCCGGCTGGGCCGAGGCTCGGCGGCGTCCTCAGACCCACGAGTCGGGGAGTCGCTGAACTTGTTGGTCCGGTTTGAAGGCCTCCATGTGGTCCAGTAGAAGTCCACGTAGTCAGTGTTGGCTTTGAACCGCAGCGACTGGCCGCCATCAGGTGGACCGGCTCGTCCTTGTAGGGCTCCTCCTGTAGCCTTGAGGGAACCACAGGAACATTCAGTAGCTGTTGGAGTTCTTCCTGTCAGGCTTGTGGTAGAACGGCTCTGAAGAATCTTGTACTTGTATTATCTGTAACAATCTAACAGCCTAAACTGTTAACAGCAGTGTAAAAAAGCAAACACACAGGCATAGATTAGGACTCAAACTAGATTTATTTTAGAAAACAAATCAGCTTAGAGGCATTTGTTCACACATGTGGCTGAACAGGAAGCCGTCCAATCAGATTTGAGGTCTTCACTCTGTAGGTTGGTTGTTCGGTGAGACTCTTGGACCTCCATCAGCTGACGTGAATGTTTGATGGTCTTCCACTCTAGTGCCAGATGATTCATCCATGAATTCAGCAGCTACAGACTGAAATGAAGCTCATGCTGCCATTATTGAATTCCTGTTCCAGATTAGATGTTCAGAGCTCAGCTTGAATGCAGCCGTCTGCTGTCTGATAGTTTTTCTCATTGTAGTCTTAAAGTCTTTTTCCTGATGTCAGGATGTGGTGAGACTCTTTCTCAGTCTCTGCAGACGTCCCTCATTGTGCATCTCCAGAGAAGAAACAGAAAAACTGATCACTGCTTCAGCATCACAAACGCTCTCCAGCATTGAGAGTGTTTTAGGAATTAATTCATTGTGTTGTGAACTTTGAAGGAGCAGAAACTTTACAGCTGCCAAAGACATGAGCTCCAATTCTGGATGTTTTAGGAAATCAAGTTCATCAAATGAACACTTGATTTTTGCTGATAACTCAAATTAACTCAAATAATTTTAAATAAATAAAAAACAAAAATAACCCGACTTCCAGATAATATTTGTTGTCTGTGATTGAGACTAAATTCCTCCACATTCTGGAACTGGACTGCATTTCCCAAAATGGAAACATGGACAGAATTTAACACTCATGTATCCATGGCAACGCTAACGTTTCTGCTTCTTACCAAAGTTCACAACACAAGTAAAGATTTTAATATAAAACTTCAGGGATGACTGCTAACCATAAGTATTCTGATCAATACTTCATGATCAATATCAGGACAGATGTTACAACTCCAGCTGTTGCATTAGACTGCAGTTATTCACAGAGAAATTAAAACATCACATTCCTCATAAAAACTCGATGGGACTTTTATTAAATAAAGTGTTGGTGAATAAACAGTGTAAAAAGTGCAAAGCAGCTCCATTAAATCAGGAGATGTGAGACTTCCACAGCATGGATCACCATCTGCTGTGTTGATTCATAGCTGAATGTCAGAATGAACTGAGATAGAAAAGCTGCTTTGAGCTGCAACATTACGGTCTGACAATCCAACACCATCACAGTTTTCATCTGGTTGTTTTGCTCCATGCTGTGAAGTTCAGTTTTTACCTGAATCAATACAGAGATTCTATTTCCAACCAAGACTGGAATAAAAATTAGAATGTTATGAGGTTATTAATGCAACTAAATCCTTTCAGATGGAAGGATTTACTTCTAAGTTCTAATTCAAGTTTCAGTTGGAACACATTGCATTCACAAAGAAAAACAGCGATACCTTCATAGCAACATTTAATAAACCTAAAGCTTCCCTGTTGGCTCATTGGTGGAGTTTGTTACTGAGCATCTGAACCTTAAATCCAGTGAGACGACCATCTTCAGTCGAGGCCAGTCAGAGAACTTCAAGACCTTCCATCAGCTGGACCAGATGTGGCATCATCTCCCTCTGAACATCTGGATGACAGGAGAAAAGACAGAAATCAAACACAGATCACAGAAATACAATTTATTCACTTTCATCATTTTATAAAAGTAGCATGAACTTTATTAAAACTTGACAATATCAGTAATGGAAGTAAATGTTTTTATCTCGTGTTGAAGCTAAATTTAAAGTCAATTTTAATGACAGTTTATCCTGAGAGGAGTGAGAATGGAGCTTTTCTTTCCTTTTTAGAATATTCAATCAAAATATTCTGTTTATTACTGGCTTTAGAAGCATTTTTCTTTACTTATTTATTTTTAGATACCTCAGACTGATACACTTTGCTGGTTTGCAGATAATTTCATGTACAATGACAATAAAGATCTTCTATTATAACATATTGCTAAAACAAGAACTGCAAACCTTCTCAACCATCTCTCAGTCTGCAAAATTCCAACTGCGACCAAGAATTATCTGATGTAGTTATTATTATAATCTTTACTGAACCAGCCCTGGAATTAATAAAAATCTGTATATGGATATGATTTTCTCTGATGGGACCACTAAAACTGCATACAATAAAGTAAATGTCTTCTGCACTGCACACATACTACACTTTTGTATAACTCTGGATGTCAGAGTAAAGGCAGACAGATCCACCAATCAGCCACAACATTCTGACCACTGACAGCTGAAGAGAACAACATCCATCATCTTGTTCTAAGGCAACGTTCTGCTGGGAAACCTTGACATTCATGTGGATGTTTGACATGTACCACCACCTAAACACTGCAGGACAAACAACCCCCTAGTCTCCATGGCAACAGCAGTCCTTGATGCCAGCTGCCACCCTCAGCAGGACAAACTAAACTGCTCAGGAGTGGTCCGAGGAACACGACAGAGCTAAGCTGTTCACCTGGGTTCCACACTCCCCACATCCAGATCTGATGGAGCATCTGTGGGATGGTCCAGGATCAGCCTGGTCTAGGTAGGACCCACCCTGCAACCCACAGGATCCACAGGATCCACAGGACATCCCCAGAGGTTCTGAGTTTTAGCAGCATAAAGGGACCAACACAGTATTAGTCAGGTGGTCAAAATGTTATACTGTTATATTGTCATGCTGATTATATGATCAGTAAATGTTACCATCAATTATAACGTCCACATTGATCAAGAAAAAAAACAAACTATCAGTTCATTCAGAAACTATGGGGTTAAACCTAAAAACACAGACCTCAACAGCAGTTTGTTTCAAAGCAGAACACCAGCTGGTTTTGACTAAAGAAGCTTTCAAAGCAACAATTAAATGACAGTTTTGTTCTCATTAAGTTCACAGAGTCAGTTGGCCAAAATAATGTACACACATCAGGAAAAGATAAACTTTTATAAATATTTCATTTGTATAAGTACTTCTATACATATAGATTCCTCTTTCTAAGTTTGATCAAATCATGATAACTCTGTGTCCTGTTGTACGATGTTTTCCCAACAGATGGCATTACCCTCATGAATGGAGCATCAACAAGTGACGTCTACAACACAACAGAAATGTCTGGAAGCCAGTGGCCACCACTTTGAGCACCTCTTGTAATTGTAGAGGCCAATGATAACTTTTATTAATCTCGTGATGTCTGAATAAATTTGGTATTGAAATATTTATGCAAGTTTTTCTTTTCCTGATGTGTGTAAACATTATTTTGGCAGACTCTGTATAATGGGTTTCTGACAGGTCACCAGGCAACATCTTTTTATAATAATGACAAACATACCTGCATTCTACAGGAGTGATTTTCCTCATGTGCAGGTAAAGATGTGTGAGGAGCTTAGAGATGACAGGAGCAGGAGTCATCCTCACTAATTCAGCTTCCACCTAGAAACAGAAAGACCACAAACAAACACAATGATATACTCTCAAACGTTCAACCTCACAGCCTCAAAATATCTGTTTAGGAAGAGTTGTGTTTCTAAATTCTGCTGAAAGCATTGACAGACATTCTCTTACAAGGTTGTGTAAAAAGCAGCCTGTCCTCTGAGCTACTGAGAAATCTTCCTGAACAAAGTTTCTACATCTAAATTGGCTCAACAAAAACTAAAGCCTCAGTCAGAGATAACAGATATCGCAAATTATAAACAACTTTTTTGTTAACTCAGACTTTCTGCTTCAACCTCACATAAAAAGGGGAGTTTAACTCATCAGGTGACTGAAAATAAACAGCTTGTGCAGTTCTAGATCCAAAAGTAGGATGTTTCAACTCATGTTTTACTACAAATACATGCAGTAATAAATAAATACAATGGCTGGTTGGTAGTTTATTCACTATTAATGTCATTTTATATACTGGATTGAACTTGAGCAGTGGAAGAGAGAAGGAATTTAATGAATTTATAGAGATTCAGAGAGGTAATGGTGCACAATGTTAAGCGCGGTTTAATTCAAACCAGCTGAATGTTAAACTTCAGTGCAGCTCAACGGGTTTCAGTTAACCTTAAAGTAAAATAACTTTTTTAAAAGCTAAAATACACAGCAGAGAAATACAGGTTGAGAAGGTCATTCTAACAATGAGGACAGCTGCAGCAGCAACTAACACAGGTGTTCAGCGGTAAGTTAGCCACCTGTGTAATTAGCCCGCTAGCTAACATAGCCGCTTAGCTAGCTAACGCGTCCGGACCAACTGCTCAAACACGACAAAACACAACTCTTCACAAGTCGCTGACTTAACGTACAACAAAATAACGCTACTGGTTAGAAGTATTTATCTTCTTACCGTGTTTTACTCCAAAAACAAGGTCAACAGCAGCCAGAGATGCCACCAGACGTGCCGACCATAGATATATATACAAGACTAGATACGCTAGCGCGCTGTCTTCTATGGTCTGACCAATCACTGCTCTCTGGCTCCGCCCTCTGAGAATCTTGTTGTGGTTTGGCTCCACGCTTGCTAATGACCACTTCCGGTCTCAGAAAATGAAAAAAACTGACCTTTTTTCGTTTCTGTCTCTTACTGATTTTATTTTCTTGTTATTCTAAATATAAAATGAAAATCAAAGCATTTTTAAAATTTCGTACATCCCTTTTTGATTATGAAGAGGAAAAACACCTTGTATTTCAATTTTAATTTTTGTATTTTAAAACGAAGATCAAATAACCACTTGTTTTTTGTTTTTCAATACCCGTTTCAGAACGGAAAATCCAATTGCCAGATAAATACACCGACCCATGTAGTATAGATTGATCAGTGGACAAACATAAACAACTTCTGGCTCAAATAAAATAAAATTAAAGCTGTAGTCTTAGTATTGAATCATGTATTTTTGGGTGTATGAATGCAGCTGTTGTGATATGCAAATTTCTTTTTTTTTTTCAAATTGTGCTTTCAGTTTGAAATCAGTTCATCGTTGGGCCACCATGAATATTAAATTATGTTATTAATAAATGTCACAGCCCCAAAACTTCATGGTGGCTCGTAGAACAGCCAAAGTTAGTGTGATTCATCCTGTGGAGAACGTGAATGCCTGTACGAAAATCGTGGAAATCCATTAGGCGGTTTTTGAAATATTATCCTGACAGGTATAGAATAAAACAGAATAATGAAGAACACAAATGACAGTGACCTGAGTGATATGAATAATGAATAAATGTGGTCTAACTTGATAAGTGTAATGAAACTAAAACATTTTAAAATAAAAGGTAGTCTTCATACTTAGCATCATTTCATATAAATTAAATAAAAAATGAAACTTTAACAACATGGCACAGAGATTAATACTCGTTTTTTATTCCGTTCTTAATGTCAGTTTGGATCATGACTCAGCTAACTTCACTGGCACATTTTGCCTCACAGCTGACTGAAGACGGCGACATTTAGCTTCTGTTTCCTGAGGGTTTGATTTGTGCCTCTCCTGAGACGAAGGCTGACGTAGCCGAGTCCAGAACAACCCGTCCCACCCTGTACCCGTCAGACTGAAAGTCAGGATGAGTGTGTCCACAATTATACGCAGGACTGAAAACACTTCACATTAACAAAGGATATCCTGAGAGCCGGAGACAGCCTAACTCACCTGTAAGACTCCCATCCATCAGTATAGCCAGTCTGGGAGGTTATTCTGGTGTTTTCTTAAGCAATGTGGAAAAGATCTCAAATATGTGTTCTGGCTGGGGGTAATTTGTCCACGTCTGATGCAAGCATGTCATAAAGACCCAACTGAAAAGCTGTAAGATGATCAACAATGTACAGGATCGTTCTGAGCTCAGTGAAGATGTTGAATTTTCATTTTTCCCAAATGTCTGCAGTCTTTATGATAAACTGAGACACTGCAACTATTTTATGAACTTTAACAATTTGCTTTAATCTCTCACATAATCACAAAAATTTGAAATAATTAACTGCTTTCATAGTGTACAAATTAAACATTCAAGTTAAAACGTAACTAGTTTTGAGGTTAAAACTAACTAAACAAAATTACTTATTGACACTTTGTTAGACTTCTTAGGCCAGAAAAGAAAGAATCCATAGGATTTTGATTCATAGTTCAAAAACAGAGTCATGTAATAGTAGCTGGTAAATAGCTTTAAAAATGTCTCTCTAAAATTGTTCAAAAAAAGAGGAGCTATGCAAGAATAAATTATTATTTAGAAACAAATTAACTAAATGTTTAAATAGTCCAGATTATTGATAAGTTCACCACAAAATGAATAAAAGCTTATTCTACTGACTTAAAAAAATGTCAATACATTTGAATGATTTTGTATTCCTTTATTAAGTATACAGTATTTACACAAACATTGGTTGTCAGTCTTCCAGTCAGAAGCAGAAAACAGTTCAGACCACATGAAATGACGTCTTCAACATGATGAGTCATATGTCCTTTTACTTTAAAAAAAAATGGTTTAATTTAGTCTATTTTTTCCCCCTGGTTACTTCTTCTGTACCAAGCTGGTCTTACAATAATCAGAAAGTCAAACAATAGCAGTCTCCTGCCACAGAAATGTATGTGCTCATTGCCTTGTTCTTATGAAAGGAAAAGGAAGTAGTAAAGCTTGAGAACAGTCCATATAATAGCCACTACACTTGTAAAATGCACCATAAAAATGGCAATTAATTGCTTCTCAAGGGTTTTTTTAGGTAACCATAAAAGCTAGAATTGTCAGTGTAATTCATGTCATGGTTCTTCCTTCTTTTTTGACCTTTAGCGTTCAGGACAGCTAAACGCTCAGCGGATGTGATGATGTATTTATGATTGGTCTGTATTGTCATCCAGGCTTCAGCAGAAACTGTGTAAACTTCTGGACGTGCGAATCACGAGGAAACTTTAAATGCAGCTATTTTAAGAGAATCTGTTTATAGCAGACAAGTGAGCAGCTGCTGCCTGAAGTCCTGTTTGAGTGTCTGTTTTATTTTTAATGCCAGCAGGTCAAAAGAGTCGGACGACAATGTTGTTGAGGAGTGAGGCGGTTTTATTCGTTCATTAATATTAATTCCACAGGAAAGAACTGATTTTTGTCTGTTTTCACACAAACCAGAGCGAGTGGCACATAAGACAGAGTATTCACACCAGTGTTGTTTGAATTTGTACATTCACTAAAGTATAAAGATTCTAAAACAATTCACAGCAAATTTTAAACACGAGTTAAACACAACAGAATCTACAGTTACAAGTTGAGCTATAACAAAAAAGCCTGCACAGTCCAACAACAGTAAGTTTATGCCATTAATATGGAGGCAAAGTATTTACAGGTTGTGTTTTGTTGAAACGTGATATATTAGGAATATGTACATGTACTTCTTGAATGTTGATCACAGTGTCGGGGTCTCCTCCTCCAGGAGGAGCTAATGCATGGATGGACGGTTTATTTCATCTCACCTGGAAAACAAAACATTGACAGTTACATAACAAAGATGTAAACAATTAGAAATCACATTGCTGAAATTTGTGTTTTTTACAGTTTGGTGAGGATTCAGGGAGGTCTGTTTGAGGAGGAAATGTCTGTTTGTGCTGTGTTTGGCTTCAATACCAGCGTGGCTCCAGAGATGACAATGTCAGACATAAATATTTCTACAACTATTGGATGGACTGTTGTGAAATTTGGTACAAACATTCATGTTCCTCTCACAGTGAACTGTAATAACTCTGCTGAGTCCTTTACTTTTTGCTCAATCCTATTGTCATGTTGGAATTTTATGGCTTTTTGGACAAAACTGCTTTTTGACTGATGACGCAGGCTGTATTTTAAACACGACTACAGACTAATGAACGATTAACCATGAAAGAACTACAATTAAAAAATGAAAGTTGGACTCTTGGTCTTGGAAAAAACAGTTAAAATGCTCAGACAGCATTCAGACCTTCTATAAACAGCGGTCAGTAAAGTGTGCGTTCTAACAGGAAGTTTACCGTTGGAGTTTTGCTGATGCCAGGTGCTCCACCAGAAGGCCAGTTGGGTGCAGTCTGTCTGTCCGGCTGTGGAGCTGCTAGCAGGGCAGCAGGTTTAGGAAGACTGGGCTGCAAAGCAAAAAGGATTAATTCACAGTTAATGTACATCGGACACAGAAGCCACATTTGTGCAGCTTTATCTGGCTGTGCACTGACACTTGAACAGTGAATCTGCGTAGTTTGAAATTGGGCGTTGTGTGAACTTATGACTCCTTAAAATTTGTTTTCCTTTGTTATCTTGCTTTTCCATCCTTCCTGCTGCTGCAGCTCTCAGAATCCTGCGAATGAGCTCTGCCCCGATGTCCATGTAATAAGTGCCTAAGATTGCCTTTCAATGACAGAAATAACTGAAAGGTTTTGAGTTTTTTTGAGTTTTATTTGGTTGCCAATTTGACTAAGTTGACAAATCTGGAGCAGCAGAGAGTATTTCTTCACATGAGCACATAGAAGAGCGTTGGTGCCACATGAATGAAGGACTGAAACCATTTGTGTGCTCTTCTTTTCCCTCTCTCCCTCTCATACGTCTGTATAGGACAGATGACCGAGCTTCTGTACTTTACCTTAACGTTGGACACCATTCCCTGGAGCCTCTGAACCTCTCTGTCTCTCAGGGCCAAACGTTCTTCCTGCAGTTTCTGTTGGTCTCTCAGTCGGTTTTGCTCCATCAGTAATTTCTCCACCTAAAGTAATATTGATGTAATTTTAAATGAATCCGATACAAAAAAAAAGTTTCTTTTACCTTTATCTCTCTTTTGCTACTTTATGTGTTATTCTCTGGTTAAAACAGAAAAAACACACAATGTCATAATTTTATAAACTGAGAGAATCAACTGATTCCATAGATTTCTCCATTGGTTCTCACTTTCCTCCCACACACAAACATTATCTACCTGGTCGTCGTGGGTCTTCTGGTTGAGCTCTAACTGCTTGGTGTTCTTGGCAATCGTCTCACTGAGGTCTTGTTCACACTGCTTCAGGTTGGCAGTCACATGTAGGTTTTGCACCTCCAGTCGACTGGACATGGCCTGAATCTCAGCCACCTGGAAGAGGAACATTATTTTCTTCAGATACTGTAAATGTGATGCCAAGAGTTCGCTTTTAAATATAGCTGCTGCCCTCAAAGACTCCGCAGCAGAAAGCCGCAGGCGTGATGTCAGGCCGAGAGATAAAAGACTGTGGGTGAAGAATGTGTCACTTTGGACTGTACCAAAATGTGTTTCCAGATGGTGCCTCTTACATTCTTGTATTGTTTTTGTTTACCCCGTGTCTATTTCTATCCAAACGATGACAATGTGACTGCTTGTCGAGGCTCATTTACTCAATGTCACACGTGAGAACATGCTGTACAGCTGATGTGAATGAAATCCACCCTGAATGTCTCCCTGAGGGTAAAACACAGGTTAATGTCGCTCTAAATCATCCACTGAGCCTAATCATGTTTTACCAGACTCCATGTGTGGTAACTGAAGCCATGGAACATGGACACATAGTGCAAAAAGGTCATTTAAATTTAGTTTTTCTGTCAGGATCAAGGCCTGAATTAAAGATTAATGGACAATGTATTGAGCAGCTTTATGTGATACACTGTCTCAGTTTTGTATTATATTCCCACTAAAAAAGTGAGAGAAATATTAAAATGAGCAATGTTGCAAAATGAAACTTACTGCACATACTTTTAGACTCATTATTCATCACTGCAAGTAGTTTCAAGCATTTTGTGCTTTTTGCTTATCACATGTAAGTTGCAGTTTAAGTTCTCTGAGAAAATTAGCTTCCGAAGATTATTCAAAACTGCAATTAAAAATTTGAACAGGAAAACTATTGTATTCTTTTGGTCATTTCGTCAACATGTTAAATTCATCCCTGCATACCAAAATATCCAGGCTTCCAAAATGTTCATTGACTTGATGGTTCCTCTCAGGGTTTCTGCCTCCATCATACACAGTGTGTCTATGAGAAACTTCTGGTTAACCTTTGATAAATTCAATCATAAGGGCTTCTTTTTCTGTTTCAGAGATCGATGTGTGGAATTTAGAACTTAATATGGATCAGGATTTATTTTAAACCTACAGAAAAAACATTTTTAAAGTGGAATCAGTCATGTAGGCATAAACATCCTGATGTTTGTCATTTTATCATGTTATCATTTGTGTTTTGTCTGTTTTTTCTATGTATTTTTTGTTGACTGCAGTGTATTTTCTTGCCAAGCTTTGTGTATTTGTATAAAAGCTGCCTCCATAGATAAGTAAAATAACCTATTTACCTTTACTAATCAACAAAAGGAAATTGCAAATTGGTTTGGACTATAAATGCTGTTGTATGAGTACATACCTGTCATCTATAAAAATACATTTTTTCCGCATATACAACTAAAAGTTCACAAGCAGTCCCTTTTCTGTGACAAACACAGGGACAAAAATAAGTTTGATTCATTCCTTTTTGGAAAATTTATGAGTGGAGCTGTTCCTACTCTGTGACCCACGGTGAAGATGGATTCCAGCAGCAAAACAAGTGATGTTTTTTGACCCCTGAGTGAGTGTAACATCCAGATGAAATATCGCTCTAAAGAGTAGCAACTAGCCCTGCTTGCTGAGGATGTGTGTTTTAAAGGCCTGCACGGTGTTGCTGTATCAGCAGAGCCACACACTTCACCTCTGCTTTGACCCTGAGTTCACCTCACAGGACATCTGTCTCTTTAGCTGGATTTGTCAGGAATGATGCAGAGGATAGACTTCCTCCCCTGAGAAACTGGTTTCCCATCCAGCCAGCGCTTTGGAATATTTTGGAGGGCAAACTTCTTTAAGGAGAATTTTTTAAATGTCAGAAATGTTACCTTGACAAGAGTTTTGACTCTTGAACACCAAAACCTAATAGAAACCATTATTGAAAATAAATAGCTCCATTCACAAGTATATGTTTTATATGTATGTCCCTTTCATGCTAATTTATACTTCTTATGTACTGCTTTTTAAGGAGAAATATGTGTTTTACTGCATTACATTTATCTGACAGATATAGTTAGTAGATGTCTTTCAGAGTAAGGTTTTCATTATTTAAAAAAACATACAACAAAACACGTTACAAATCATCCATTTCCAACATTTGTTGTGTAGTTGGAGCTCTTTGCTACATTTAAAATAACTAACTATTGTGCATGCACACACCTTGTTGCCCACGTTGTCCAGATACAGCTGGAACTTGTTCTCCACGTCTCTGGACAGGTTCGTGCAGCTGTTTCGTATCTTCTCCATTTGCTCCTGCTGGCTTTCACAGGTGAGGTGAAAGGTCAGCTGGTGGGGAAACAGGGTGTTGATGCGGTTCAGGAAGTCCCTGGTCACTGTCTTGATCCCGTCCAAAGAATGCGCAAAGTCCTCTTTGCACTTCCTGGTTGGAAAAACACAAAACTTTAATGAGTTTATTCTTAACATTTCCAGTCAACGACACGAGACAGACAGACAGACAGACAGACAGACAGACAGACAGACAGACAGACAGACAGACAGACAGACAGACAGACAGACAGACAGACAGAACCTGGTGTAGGCGGTGAGCTGCTCCTTCAGCATGGTGTTTTCTCTGCGCAGGGTGATGGCGTCCTGGTGGAGCGTGTCTCGGTCTCTGAGGGCGTTGTCTCTCTCCTGGCTCAGATACTGAACCGTCTGGGTGAAGTTTGAATTAATGAGATTTATCATCGCTTTCTGCTGAGCGTTGAGGCTCTGCAGCGTCTTCAGCTCACCTGGAGAGTTCAGAGACAAATAATAAATAAGAACAATAATAATACTACCATTACAACCAATACATTTCCAGCATTTATTAATATTCAGGTGCCACTTTCAAACAAGACATGTTTTATGTGTAATTGACTGTTTTTCTTTTTATTAATATGTAGTTTATTAATACTTTGTTGATGATTTATGAGACATTAATACAAAAGAGTCCCTTTAGGGTTGCCAGGTTGTTTGCAATCAGTCACTCACTTATATAAATGTTAACAGAAAGTTTATTGAGGATTATTAACTATCAATTAAAGCACAAAAATAAAACATCTAGATATAGATTAATTCAGTTTAGAGTCTGACACACATTGAAATGCTCCAGTGTATGAGATGTGTGAGATGAAGGATCACTTTCACATGTATTCTAGCAGTGACCAGCACTAAGTCATTTCTGGTGTCACAGAAAACTCAGGCAGACTGTAATATTTAAATATTTGGCTGCTCAAGGCCTTTGGTTGCAGGTTTAAAAAAAAGACTAAGCTGGAAATCACTGTCATCTCCATGTTTCAGGATCTAGCACAATTAGACGCTTTCTGTTGCCAAGAGAGAACGGATGCATTACAGCAAAGACAAGTCACAAAACTATTTCTATCAGGTGTGGAAGTGATTTTTCAGATCACTAAATGAAACAATATAGCTATAAATTACAAGAATTGCAGCAATGTTGTATCTTTATTTTGTGTAAGCTGCCTTATGCTGCATTCTGACTGATATGTAGGCTCTCTCTCTCTCTCGTCTTTTGTTTGTTTGTTTGTTTGTTTGTTTTTGCACCCTATGAAGTGTAGTTTATTATATTGACTGGTAGGTTTGGAATATTCCCATATATGTTCTGGGTATAAATCTGTTGTCTATCTGTTATTATGTGTAATGATACTGGGTTCTTTATGTCCACTGTGTGTGTGTATTTGATTATAAACCAAGATTAGTGTGAGCTTAAATAAATATTCCTGCTTAAATGTATCCAGAAATATATATTTGTTTTACTTGCAATTATTTTGTCTTATCTTAACCACTTAGACTTCACTACACACATATATTTTTATTTTACACATACTAAACTAAACATTGTCAGCTGCACAATGGCTCGGTGGTTAGTACTTTCGCCGTGCAGCTAGAAGATCCCTGGTTCGCGTCCCGGCTTTCCTGGGATCTTTGTGCATGGAGTTTGCATGTTCTCTCTGTGCATGTGTAGGTTTTCTCCAGGTTCTCCGGCTTCCTCCCACAGTCCAAAAACATGCTGAGGTTAATTAGTAACTCTAAATTGTCCGTAGGTGTGAATGTGAGTGTGATTGTTTGTCTCTATGTGTAGTCCTGTGATAGACTGGTGACCTGTCCAGGGTGTCCCTAAGCCAGCTGGGATAGACTCCAGTCTCCTGCAACCCTAATGAGGATTAAGCAGTGCATAGATAATGGATGAATGGATAAACTAAACGCCAGAACCAAAATTTCTGGGGCAGCTATTGTTTATGTGACATGTTTGAAGAAAAATCTTAAAATTACATTAAGCTTTCCAGAAAGTAGAATACTGTGATACATACTGCTGGAGGTGACCAGAGGAGGAGGCATGATGGGTGTGGTGGGACGTCGTGCCATCATGGACAGTGTCGTGGCACTCACTCTCTCACAATTAGCCTATAAATGGAGAAAATGGAGAAAACATGAACATTCACAGGATGACTAATTATTTACAACTTTTTTTACTACTATGATGACCAATTGGAAAACTATAACAATGTCTAAGGAAGTAAAGAAAAAATCCTGCTGCATAATTTGCAAATTATCAAAATTTTTCATTTAACTTTGATTTGTTTTGTGCTGGAAAGACAATCTTTCAAAGAAGATTAAAAGGCATTAAAAACTACTCAGCAACTGCACTAAACTACCTGACTCTCAGTATATCTTTGCCAAAAAACCTGGTGTTCACTCCTGTATAAGGGTATCTTCCCCTTGTTTATACTTACCAATTTATTTCTCAGCTCTTGTTCTGTTTTGTTGGCATCAGCCTTCAGCTTTGCGATCTCTTTCTCCAGATTAGCTTTCTCAGCTGTTCGAGCTCCCAGCTGAGCTCCCAGATCTCCTTTCTCCTTCCCCAGCTGGATGTGGTTCTCGCTCAGCCTGTTGAAGCTCAGCTCCAGCTCCTGTTGAGCAACAAACACCCAGCAGCATCAGCATCACTGTGTTTTACAGCTCGAAACATACTTACATAGCACTGTGAAAGTAAAAACTAAAACTGAAACAGGTCATAAAATACTGTGGCAAACAAAAAGCTTTAGTGATGACTGGTTGTGTCTTGTCCAATAACTACATGTCATCCTTGAAGCTTAATAAATCCTATTAAAGACATCCCACTGAAATATATATTCTATTGTTACTTGGGATGGAAACAGACATCAGGTTCTTCAGTGGGTTATTGAACTTTTTGGAGAGCTTTATCAGACACAAGCTATCTGTGATGAAATAGACTAAAGCTGCTACACTGGAGGAAATCACTGACCTTGACCCTCTTCTCCGCTGCAGACTTCTCCGGCTGCCCATATATGAGGAAGAGCACCAGGCTGACGATGATGAGGGACTGGATGAGAGAGGAGAAGAAGAAGACGATCCTCATGTAGTAGCCGCAGCTCTTCCCTTTGTGTTTGTGCAGCGGCTCTCTTGCCTCCAGGCCAAACTTGGCCCTGGAGTAGCTGGAGCTGTACATGGCTGCTGGAGGTGAAATGGTTGCAGCTGGGTTGCGAAGATCTAAACCGGAATGATTAAATCCACAAAGACTTCCCGCTGATCTGATCTTCTCGGCAGCTCAGATGCTGAGGCTCTCAGGCGGTCACTGTCAGGACGAAGGATAGAACTTGTGGCTCGATGTGTGTTTCTCAGTCTGGTGTGTGTCCTCTATAGCTCTGCTGCACTGTATGACAGCAGAAACATACAGGCGAGAATGGCATGCATAGATGGATGTAAACAATGACCCTTAGGTGTGTAAAGGGGCCGTGTTTATAAATGCTGTGAGAGGCACACTTCCACTCCATCCTGGTCCAGCCCTCTCCTCCCCTCTCCTCCCTCTTCGACCTCTGTCACAGTACAGCCTCCAGCTGCACTGCTGCCCGAGCTGTCACAAATTTTCCATGAACATGTTCTTTGGAACAAAAAGAGATTGATGTGACGGGAAATAGTCCGGACATGATTACGACAGATACTTTTTAAAAACCTCTTAAAATCATACAGGTCCTCTGATGGAAAAATTCAGAGTTGGAAAATATGAAAAAGGATTTTCCCTACTTCACTGACAAGTTAGTCTAAAAGTCTTGTTTTGAGTATTGATAACTGGATTGATATTTCATGTGAGCTCATGTTCTTGGTTCGTTTTTGCACAGGTTGAGGACTGTTCATCTTCTTGCATGTACCTTATGTTAAGGTAGATTTGAAATTATGTGAACCTAGCCTTTGTGATGACGTAAAAAATCTATATAAAATGATCGCAAAGTGTACAAACTTCTGCTTAGTCTGCACACAGTGGCGGTATTAAAGAAAAGTACATGATTGCTGTGAGAAAGATGTATTTAAGAGTATCAAAAGTGAAACTCTTCATTATATTGCTGAATTAGGGATACATTAAGATTTTGCTGCAACTGGAGCAAATTTCTTCTGTAGGAACCTTTGTGGTCCTTGTCTTTTTGAAGGTGCCTCTGATAAAATCATCTCTTTCATTTTAATTTGAGTTTATAATCTGCTCACATCAGACCAGGTACTGGTCGGAGTACTGGTTTTTCTGTGGGTCATAAAGGAGGGAATCAAAAGGAGACAAATACATTTTTGCACCAGCCACCAGATTAATATCTGTTCCTTTGTGTACTTTAACCTCGAGCAATGCATTTTGTTTTTCAGTTAATCATAATTTAAATATAAAATCCTGACCTGAAAGTAGCCGGTTAGTATACCAAACCGATAACTGTGGGGGAGTAAAAAGTACAATATTGAAATACTGTGGAATAGAGGCTCAAGTACTCAAGTAAAAGTACTTAGTGATCTTCCATCACTGTCAGTATGCGATATAAAAAACGCAACAGGAAACGTTATCAATCATTTAAATATAGCTGCCACAGATTGTTCTGATCATATTTCCCTGGTGGTGGGTAAACAATGTAAACCATGTCAGGAGTAAAAGTAGAAAATGCCAAACAAAAGCAGAAAAAAACAAAAAAAAATCCACCATTTCCTGTTCTAAGCAAGCACGGAAAGGAGTCATGGCAGTGGAGGAGTGAAAGAATGAAAACAATAGGGACCTGTCATTCTTCGGGGATGAGGGAATAACAACTTGCTGCTTTTCAGGCGCTCTGGATCCCTCCTCCACCGTTATCTGCACTGATGACGTGAGAACAGTCGGGTCGGCTGGGGAAGGGTGTGAAAGGGGAAAGGTCCCCCGAACCTGGGGTTTTCCTGCTCCCCATTGTCTCCCTGACAAACTGTCTTCGCCGGAAAAAAAACTAATTCATGAAGGTGCGTTAGAGTGACAAAAAGTGAGAAATCAGGACAGAAACGTTGGACGACCTCTGAACAAAAACAGGAAACCAAATGGTAAAAAGTTTCTGATAAAATGCCTCTTATAAGGACAGAATAGACGTTGCTTTTTTGTGATAAAACTCCTCTTTAGATAGCCAGCTAGACTTCTTCAAGGTAACAGGAAAGCTTATCTTTACCACTCAAGTCATACTCATGCCAAAGCTGGATAAGAGACACCATTTACAGTCATAGCTGCTACAGCTGCTTAATCATGCTGTCATGTAAGGAGGCCATACAGGCAGAAATGTAAGTGACAGAGATTATGGACCCTGCCAGTGACAATTTAAGCAAAGAAAGATTAGCGAATGACCATTTAACACAGATCAAAGCAGAAGCATCTGACCAAAACTGCCAAGACTATTATAAAACTGCCAGTCAGAATATTAGAGGGAGCACTTATGAAAATAAAACTACTCTCTTTGATCCCAGCAGCTCCTTGAGAAACCCTTTGAAATATGAAGAAGGAACTTGCTGCCATCTCCTGACAAAACTGTAGAAAGCATGACAAAAATATTAAAGACATGATTGAACATGCCTTTTTTTAATAAACAGAAGCAGCTTCAAAAAGCTTGTCTGTACAATGTGTTTCAAGTGCAGTTAGACTAGCAGTACAAGGGGCCTTTTTACAGTCAAACCATCAATGCCACAGAGATCACTGTCAAGGAAAAAACATAAATCTACATCACTACATTCTTCCATTGTCTGTGAAACATATTGCAAAAATGACAAGAAAAACAACCCCTTATAAAATGGAAAATACATTAAAACAGGCAACAAAGGTGAAAGGTAACTAAAAGAAAAGGCATTATTACATAAGTTGTAGGTTCTGTGCATCGAATTCAAGTTCATTACTTTGTCGCTATGGAAACTGTCACAGGTGTTGCAGTTTGTTTGCTTTCTCCCTTTACGACTTACAGACAGATCAGTAAGGTCTACAATTTGAAGGAAAAAAACTAAAGATAATGGGAGTACGTGCAGCAAAGCGTGATGCTGTAAGCATTGAGTCAGCCTTCAATATTCCAGAGACCTCTGACAAGTTTACCGCTACAACTGGATCATTTAATTACTTCCTCAGCTCAGAACAATCACTGACTCATCCTTATTGTTCTGGAAACACAATGACTGTGCAACTTACTTTAACCCTCCTTTTTCTTTAGGACTGTGACTGTTGTTCCCAAATATTCTTGATCTATTGCTCTACAGCAGCTAATGGAAAAAAACTGTAATAATGTGGACTTGAGAAGAACTCTGCCCCTTTTCTGATAAACTACAGTGTGTGTGAATTTCACAGGAAAGTGGAGCTTTTTGAGAGCATCTCAGTTTAGACCATTGCTTCAATGTCCTGGGGGTCTTCCCCCTCCAGCAGGCTGTACGATGCGTGACTCTGGAAAGGTCTTTGTAGAGGATGAGCCAGGAGTTTGGCCATGCAGTTGTGCAGCTCGATGGCAGGTCCACTGAGGGAAACTTCAAAGCGATAGCACATGCCCTTTGAGTCCAGGTTACAGAAAGATGTGTAGTTGTCCTGGAGGAAATGGAAATATTAAACAGCTACAACGTAAAACACAAACAACATATTTAGATGTCGTCATCATGCGAAAAGCTTTCATATTACATTCAAGCCTATTGTAAACATCACTAATGCTCAGTAAGATGGCAGACATTTAAGGTATCATGTCTCCTTTCAACAACTGAATAAAGTCTTGCATGTCCCCACAGTGTCTTTATGTTTTACCTTAAAATACAGCAAAGATGGTTCAGTTTATCATGACTGTATTATCTCTGGTTTAGGGCTGTTCTAAACAGGCTGTTTTAATGTCTGTAGGTTTGAATGCAGCTGAGGTGCTGCTGTCTACGCGCCCTTCAGGAAGAAGACTCTCCGAGTCTGTGACTGACAAAGTGGAAAAGAGACAGTCAATCATATGGCAGTCCACATTGATACTAATGAGTCTGTGAGACCAGGACTTTCTATGGCTTCTTAATTTTCTCTCTGAGTGATCATTTTACCTGGAAATATAACCTGTTCCCAGCACAGCTGTTGGTTTCAGCTCATGTGAATTGTGAGTTTGTCAGATAACACGGTGGTTATAAAATCAGCAGTTTAGCGTTGCAGAGCCGTAGCTTGGCTTTGAAGTGACTGCTGGTTAACACGTAGCAATAATGTGCTGCGTTTCAGTCTCTATTTCATACTCGGTTTTGCTGTCTGACAACAGAAAACATGTTCATGAAAACATGTTTATTGGGAAATTGGTTGTATTAAAAATGCAGTATATGTGAGCACAGAGAGCAAACGGATGTAAACACCAGCTGAGTCTCCGTTTCACTGAAGCACACGACAGAGCCAGTTCTTGTTTACTGGTTTCAAACCGGTCTTCCTATCATCTCTGTATGTCACTCAGCATTACAGTTTCCACAGAGCTCTGACTGTTGGAATACGATCAAAGCTAACATTAGAACATTAGAGTTAGATTGAGGACTTTCCTATTGTTGTGGTGACATTGCCATCAACAATAAAAGTATACCGCCTTATCTTCAGTACCTCAGAAGCTGAGAATGCATGAAGGGAGCAGGACATTTGCTTTGCTTTGCTTTGCTGTGGCTGAGACAATGTAGTGTTAGCGAAAGCAGCTCTAGAGAGTAAATAAACCGGGCGAACTGTGAGGCGGCTCCTCATTTTAAATGGCTCACCTGAAGGCAGCAGGCAGAAGAGAGCAGAATTATACAAAGTTTGGGCTATTGATCCCTCAGCTGAAATGCTGCAGTTCAGTACATTTTTAATGGCTAGTAAAGCTGCTGGAAGACTTGAGGAATTGCAGAAGTAAACATCTTCATATCTTACCAGCTTTTGCCTTAAACATCTAAGTTTACAACAACCACAAAAGAGAATAAAATCTAATTTTCACCTGATGGGACCTTTAAAATTAACCCCTTGCTAGTAAAGAAACTTGTCTTGTCTCAAATTGACAAGACAAAGCTTAGAAACGAGACCAAACATGCAGGTTTTTCCAAAAATCCTGAAGTGAAATATTGAGCCAAACTACATTAAAGAGCTGCTGCACACAGTTTAAACTGATCACCCTCCATCAATATCTTCTCCACTCACCCTCCAGCTGGTCTCATCCCCTTGTTCCTCTACTCCGTTGTGCAAGTAGACAACATCAAAGAAAAAATATGGAGACTGCAGCATTTTCTGGAAAAGGATGGAGGAACAAGCAAGACTGTGACTTAAATGTACAGTTAGCTCCAGATGGCCACAAACACTCAAAAAGAATCGTCTTACAGATGGGAATACAAACTCCAGCAAAAAATGTACTAAAGTGCAGACAGAAATGGGGATGTCTGTGCAGTGCTGTACTTACACTAACAGCCTCAGAAGGGTTGAACTGTAGCTGCCCTGTATGACGGCTGTAGATGAGTACAGTCCGAACCACATATGGAGGTGGGATCGTCTGAACATTCTCCATTAGCGGCAAGTCAATCTTCTGACGACTACAAAGGAAACAGAAAAGGCAAATACCTTCACAGAAACTGTTGAAACCTTCCCATGCACTTTAATATATTTCAGAAACCATACAAAACATTTTCATATATGAGAACAGTATTCTGCAAATACTTACATGACATTAAGGAGATCCTCCAGGTCTGCAAAGGACAGTTAAGGTGAAAACTGAAAGCTTGAAATTCAGCATTTTATCATATGAAATCTGATGTTATTGTCACAGTTAGTTTTCAGTGAAAGGATACTGAAGGACTCGCACACATTGGTCTCCAGGTCATACAAACAGCTGCACAACTCCCTGGGATCAGACGTGAAGCCTGACAGCTGAGACATGTACAGACATAAAATAATATTACATTACATTTGCTTAGTGCATTCAACTTCCATATAAAAAACATCTTTAAAAAATGTTAATAAATCTCTCCTAAACAAACCACTAAGAGGACTTCCAGGACTAGGATGCTTCTTGTGTTATTTTAGGAAATTGCATTTTGTAAGGGTTACACTCAGAAAGGAAAGAGGACAAAATTCCAGTTAAACTGGACATATGTTTTACAGACATTTTAAACAAGCACTGATTAAAAGGCTCCTGTACTCACCCACAGGGCATCATCATTGACGACAACCAGCGCAAATTCATGCCGTTTGTCAATCTTGTGTTTCGTTCTGACAAACATCTCAATCATCTTCTGAGATATGTTTAAAGCATTCGTTTTAGATCTAAATTGAAAGACAGGCAAATTAGGCAGTGATAACAAATACAAAACATTTTCACTGAAGAAAGAGGGTTTGGTATGCAGCTGCCTACCCATTGAAAGACTCCAACTTTGGCAAAGACATCTCTTCAGAAAGATCTAAGCAGATAATCTATGAGGAGGAAGACAACACCAGGTAGTGCAAGCTGCATAGTGAGAGTCAGTCATTATACGTAGACTCATACTTCATAAATCAGAAATGTTATGTGGACCTACCACTTTCTCTGGGCAGTTGACACGAGGAACTCTGAGCTGGTACTCTGCAGGTGGAGGGACGGAGGCTGTGAGTGCGGGCTGCTGCTGTGTGGGCTTCGGCCGCTCTTTGGCTGCCACAGCAGCAGTGGACAGCGGTGCTGTGGCACTGGCTGCAGCCGTGACACCTGCAGCAGCAGCAGGTGCTACAGTCTGAGCTGTGGCTGCTGACACAGTCGTGGTGGTGGAACTCGGAGGGCTGTCGCTGGTCGAGGCCTCACCCTCTCCCTCCACTCGACTTCCCACCGCAGGCTGGGATATGTTTGGGTTACTGTTGCCTCCGAGGCTGCCCGTGCTGCTGCGACGGTCCTCAGCACCCTCAGGGTTGGAGCGTGTCCGAGGTCGCAGCTCCACCAGGCGCTCCTCTCCATCCGCTGGGCCCGGCTCTGGCGTCTCCATGGATACACAGGATGCTAACAAAGTGATGAGATAGTTTGGATGAGTGGCCGGCAGGTTAGTTTACAGAGAAACAGGATGTTGGTAACATTTAAGTGTCGATTGAATCCATTTAGATTTAAACTTCAATACAAGTGAAATTCACTTTGCTTTCCACTCACACCTCAACAAAATACAAACAACTGAAAGTCTGAATTTCACCCTAAACAGTGACAGCTTGTAAATTTAAACACACAACATGTCCTGATCTCACCAAGGAAGCTGCATGAATCTCAGATTTACGCCAGATCACCCCCTCGACTGCCTGCATTGACTTTACAAACATATTCTACATTAATTAGAACGCTAGTAACTAGGTCATAGCAGCATAACGCTAATGCTACAAGATGAAAGTGTGTGTCGGTCCGTTTAAACTCAGTGTGTGTAGACAAAAGGAAGAATAATATCCGCAATGACTTCTCTTTACATAGCAGATTATTCATTAGAAAATTGAACATATAATGCGTCCATAAAAGTGTGACATTACCCCGAAGCGGCTAAGAGACAGTTTACGGTATTGCGGTTGGTAACACAGAGAGATGTTTGATGACAACGGTGTAGAAAATGTAGCCGTTAGCATTAGTTAGCTTTAACAACAAATACGTCAAAACAGATGTGTTGAGAAGTATTAAAGTGTTACGTTAGACTGAAGAAGAATACTTACGTGACTGATATTTACAGAACGTCCAGAATTTAAATAAAAGAAAAACTCATTGAAAGTTGCAAAATATTTCAGCGGCGTGCTAACATTTGTTTTGAACGGACAACTTCCTCACCAGAAATGATACATGCGGAACTGCATCACCTCAGAGCATCATGGGTAATGAAGTTTATGGCCTGTTGTCAATAAACACAACCGCTCTTCTGCTTTTATACTCGTACAGCTGTCAAAATTGTAGTGATAATTATAGTAAGAGAAGCAGTTGTAGCAGTGTAAATAGAAATCAGAGTCTTCATTGAAGAACTGATCGATTTAATGTTTTACTGAGTCCGTTTTACAAAAGTGACACATTTACATGAGTTTGGCACTAAAACTTTTACTATGTCATTGCCATCACTGATGCACAGAAAGCCTCTAGAATGAAAAAAAACAAACAAACACAAAAATAGAAAAACAACATTTAAATAAATATCTGACATTGACAACAAAATATAATTGTGTGTAGATATCAGCTGATTATCTGCACAATTTTGAGTCTGAAGCATAAATTAAACAGAATTCATAAAATCAAAATCTTTATAACAAACAGGCAGATGGAATCAGATCTCCTTTGGTAAAAATGAACCCTGATAACACATTAGTTGGAATTTTTTGTTGTTGTTTATTTGGGGTTTTTTTGTTTGTTTGTGTTTTTTTAGGGAAATAATCAGTCAGCAGCACGACAGGGCATTTGTACCTTAAGACTTTCGTGTACAGCCTTAAAAATATGAATTCAGAATTTCATGGATTTTCCACGTACCAAACTTAAGGAACCAAACCTGTCATCTTACAGAGTAGGATGTTCTGTATCATTATTTTTCACAATCAGTTTATGATTCTAACATGTGAGGCTGAACTGCTGCAATAGTACAACTTGTTGCTGTGTAACATAGAATAGTTTTACACTGTTTGTACTGAGATGTAGTTGAGATGGTGTGATCGAGCTGCAGCAAGCAATGGAGGGATGTGTGGAGAGAGAGAGAGGCAAGCATTTCATAGATCTGCAGATTCAAGAGAGAGCAGTAAGCATTAACAGTAAGATTACATCAAGCCATTCTGACGTATGAAGGGATTATAATATGTAAAAATGTCAAAATATGAAACTTTGATACATAGATGAGCTTTTAGGGGGTTAACTACTGGCCAGAGGGGGGCTTTAAAGATTAACAAGTGTTAGTTTAAACTAATTGCCACTTTATGCATTTCTTAAAATAAATGACATAATATCCAGAGAGGATATCCAGAGTCCACATCATTGGTCACAGTCTGCTGTTAAGCAGACATGGAAGCTAACAGCGGACAAAACAGGAAAGGACACAAAGTGGAGGGGAATGGGTGGGGATGACTTTCACAGTGTTTTCCACTTACTTCATTCATCACGCTGAACGCTGTTAGGCAGATGTGCAGAGAGCAAACTGCTGCACAGACTGACTGACTATTGGAAAATATAATTGCACCAAATAGCAGGACTGAAGAAAACATCACCTCATTTTGTTAAATGTTCAAACACATCACAAACTGAGTGACTGCTGCAGCTAGAAAGACCAAGAAATATGGAGGTAAGTCATGAAGAAATGTGTGAGTGATCGCGCCAGGAATCTGTTGTTTAATGCGTGAACCAGTCTAGCTATAATACAGATAAACTGTGACAAAGTCTGTGAGATCGTAAAGTAGTTTTAAAATGTAATACTTGATCCAGATGCCATACATTGTTTCAACATAATCTCCAAGAGAAGGGTGACTCTTTATAGAATTATTGCAAGTTGTATTAAACTCACAACTGTTCTGACCAGTTTGAATTAGTTGCAGGATTTTTGATGAGTGTTATTCTGCTGTATTAGTGTGTTTGCATTTTTAGGTTTGTACATCCACACAAAGATTACGTACTCAAGTGAATTTGAGGCACAAAACTGCCAAAATTGTAAAAGTACTCACATTGTTGGTCTGGCTGTTTATTAGCCTTTTTCCCTCAGTATGCTGGACTGGCCTTTCTGTGACACTGATGAGGAACATTTGGGTGTTAGGGATAAGGAATTTAAAGCATCTCGTCAACTCTGTAGCACAATATATGTAACAATTCATGTCATTAAAAGAAGAATGTGTTGAATTAAATTTGAATATTTCTGGAATGTGTACACAGTTTATGAGAAAATAAAACAGTCATGGTTTCTTGCAATTTCATGTTTTATGTTTAGACATTTACCCAACATTCTTGATGCAAAACAATAGAAAATATTTGCTAGGCAGGAAGTTGGATCTCAGGATGTTTTAGTTTCCTCCTTTTCCGTCGCTCAAAACAATAGCAGCTAAACAGTCTGGTGTCTGGTTCAAGAGCACTGCAGGTTTTTATGTGGATATATATCCAGCTTTTATTTAGCTAAGTGTAATCATGAAGCACTGGAAGATAAATATAATAACAATAATAATATACAGAAAAATCAAGTTAAAATAATCAATCATCTGAGGTCTACCAGATGATCTTCCTCCAGTCCAAGTACAACTCTGTGTTTCTGCAGGATTCCAGGAGGAGCAGATGTGATAGTCTGGATGCAGGATCAGGGTGTGACACAGAGGTGATGAACCCAAACGACCATATAAGCTTTGACCCTGAGGGCCCTGACCCTGCAGTCAACCTCGAGCCCTCGCAGGCAGAACTGGCTCAGTGTGAGGCTGAAGTGGGAACTCTGCTCAGCATCATCGCTGAACTGAACAAGAAGATGGGGTCGCTGAAGGCACCCAGGTAAGACAAGTACATGAAAACAACTGTAGATTTACTGCAGCGTCATGTTTAACCCTTTTCACTAATGACATCCACATTACTGATGTGAACTCAAATTACACTCACAACACACAGTTTAACATTCATAGATAATATACGATGAGCTTGTTGCTTATCTCGACATAAACACTCTTCTCTGGAAGTGAACCAGGTGACATGAGACCAGCAGCTCCATCCAGACCTCTGGTTCCAGATCTTCTGTCTCACCGGCTGGTCAGACGCAGCCCAGAGAGGAACACTGCCTCCACTGTCTCATCTAAACCACCAATGACTGAGCAAGGTTGGCACCAACATCCCTTAACTTTACCTGTGTTCGGTAAACGTCATCACTCAGGACGCTGTGAACCTGCACTGTAATGGGCCAGAAACTTCTGTCCTAAAGAACAATTGATATTTATTTTAATACATAATACTATATGGATAATCTTGAGAAAAAGCCAGGCACACATGGTGTACGCTGAGAAGAGTTAAATGCCATTATTGTGAAAATAATCATGTCTAAATCCATAAGATGATCTGCTGCATTTCTGCTATTCCTCCTTTAGGAGGCAGTGGTGTTGTCTGGAGCAAACTGCAGGAGGTTTTATCATCAGTGGAGGACTCCATCAGCTGTAGGAGGACATGGGCCATCCCCATCACAGCCTCTGACCAGGACAAACACAAAGAGCACCTCAGAGCAGCTGAGGAGAACTGGGATAAAGCCACCCAGGTATATATGGTTGGGGGAAAAAATCAATCATATCGGATGTATACATTTTTTGTTTGTACAGTTGGAACTTCAAACACAAACTACTGTGAGATCAAATTTACTGGCTATTCTTTGATGAAAATGTTACAAATTCCACAAATTTCATGAAGAGATGAAGTAAAACACATCTGCTTGAGTTTCAATGGATGGGTTTAGGAGAAAATGATGTCATTCTTCAGGCTATCTTTAGACTCCCATCAGTCCCATTGGTAATTTTGGTTCACTGGTCGCAGATACTGGAGGAGATGGAAAGAGAGTTTGGGATTTCGTGCCCATTAGGCCTACTGAAGGACCAGTACCAGGAGGACACGCTGGATGTGGATCAAAGAGAGTCTGTCCTCAGAAACAGTTTACAGGGTCACCAGGAGGAGCTGCAGAGAGCACAAAGCAACATCAGCCAGATGGAAGAAGACAGGAACAAGGTGGGAAATGCTCAGGAGTCACTTTAGTTACATAGTTGATAGATGGAAGTGAAAATACATACTAAAAGCTTTGACTAGATTTTAAAGTAATATAAATTGATGAATCTGGAGGAGTTTTAGTGAGAAAAACTGGATGTAATCACACCATTAAGATAAGCCCATCCCATAGTTTCTTTGCTGAAATGAATTTTTTTCGGCCAGCAAACACTAAACACTGAAGACTGAACATTACACATTTTTCGTAATTAAGCACAGTTTGTGAGATAACAAGAATAAATCTCACTGCTCCTCTCTTGTGTTTCAGTTAGTTGTTCTTCATAAGGCCTGGAGGTCCAGCAGCCACTCCCCATCCTTCCGGCCCTCTACTGGGGCTCTCAGTCCAGACTGGGCCTCTCCTCCTTACCCTGGTTCACCGTTACTCCACAGAAGAACAACCAGAGCTCTAACACCGCTAATTGTGGGTGGGGACGGTTCTCCGTTGGGTTCCGTTAACTCAGGCAGTCCTTGTCCCAGCCCCATCAGCCTGGAGTCTGAGACAGAACGACTGAACAGGTGAGTCAGGGAAGCAGCTCAGGATCTTTCCAAGAAACTCACAGGTAGTTCCTGACTCCTCCTAACCACCTAATTCATATATACCTTTTATATACTTAATCATGCATATAACTTTAGGGCTTAATGTAATGTAAAGTGGTGAATTATGTAGAAATTCACCCATGTATAGTTGTCATTAACGGGGAAATCAGCTATAGAGTCCAAAACTACTTTTTGTACCAGGCTGTAAACATGTTTATTTGTACTGTAAAGTTGGTCGTTTTTACATGAGGGTTGATGGGATTGAATCACTTCTGGAGCAGCCTCAAGTGGACATTTGAGGAACTACAGTTTTTGGCACTAACGCCCTGGAGGTTACCACAAATCTACACAGCCAGAAACGACTGACTGTCGGACTAATACTTAACTCAACCAGAGTAGTAAATTCTGGCACTACTTCAGTCTGAAGAGGTCAAAACTCCACTACTTGCAGTATAAAGGACAATTTTATTGTCAGACCGGGTCATTTTGGCTTTTAAAGTTGTAATGTGTTTTATGGTGACCATGGTGAAGGCCAAAACACAGTGATCTGGTCTGACAATAAAGTTCTTTATGCTCCAAGGGTTGCTGCTGTTTTGACCAGTGCAGTTAAACTGCTCCTTCCTCTGTAACAACTTCATTGTTTGTGTAATTAAAACTCTTTTGCTCATATTCCCCTCATCCTCCTTCCCACTCTCCCAGATGCATTGAGAGGCTGAAGGCCAGAAATGAACGTCTGACTGCCGCTCTGGAGAGAAGGAAGGGAGAGTCGGAGCAGATCAGTATTACTTTAAGCAGACTTGAGTCTGACTGCTCGGCCCTGCAGATGGCTCTCAGATACTGGTACACAATAAAAAGCACCTGATGCACCTGTACACAAGCCTGTCTCAACACATATGCATGTTCTGTGTCAGTATTAGAGTTCTTTGACATGTGTCAAAATACTGAATGTGCAGAGGTCAGCCATCTAACGGTGTTCATTTGTGTTCTTCTCATCTGGCGAAGTCGTGTTTTGTCTTTGTGGTTGTGATTGACAGTGAGGAGTGTGAGGAGGCCTACAGCGAGCTCCTGTCACTTTATGATGCAAGGAAGCAGCAAAGCATTCCTTCACAGACGGACTCAGCAGGTGCTTGCATACCAGGTTTTAACACTACGTACATTTCAGGGCACCCATATAGCACATATACAGCAGGTATAAATGCCAGTGACACACACATCGAACACAGCTGGGGTCACACATTATTCCTTTGATCAGTGCCAGTCGGTGACAGGCAGCCGCCCGACAGTCCATCAGCTCAGCTCAGGAAAATGGGAACTGAAGAGCTGTCCACCTCCTTCTCAACAGCAGGGGTCACAGAGGAGACGGAAACACAGAGTCACACAATGCAGAGGTGACGTTTTAAAGTACTGTTATGCAAGCAAGCAGCACAATGGTGGTTTTATGTAGGTGATGACCAATAAAAAACTAAATGATACTGCTGAAATGTGTCAAAAGCTATTAGAAATGCCAAAATAATAGCGTAAATCATTTAAATCCAAATATAATTGCTACCTTAATTACTCATTATACATGTCCCAGCAGGACACCTGAGCCTGAGGTGGTTCGGGAAGCAGCTCTGCGGCAGCAAATTGAGCGGCTGAAGAAGGACCGAGCAGCCATTTGCCTCCCTAAGCCAGGTCCAGGGGCAGAGAGCAAACTGAGCCCTGAAGCTGGTCAGCCAGCTGGATCCAGATGGGGACACATGACTAAAGATAACACCAAACCTCCTGACAGCAAGAAAGAGAAAGCTTCCCTGTTTTATGAGCTCATCTCAGTCAGGGTAGGAGCTGCCTGTTTGCTGTCTGTGTTAAAGTTTGTATGATAGAAAGTTCAGATCCTGCTAGAAAAAAAAAAGCAGATGTAATCTTGCCTGCAAAGAGATGATGGGAGAAAATGTGACTTTTGTCCTAAAAAACCCTTGGTACTGCAGAATACTACCCTTAGCTGACAGTCCCATAACCCAATGTTTGGAGTGTACATACAGTTTGTATATGAGACACTGCTGACACATCTCTGAGGTCAGTGAGCATTATCAGTTCCATTTACTAATATATACATTCTCTCAGTTATTTAACCCTTCAACACACGTCCCGCAGTTTGGTTCTATACTTCACTCCACCATTTTTATGATAAGGAAACATCATTAACCTTCTTAACCCCAAAATCAGCTGACAGTTTGAACAGCATGCGATCTTTAGAAATAAATAAATAAATTACAAAATTAACCAGAGAAGAAACAAAACAAAACAAACAGCAAACATAAAATGTGAAGTTTTTCAGCTCACCCAAATCTAAGGTTAGAATTAGATTTGCTGCAATCAACAGTCACATGACAAAGATTCAGGAACCTTTCAGCTGAACTGAACTTGATAACGCTTATGGGCACTTAGAAAAATTTTGTACATGTTCCATTTGTACATTCCATTTTCTTCTGAAACAAATTCAACTTTCACCTTCCCTTCTTTTATGATTTATGGCCATATAACTGTGTTACACTGCATATAAATATTTCTGAGTTCTCTCCACTTCTAATCATGGTTGTGCTGTTTCCATAGAGATGCAGGACTTTATATTGCTGTGAAAAATGAACCCAATGTGACAGGAGCCAAAAAACACAACAAAAAGAAAAGATCCTTAATTACATCACCGTGTCAAACTTCACAGCCCATTTAGTACATGCTGCTGAGATCACTAAGTGCTGCTCACTATTCATCAGATATGGAATCTCTGTTAGGGAGAAGGGAATCAGTAACCAAAGGGTTGATTCTGGACAAAGTTAATAACACAAACATATATCGTACATCAATACAAACAACCAACACCAACATGAATTTACAATGTTAGGGGACCACTGCAGAATTAAACAGCTGTCAAGCTTTGATGACCATCAGCTGTAGTTACAATCAAAGTCATACACATTCTACAGCTTTAACTCCCACAACAACAGCAAAAGACGAGGTAAAACATTCTGGTTGTGCTTTAGATGTGACAAGTCTTTTACTGTAGCTTTGCTTATGTTGTATTTGATTTTAATTCTTTATATACTCTTCGTTCGTTTAGGAGGAGATGTCTGATCTGCGCGCTCTGATCCGCCTCAAGGAGAAAGAGCTGAGGTGTCTGGAGTGGAGTTTAGTGGGCCAGAAGGCCCAAGAAGCTGCTGGAGTTTTCATCCCAGAAAGTCTCCGAGAGGAGGTGGAGGATCGTAAGACTGAACAACAGGTAGGACAGACTCCTGCAGTGGAGGCGTAGGCTTTTTTATAAATTTGCAAATAACACAAAGTCAAGGTGAAACGAGCAAGAGGGAGCAGGACGTTGGTCTACTGTGGCAGACCCGATTCAAATATGGGTGTCCCACATGGGAAATCACACATGTACCAAAGCAGAATCCCTCCAGGCAAAGAGGGATATTTTGGTTCCACAAGGTCTTCTGCTGGGCTGTCCTGTCGCTGCAGCACAGATTCATACCACGCGCCTCCGTCATTGTGGATGACAAAGACCTGAACAGTTCCTTTAGCTTAACACAGCTTGCTGTCACTCAAGACTCCATATGTTAACTCATCTGGAAGTACTTTGTACCAAGATTTAAAATTTCCACAATTTTTCTTCATCAGACCTCTCGAGTCCGGCACACTCCCTGACTTCTGCTGGCTTTATGATGTTTAGTTGTTTCCATCAAAATCGCAGTAGCTTTCCATGTGGCTGCATAAATGACTCACATGCAAAACAGTGTCCTGGCTGTGATCAGATTGTTGGAAATTCAAACATGTTTGATCCTTATTTTGAAAAACCTGCACTTTGTATGTGACGGCAATGAATAATGAACACCATGATCCTGTCTTTGAATCAGATTTCCTGGGTTCCCTGTAAGCACCATTTCCCAAATATAATGCAACCAAGATAAAACCAAGGTCAAGCATCTTGCCACTCGGCAGACATCTTGGTTGTACCCTTGGGCAGTTCTTTCCACCTAACTAGACAAGCTCCTCTTGAAATGAATGTGGATGGATGCTGTATTCAGGATTCTTTAGGTGTTGAGTCTTCTCCTTATAAAGTCTCAGATAAGACTCAGAGCTGGGATACTAACATGCATGTAAATGTCATCAGTGTTTTTCTCATTCACAACATTTAGATCTGTGGTTCTCAACCTGAAGGTCAAGTCCCCACAGAAGGCCCGACCATATATCTGATCTACAATACCCAGGAAACCAACAGCATTGTTTGTAAAAAGTACATTTCTCTGAAGAACATGAGTTTTTTTCTGACATTTCTATAATCCTTGTTTTTTTGTTGTAAGATATTGATCATATTAACTTCTTCAGGCCATTAAAAAAAAGTGTTGAGTGCTCACAATAGCGGGAGAGTAAACAGTGCATCATTTTAGATGAGCATAATCTAAATAAGCCAGGCAACCACAGCTTCAGATTAAAGTGTACACATACCACAGTGTTAAATAAAAGGAGAATTGAATGAAAGTGGCTTGTTTGAAGTTTCAGTATAATCCAAATGTCCATTACGTTTCAGAGGCTCTGTGAGAACGCAGTTAAGCTCGGTTGTGACGGAGACATCATTGGACCTCGAACCAGACCGATTCTGAAAGAGCTGCAGGCAGTTCTACTGAGGTGAGACAAGAAGTCCACATACTGAGGCCCAGTGTTTAAAGTGTGGCACTAGTACTGTAAAAAGTACAGTCTGAGTTTGTCTGTCACATGCATGAAATAAATCACGTCATCATACTATTGATTAAAGTGCCTACTAAAAGATATATTGGATTTATTTTAATTTTGGCTTTTCTCTATTTTTAAAGTGTCTTAAGAACCTGTTAAATCATCACCTGGAGTAAAGTGCATATTGAAAATGCATCAAACATCTCAGGCATCTCTGACCTGGTTATGATCAGTTGCTTAGGAACGCTGTCAGCAGAAATGCAGACTTCGGACATGAAGAACTTGTAGTTCTTTGTCTCCATGAAATGTCAGTGCATCCTTTATATCCTCTGACCTTGAGTGGCAAATACTTCTAAATAAAGTACTGCTGCTGACACAATGCATCACATTCACTTGGAAGCCAAGGACACGCAATAAAAATGGTTCTTTACATAGGTTTTATATGATTTATGTAAGTAAATGTCTTTAGTGTCTTGAGTAAAATGAATAGCCTGACAATTATGTTCTCCCTCCTGATGGTAGCCATTGTTCTTTTTCAGGGAACAAGCTCTGAAGAAAAGACTGGCTTTGGTCCAAGACTCCCTGAACGCGGCTCTCTCAGACAGCGCCACCCACAGGAGGGACAATGGAGAGCAGATCGCTCGTCTCACACAAGCTCACAGGTGAAAATCATATGAACAATATACAACATGCTGTTTTATCATCACCATCTTTCCCCATTTAAAGCTACACTAATGGATGTTTTAAATTGGCTCTTGTGGGTCTGTTTCATTTCAGCAAAGCCTTGAGTTCGTATCGGCAGATTCGCAGAAAGTACCGGGAGCAGGTGTGGAGGTTGGAGCAGAAAGTGGTGGCCATGACAGAGAGTCACAACCACAACCAGAGTGGAGCAACAAAAGCTGCAGGGGAGGCCTTGGAGTGGAGGAGGGAGGAAACAGTTCTATGAGACATTAATTCTTCCGTTAGAGAATCAGCCATCCTGAGAGTCACGTGTTATTCTTTTTATGATGTACAGATCTGCTGAATATAAGCTGCTCATACAAAAATCTGCTGTAATTTGTTCTTCATTAGACACTTAAATCTGTAGTTATATTTCTGGCCTAGTAAATAAATATCTATTTATCTACCAACCCCTTAATGACATCCACAGTAGTCACTTTGGGCATGGTTCTGAGAGGTGAATACAGAGAATATAGGGCAGTAGAACATGGAAAATGCTGTGAATTCTGCCTCGTGAGACTCACCAATAAACTGAATAGGATTCCGAGGCTTAACTTGTCTAACAGGACATCACAAGACACATTCCTTGTGTCAGAGAAACAGCTGTCATGCACTCATGAATTTCTACAGCTGACTGAAGGCCTGGACCCACTAAGGACCTCGGGACTGACCTCGAAAGCGTACATGTCCATTTTCTCATAAAAGCCAACTCTATAAAGCCGAGCTGTGGTGACAGAGCTGCACTAGAAGGGGGACAATGGCCGGGACACAAAATGTACGGCAAGACCATTTGTCTTTTTTACACCTCACTTTCTCTGCCTTTCAAGCTTTAAGGGTTCTGTTGAAGGGTCAATTCACCAAATCACAAAACAACCACAAAAACATACTTTCTCACTTAACTCAAGTGGTATTTAGATGTGCAGACAGACTAACTGTCTCTATCTCTTAGTTTTTTTGTCTTCATCCTAAACACTGCTCTGTCATTAGAGTGAAAATGATCTCTGTGGTTTATTTTAATATAGTAGATGGCAGATTGAGCATTTATATGAGTCTAAGAAACTACAAGTCTTAGCTGTTTGAATAAATGACTTTAAACTATTGAAACTACTTGTATGTGTTCTGCTTTGAACCATTCTAGTGCGAATGAATGGTCTTGGGGATGTGAGCTACAGAGAGGGCAAGAAAGTCAAAAAGTTTAAAGATGAATGTATGTCATTTGACTTTCTGCTTTGGTGAACACGGTTGAATTTTGAGGATTCTATCAACTCAAATGACATTTTGTCCCTTTAAAATGGCCCTTTACTAAAGTGGGTGTATTGCTCCTTTAACATTTGGGCAAAGCAAATACTCAGGCTGGAAAAATTAGAAACTTCAAGTTGCATCAGTGCAAACTGTTCATTAGAGAGAAATCAAATCATTTAACTCTGTCCAACTTTAACCGGTGGACATTAAATCACTTGTTAACTTAATTTGGATACACGTAATTCAATTGAATGTAACCGATTGAAGCAATTCCTAAGTTGGCCCAACAATTCTCTTTTTCAGTGAATGCGATTTTAAATTTCTGCAGGAACACAGAGGAGGTGATAGAAGGAAAAGACAAAGACTTTGGCTTGTAGCCCCCAAACAAGCTTTGACAAGAAAGTAGCCTAATGCTTATCCTCCAGGAAAAGAACAATGGCTTTTTATTTTCCACCAATTAAACACTGTAGTCCCTCATTTATGGGCCTTTAACCAAAAAAAAAAAAAAAAAGATCATGGCAGTTGCAAGGATGTTTTCTTTTTTTCCACATTTCCTCATTGTCTGTTAAATGCACTTCTTTCCAAGTATTCACCAGCAGATTAAAAAAAAAAAAAAAAAGTCAAGCTTGACCTTTTCAGCCCTCGACTGAAGTATCATCACTTGAGGACATTTATCAGATTTAAGCTGACTTTTCACATACGTCCTGGCTCTCTACAAACCATTAACAGACTTTGATGTGCAAAATTGGTGGACTTGCCTTTTCAACGGGAAATTTTTGGTTGAAATTTGGATTTACCACAAAAAAAATAAAATCAAAATAATGGCAGCCTCATTGTTCTTGTATGGAAGTAGAAATCCCAACACTGGATATCTCCAAATCTCAACAATCAAAGCCAAATCTCTCTGTGCAGACAGATACAAGCAAAGTAGTAGCGAGATTGTGCTTCTTTCTTGGTCATTTGGGCGAACTGACCCTTTAATAGCCCGGCTTACTCCATCCATCCTTTGCGCTTCACCACTCACTCATACTTCAGTTTTTCTGTCTTTACTCTCCGTTTCCTCCCCCACCATCTCCTCTGCACGCATCTCTCCCTCCTTTCAGCCCCCTCTGCCCCCTCCAGCTGACCCTGTGCCCTGACCTGCCCGAGTCGGTCAGCTGCAGCTGTGGCCAGTGGTCAGGAGGTTAAGGCAAAGGTTGAGTGTCACACTCACAGGGTCACAGCGATGCCTGGCTGTTGTGTTAGCCGCTGAATGGAGGGTTCAGAGTGCCAGACGAGGTGGTGAGCCCCCGATGCCCTGACTCTTGCCTGAGCTTGCCCTTTAACGAGCAGAGGTCAGCGCAGAGGGCCCGTCCTCCCACTCCCCCCATACCTCCAGGTCACCATCGCTATTGTTGTAATAGCTGCCATTAGAGCAGATGATACAATTATCATTCCATTTTGTGTTGCTTCTCTCTAAGATCTATGTTAAGCTGCTGAGTTCATCAAAGGTTTTGTAGATGACATGATTGCTGTAACCTCTGGGTGACTCTCGTATCAAAGGCGACACAATAATGACTAAATGCCTCGTGGAAAGAAAAAAAAAGGTATTTTTTAAAGTCTTGCATGGTTGAAAGACTTTCATCGTGAATGGCTTAATAAATGTTTGTCTTTAGAGCGGTGGCAGAAGTATCCAGATGCATTGTTTAAGCATCTGAACATACCAATACGACAATCTAATAAATATAGTCCAATAAAATGGACTTTAAGAATCAAAACAGAAATACCAACTTTCACAACTTTATATTTTCTCTGATGGTTTAACTGTATTGGATTCTTTGTATGTTATAATATCCTCTTATGATCATTTATGTAAAATCCTCACATGCAGAGGAACCTGTTGCTGTCAAATAAATTGGAATCAAAAAGCACATTTTCCTTTGAAATGCAGTAGAATATTAACATAAGGCAGAGCTGCATTTGAATTAATGATCTTAGTTACTTCTCACATCTGCATCTCATGATGACCGAACATTTGGATCCTGTACTTAAGGAAAAGCAGTAATAACTACACTGTAAAGAAAAATCAATTACAGGTGAAAGTACTGGACTATAATATAATAAATGAGCCGGGGGAAAACATATTACTAGCAAACTGTACTTTAATTACCAAACCTGAAAGCACTCATAGTAGAAAATGTGTGATTTTTATATGTAATAAGATTGAATTTTTATTACTGATGCATAAATGTGTAAACAGCATTTTGTTGCTGGAGCTGCTAAGCCGAGCAAATTTTAATATCTTTCCTTTGCTGTTTAAAGATACAAGATTTATTGTATATGGTTTGGGCATACAGCCTGCTTTTACTTATATCATATCATTTCCTTTTGTTTTACAGAACAGATAAACAAAAAACCAAGTCAGAATAAAAGAGAAAGCACAAAAATCAAATACATTACCTTCAGAAGTTGCCAAATTCAGACCCATTTAAAGTAAATTTTGCAAAATAAAAAAAAAAGCACATAAAAAAAGCAATGCAATAACCACAGCAGCCTTTATCATTATGTTCATCCTTGTTACCCTTTAATGTTTTTTCAGTTTAAACTCAAGCAGGGTTTTATATTGAGCTACAGGATCATTGCACATTGAAAGTCTTAATTTGTAAAGTAACTTGTGAATCTTGCCGTTAGTGGATTTCTGGAGTAAAAAGAACGACATAGGGTATTTCATATCACTGAGGACCACTCAGGGGTTGCAGTCATGATCACAGTAGTACTAACCTGCCTATTTTGTTGTATATAAGTTGTGGAAAACTTGAATTTCCCTTGGGGTTAATAAAGTCTATCCATCTATCTATCTATCTATCTATTGTATAAAGTCTAGTAAAGTACTTAAAAAATTGCACACAAGTACCATAATGAAGTAAATGTGTTTTTTAGTACTAATGTAACTTTACACCAGTAGAACTCGCTGAACTTGTTTTTAAAATCTTCCTTGAACACTGTTCAAACTTTGAATCAATAAAACCTTGGTCTAACCTTGATCCAACATGAAAGTGAAAAAGCTCTAATCTAATCTCACACACGATAAAGTTGCAGCAGATATGTGTGAACCGAAATCTGCACTGGCATGCAGTTTTGTAAAAGCGCGCTAATGTAAAAAGTGAGATAACAAGGTCAAACACAGCACATGAGAACCGAGCCACTATAGAGCCCCAAACAATGTCATCTGTTAACATTTAAGCTCCATATTTCTGGACACACTTCTACCCCCACATTGAAAACAGCAGCCTCTGCTCGGGCCTGTGGAGAGAGGAGGTTTTAGTGCCTGGGAAAAATACCCAAACCATTATTAGACGGCGACAGCGGCTGTCAATCAGTGTGGGGGTGGACGCAATCACACATGCACATACGGAGGGAGAGGGAGGGGGGTGACCCGGGGGTTTTAGGTCAACTCATTTACTCTCTACATCCGTTCTCTCATTTTAATAAGTTGTCCCTCTGTAAGCTGCATAAAGAGATCACAGGCTACACCTTCAGCCCTTCAGCCCTTCAGCCCCTTTGCTTCTCAAAGCCATTAGCTCACCTGTCACAACCACTCCATATCCACTCTCACCTCCTCCTCCCCTCTTTATCTCTCTATTCTCTGCTGGGCGCTGTGGGATATAGCCTCGCTGGCCTGACACCTCTCTGCTCAGCCTTCTGACACCAGTCGGCCCATTGGAGAGGGCAGGACGACGGTTATTGGCAAGGAGAAGTGCGAAACTGATTTGACCTCAATCACATCCTCTTTGTGCTTTCTTCCATTCAGATAATGACAGCAAACAGCTCGGACCAACAGGCCACAGACGCCGCCAGAGAGACACTGACACCTTGCATAGTATAAAGCGACTTGGAGTGATTTTCATGCATATTATGGGATCAAACACAGGCTTGTCAGGAGGCTGAGAACATTATCTGGTGTCTGAAATCTTCAATGAACATAAAAAAGACGAATTTTAACAAATCTAGAAAAATGACAAGAGCTCAAGTAGCTCAGCCACAAGCCAGATAAATGCTGTAAAGAAAACTATTCTGACTTAAACAGGGCTTATATCATTTTCTCAAGAATGTTAGAGGAAGTGTTGGTCTGTATGTAAATTTGATTGATTAACATGGAGTGATTATTATGCACTGCTCATGTTATATCATACGACTGTAACTTGTTTTATTGTATTGTATTTATTATGTGTTTTTAATGTGAGTATGTGAGTTATGCATGTCAATACAGACATCATTCATCTATGTAATGTTATATTGGCTTACTTGTCTTTACATAATAACACGAGATTGATTTTTTCTGTGAAGAGCAGCTGCTGTTAGTAACATCTAAAGTCGATCCAAATGTTTTTCTTCTTTTCCTTTCGGCTTGTCCTTTCCTTATCCCTACAGGAGTCGCCACAGTGAATCATCTGCTTCCATCTATCCCGATCTGTTATGGGTAGAAAGCAGGAGAACCCAAGCGCAGACACACAGAACTGGCCGACAAATGAATAACAAAGAGATTTATTAAACCAACAACTAAACTAATACATTAATGGGGAACTGAACTGGGGAAAACAGAACTAAACCAATTACTAAAACTCTACTAACTCTATGAATACAAAAACAGGAAGTTTTACAAAACTGAACAGAATTAACAGAACTAAGCTGGGTAGGGGTACTCACGAGGTGGGGAAACTGAAAACCGAGGGGGAAAACAGGCTGGGGAAAATCCATGAATAGGGTGGAGCAAATGGAGTGCAAGAAGGGGAAATCCAGGAGGAGGGAGAGTAGCAGAGTCCAAGGGGCTGAAGTAGTCCAGAGGTGGCAGGTTTGGTGGGGAGAAACAGAATCCAGGAGGGTAATAGAATCGATGTGAATCTATGATCCAGCGGGGAGTGAATGGAAGCATGGAGCTTAAATACTGGAGGTGAGGTAGAGAACTGGTGAATGAACTAATTACTGCAGGTGACACTCATTGCAGTAATCAGCTGATGGCAGAATGCAGGCAGGTAAAACAGGAAGAGCAGGAGGGCGAGAGACAGGGAGAGAGAGAGACATGAGGGAGAAAGGAGGAAAATGGGGAAAATGGGGAAAGGAGGGCAGGGGGAGGATCATAACACTATCCTCTGCATCCTCTTCTCTCACACCAACTGACCTCATGAAAGGGGATCCAAATAAATAGGCAAATGAATGAAGAAGTTAACTGTGAAGCTGACAGTTTTATAATAGCAGAGTATCTGAATAGCACTTGGTCATTAAGAAGGATATGCTATAAAGTCATCTTTTACATCGTGTTTCTGCCCTATTGTGTCTCTTTGGAACATCAACTATATATAGTATCACAGTGTGTTGTGTTCCATGTTGAGTTATTTTACAAAGTTGAATAGCGCATAACAAATAAATTATAGAACTGATTCCTTCATACTAATGTCAACAAATTAAAATAAAGTGTGACTAAATCAATGCAAAAACAGAACAAATTCAGATGGTTGTGTACAGATATAATCTAAACAAGCATCTGATGTACACTATCCCATCTACAATCAGCAGATTGATTCCCTTTGAGCAGCATTTTGGCGGCAATGGGAAGAAAAACTCCCTTAAAACATTAAAGAATATCTGACAGAACCAGGCTCAGGGAGTGCAGACAGCTGCCTTGACTGGTTGGGGTGAGGGTAAGAGTGAGGCAGAAAAGGAAACAGAACATCACCTAAGATACACTGCCTGTCCAACACTCTTATATCTTGTTGGACCGCCTGTAGCTTTGAGTATGCCACATATTCACTGTGGCATCATTTTGATAAGCTTCTGCAATGTCACAGCATTTATTTTTGCCCAGAGTTAGATTAATTTTCAACCAAGGTCTTATACTGATGATGGGAGAGTCAGACGCTGTGCAAAGTCTTTTCCAGCACAACCCAAAGACTCTCAATGGGGCTGAGGTCTGGACTCTGTGGAGGCCGACCCATGTGTGAAAATGACGTCTCATGCTGCCTGATCCACTCATTCACAATGTGAGCCCCATGAATCCTGGCATCTTGGAACATGTCCATGTCATCAGGGAAGAAAAACTCCATTGATGGAAAGACCTGGTCATTCAGTATATTCAGGTAGTCAGCTGACCTCATTCTTTGGGAACATAATGTTGCTGAACCTGACCAACCCCAGATCATAACCCAAACCCCCACAGACTGGTAGGCACTAGCCATGATGAGTGCATCACTTCATCCACCTCTATTCTCACCTTGATGCCCCCATCACTTTGGAACAGAGTAAATCTGGACTCATGGGGTCACATGACCAACCACATTTGTTCCTCCAACATGATGATTCACCACTATCCCTCCAGGTTTTAATAATGCATTGGATGGTTCTTTACCCTTTGATGCAGAAAATGGGTCAAAAGTGACCCATATTCAATGGAAAATAGGTATCTCTTGACCCATGTTGTGCATCAAACGGTTAACCTGATTTTAGTAGTTTTAGAAATCTCCTTAGTTGTTTTCTTTGCTTGATGCAGGCCAATAATTTGACCATTCTGAGACAGATTAACATCCTTTCCATGACCACAGGATATGTCTTCCAACACAGTTGTCTAAGAAATGAGAAGCTCCTCACTGCATCAGCTGGGGTTAAAAAGTTGTTGCAGCTGAAACATATTCATCACTGCAGTAATTGGAATATGCTTCAATGGAATGTAATGGAAGGCTCTTACCTATTTGCTTAGTTAAATCCAAGTGGCAACTTGTTTGTTTTTTTGGGACAGGCAGTGTAGTTCCAGAAACTAAACATACACAAAATAAGAGAAAACTAGAATCACCACCTCAAAGATGTGTGCCACTACCAATAACTCAAGTTTTTGTTTACATCTATGTCTGTCTACACTCATATAATACCTGAAGATTCTGATGTGTGAAAGTTCATTGAGAAACAAAAAACAAAGTAAAATTCCTTTGGTGTACTCACGTTTCACTAATAAAACTGGTTCTGATAGAATAGAAGGCTGTAGCCATGACAGCACACAACATGCCAAATGTAGATATTGTTGCAAAGTAAATTCTAAAATGTGGATGCGTCACACACATTTTAAATCCAGCAGCACATAAAATTGATGCAGCTCCCACAGATTTAAGGTGGTTTTTAACAGCCAGGAATTTAAACAATATATTGTCACTTTGAAGTTGGCCTTTGGCCTTTTGGATCTAAAATGTTATCACTTCATCATTTTATCCTATAAGACATTTGAGGGAATATTTTTCATAAGTAGTGCATGAATTCTTGAGCTATCAACAAACGCATGTTTTGTGACTTTGCAGTGATCTCTGACCACCAAATTCTAATCAGTTAATGAATGTTTGAACCAAATTTTTAAAAATTACCCCAAGACATTTCTGAGGAATCGTTTTCACACAATTGATTTATGTCATATGTTCAGATACAGAACCTGAGAACAAACATAAATTAACACAATGAAAAGAGAGCTGCGGTGTGTGTAGACAAAGTCAAGCTACAAAAAATTTTAAATGTTAAATACATCCAGAACAACTAGACTGTTTATTTTATTTGGTTTAAATCCTAAAATTTAGGTTTTAACTCTGCCTTCTGTGAGCAACAGTCTTTCAGTTTAATGATTGACTCATTTTACACTTTCAGTACCATCAGCTGATTAATAGCAGGTCTACCTGTAGTCAGAGGTGTCCTCAGACCTGCCTCACTGAAAACCTCAAATAAGCCCCTTGTCTACTAACTGTCACTCATTCATATTTACATAAAAATAAAACAGTCTGGTATGAAATTTATTTTTCATTACAAATGACTTTCGTCAAATGGCCGTGCAATTTTTATAGACCTATAACTCACATTATTGTTAAATTTTCAGATTTCTTGCGGCATTTTCTGTCTTTATAATACAGTTTGGAAGTAGAAAGATGACAGTGAATTGCGGTGACAGTGAGGATGGAACCCTTGGTCCTCTGGGGCTCAACAACTTCTCAGAGGAATATGTTTGTTTATCCACTGGTGTCCAGTGACTGCAGCGTGGAGTGGAACTCAATTCACATTGAAGACACTTGAAACTTAAATGAAAAGGGTTAATTATTCATCTTTTATTCTTGTCACACAGCTGCGCAACAGCAGATATAGACAATTATGACTAAATAACCTTCAGTGCAGTGTATCTTGATCAGTTGGTTTACCCTGTGTATATGGATATAGCCTGTGTTTTATTTCCTTTTTCCAGAAAATTTAAAGCTTTTGTACACAACAAGCACTGGTAATAGGTTTAGGAATACCAGCCTGTTTTAGTAGCTACTGGAAATTACTAGACTTAAGGGTGCAGAATTTGTTAGAAATGGGCATTTTATTATCAATATATTAATATCTAGTTATTACTGAATTGTCCCTGGCAAAATGTTATAAATACACTACAATGGAACTACTTTCAATGCATTTGGTACACAAGCAAAGTTAACAGATCCCATTTTCCATTGTGAGTCCTGCCTCCTTAACCCACTATCGCTAATTGGATTGCCTTTGCCATTTGTAGCCAACGTGTGAGAGGCTGTAGGTATAAACTACAAAGCGACAAACTATTTGTGCATGTAGGTTAAATGGGGACACCATTCTTATTCTGACACGCCGCAAATCGAATCTTGTATTGTGTCAGTAGGTGACAGTGGATTTTACTTTTCAGTATGGATCCTGTGTTATTGTGGACAACAGTTCTGTTTTTCAGATGTCTTACCCCAGTGAACAATCAACCATAGCTGAGCATTTCCACCTTAAAGCTGCAGCTTCACTGTGATGATCTAAAAAACACAGATTCAGATTCCTGGAGTTTTGTCCCTAACAGATCTTAAAAAATCAGTCCTGTCAACTTGCAGAGTGGAACTTCCTGAATCATTATTCTTCTTTAGGATCAATTTCCAGTCAGACATATGTGACTGAACTGCTCCAGTGTTACAACCTACGATTGTGTGCTGTAGAGTAGTTTTACAATGTTTGAGCAGAATATTAGGTGAACTGGTGTGCTCAAGCTGCAGCAACTGGTGTAAATGGAGGCAGAGACTTTGAAGATCTGCAAACTATAAATGAATCAACAGTGTAGAGTCACATTTAGGCCATTTAGAGGCAGAAAGGGATTCTTTTTATGGGAAAAAAAAATCCTAAATACATAACTGACACACTGAGGGGAGTTTTAAAAGGTTTAATGAATAACAGCAGAGAGACTGTAAACATGAGTGTTGTTGTAAACTGACTGTCGCTTTATAAAGACTACATCACATAACATCCAGAGTTCACACCACTGATCAGTGACTGCTGTTAAGCAGACATGGAAGCTAACAGTGGAGTTAAATCTAAGCCACTGAAGGCAGAAAAGGATTCATTTCACAGAAAAAAGTCTTAATATTTAACTTTGATGCACAGAGACGACGATGAATTTCAGCCAAACAAAAAAATCCCATGAACATGTCACCATTATTGAATTATTTTGGATGCCAGAAACAGATCGAAGAGCAGAGCAGGCTGATGAGGAAACAGATGCATCTTCAGGGTTTAAGTGAGGTGATGAAGATGAAGCAGTAAATTACAGCAAGGCATCAGGATAAAAGGTAATCACTGGATATTCAGAAAACAAGCATTTCTACAAGGAAATCTGAAATTGGTCAGATGTAAAAGTGCAGAAGTTGTTTTGTTCCCTCCTTACAGTAATTTCCTCGTTCACCAAGGTTGCTGTGATGCTACTGATGTTGATATGTACCTACGTCCTTAACTAGATTACAGTAATAAGGTGTTTGGAGGGAAAAGATAGCAGGGGGCGTGGCCTTGATCTAATCCTGTTAAAGCATTTGAGTCGTCTTCACTGAGCTGATTAGGTTAATTTTCTGTCATCCTAAGCACCTTAGTTGACTTATGGGCAATGTCTGGCTGAGAGCAGAGGGCACAGTCAGGGACAGATTGGACACAGATTTACAAGAGATTGAAGTTGGAAGATTGGAACATGACCAAATTGTTATGGCTGCAGAGAGCGTTAGGTTAAAGCCACGTCTGAAAATGTCAGTTCTGGTAAATGGCACAAAGCAAAGAGGGTCAGCTTTGAAATAGTCTATCCCCTCACTACATATTGGCAACCTGTCAATGGTAATCATCTTACACCCAGGGCGAAACACTGAGCTAAATAGTTTTTAAGTAATGGCAGTTGGTATACAACAACCTCGTCAACCCCATCCATTAACAAACTGCCTGCATGTCTGCACAGCCACAACCTAAACCATCAGGTTTGTTTTAAAATCAAGCCGAGATCCCAACATTTCCCATGATACCATGTGTCATGTTGACTGACTGAGAGCTATGAAGGTCATGGATGTAATTATTTTGATGTATTGTTCATGACATTTCCATTATGACAAGACAACAAAGCAGTCCTGATCTCTGTGGCCTTATGTGCACATCAAAGCAGTGATACAAGAGAGGCCTCAAATCTTTAGACTGATGTGATGGCGCTGCCATAAATCAATTTTAGATTTGAATATTCAAAGCTCGACCTGGCAGTTCGGTGCCACACAGGACCGAAGGCCACAATCTGTTGAACTTTCAGTGACGTTGAAGTGTTAGGAAGGATGACTGGTGTTTACAGATCACTGTGGGTTGAAAGATATTTTGTGCTGAGTGGTCTGTATAATTTCTGTTCATTATGTACAAATAGAGACAAAAAAATGATTATACATTGCATTTTGGTCTATATAATAGATATCTGATAGCTGTGCAATTTTATATTCGCCTCTTAAAGGTGGAGTATACAACATTCACTGAGTCTCTCTTCACTGCTGCTGCCTGTACACTGTGTGGGTCCAATGCTTTGGTACATATGATCTGTAAATATGGAAACAGACACAGTGGCTTTGGCTGATCCCCACAATATTATTGCACTGCATCCTGTGCACATTCACGCTCATGCACAGAATACAGGGAAAGCACTGTAGCCTTCATTCTTGTCCTCCTGTCAACTACATCCCTCAATGTCGCTGCGTTTTGACGGTAAATCTAACACATGCTGTGTAACTATGCAAACTGGCTAAATTTTAACAGTCTTTCTCTAGAATTGCAGACTGTACCTTTAACACTCTCACCCTTTGACATTAAAAAAGACTAAAAGCTTGGGAGAATTTGGTTCATTGGAATCTTCTAGTGAAACTACTGTGAAGTCCAACTCAACAAGTATGTGCCTGGTTTAGACGACAGACAGAAAGAAGTGTGAAATTTGTAACTGTAATAATTAAAGAATAGCATGAGATTTGTGCTCTTTTTAACTTGCCAAGTGTTAGTACTAAAGGTTGCTATATTCTCACATCAGTGCATGAAGCTCAACGTATAATCAAGTAGAATTAGTGAGCTTGACATTACCCAGAGTTCAAAAATAGGCCCACCAGCACCACGTCAGCTCACTCAACATGTTGTATCTCGCTTGTTTACACCAAACACAACCAGACCTGTAATAACAATTGTCTATGATATTGCATGATTGCATGTGCTGCAACTTTTTCTTGGTGAACACCAGCCCGGCACAGTGTACACTTGGAGTTTCCAGGACTTTACACCTTTACATTGCTGTTTGGTGCACACAAACAATATACATGTGTTTCTCCCTGCTAAGCTAACTGCCTCACAGCGTCAAACATGGGCATGGTAACAATAATCTCATCGAACTCTCACCAAGGAGGCCACTAAGCATAAGCAACTAAGAAAAAACAAACAAGCTATAGAGCATACTATAATGGAAATGATGGTCTAGTTTTGAGGCGAAGGAAAGAGCAAGCAGAATCACTGTTAACATCAGGGTTCAAGTGGTTCAGTCAAACCAAAGCCAAGGCTTATTTTCCTACATGAGCTTTATCCAATAATGAATCTCGTCTTTACAGAGAACACATGGAGGGAAAAGCTCCACGGCTGCAACAGTAAACAGTTCAATTGACTCTTCAACTAACAATGGATTGATGCCTCGTTCACAGTGAGCACAAGATAGCTGATTTGAAAGACAACAAAACGCACCAAATGGGAAGTTTCCCACCACCTCCAGCAGGTCCTGGGCGGAGAGGAGGGCAAATATTGATTGCACACCGTGTGCTGCTCTGGAGTCACCCCAGCAGATGTTTTTCTTTGGCAGGTTCTACTGCCCTGTTTATTTTAAATTGCTCCGTCATTCACTCGAGGTCAAAGGCCTGAGGAGGAACAGAGTGGTGACAGAGAGAGAGAGGGAAGGAGGGAGGGAGGGAGGGAGGAAGAGAAGATGATTTTTCCTCTGGCCTCTGGGCCAAAGGGCAGTGGGGCTAATGAAGAAGGAGCAGGGAGTCATGTGTTCATGCATCGTTCACCCAGAGTTACTCTTCAGAGTTAAAGTTTAACCCCAGTTTGCAAATTCCTCTGCACAATTAACTAATGCAGTTCACACACTTCCAGTCTAATACTCACATCTACATCTATAGACAGCCGTCTCAAACTGGGGTCAAAGTCAAATTCCCCTTCATTTTTTGTTTTTTTGCTATTATTGGTTAGAATTTTAAAAACACATTCTGCTAAAAGTGAGCTTGTGCAGCAGTTCAAGTTCAGCGAGGGAGCATGAATTATTTCTGTATTTAAATCATCAGCGGATACACTGATACAAGCCTCTTCTGTTCAGGTGAAGAGAGAAATGTGAACCTTTGATAACAGGTGATTATAGTTCAGCAGGTCCTACGGTCGACAGAGCTCCAACTGGTTCAACTTGAATGTGCATGTCTGCTAAAAATCCCTATGTAAATATAGGTATTGCAAATTTTGCACTTTCAGTTCCTTGATGACCAAAATACTCATAAGCTCATGTGTAGAATAGTCTGCTGACCCCAGTGGGTGCACAGATGGGTGACTCTTAATGCACTCTACTACTAGTACTAGTTCACTGATAGAAATAAATAAACAAAAATCACTTTTTAAATGAAAAAAAATCCACAAAGCTGAAGATAAACCCCTTTAACAGGAAAGACGTTGGATGTTGCTAGCCTTTTACTGTGCTCTTACAGGGTTTGTAATCCATTTCTGATGCACACTAAATGCACATCAGCACTCAGTTAGTCAGTGTAGCAGCACAGCCTCCACGATATGTGATGTAAATGTCACATACCGCAGCTCCGGTGAAGCACTGGAAACTAAATGTTGCTGCAGGGAGGGACTTTAAAGGAAACTTCGGGTGAATCCGAGGTGTGTGTTCACGTCCTGTGTGTTGTGGTGTTCAGGTGAGCAGACCGAAGGTTAGTCTGCTTCACTCCAGTGACTCCTCGCTGTGTCAAGAATGCACAGACTTCACCACAGTCGACTTCACGCTGAGAGCAGCTGCATTCCTGACCTGCAGTTCAGAGAGCAAACACACACACACGCACACACACACACACACACACACACCTCCGCTAACTCCCAGATCTGTCAGGCTCATGCACTGTGACGCACATGTACGGCCACTCCAGCTCTGACAGTACAAACTAAAAAAAAAAAAAACCCTGAAAAAGCAACAGATGACGACAGAAAGGTCAATGATATAATCTGCTCTTCATCCACACCACACCGCATTTAATCCAAACTGATAAACAGCTACTATCACAGCTATTGAGAATCATTTATTTGTTTTTGTTTTTTTTCTTGGGAACTTATTTTACTACACTGTTCAGGGACACAATATCGTCTATCTTTACCTTTTTAAGCACAGCATGAGATGCAACAACCAGTAGTGGAATGTAACTAAGTACTTTTAGTCAAGTAATTTACTCAAGTACAAATTCAGGCTGCTTGCACCTGAGTTCTTCCATTTTGTGCAGCTTTGTACTTCTACCTTATTACATCTCAGAGGCAAATTTTATGTTTTGTACTCCACTACATTCATCTGACAGTGTAGATTATTCATACCCTTCATGTCCATGGAAAACCATGCATCTTCAAATTTGGTGATTTTCAATGTAAACTGAAAGACAAAGTGCTCCTTATTATCCTACTTCTCAAAATAACTATTAAACTGTCAAACTATTAACTGTTTTAGGAAACCTTCACAAAGCTGAGAACAGGGCTGTTTGTCTGAGCTCATGAAGACTTTTTTGATTCTTCACAGGAGACAGACACTACAAACATGTGATGATCTTGTAGAATATGATGCACGACTATAGATTTATCTAACCAACAGTAAATCAATCAGTTTTAAAAAGCTCAAGCTTAAACATATCATCAATAGTCATCTAAAATCCTCACATATAATAGTAAAGCACCAACAGGGACCATTTTCCTGCATAATCGCTGTTTTTACTTTTCATACTTTAAGTACATTTTGCTAATAATACCTTCATGCTGTTATGTAAGTAAGGTTTTGAATGCAGGAGTATTTTAACAGTGTGGTATTAGTATTTGTATTTAAGTAAAGGATCTCAATACTTCTTCCATCACTGACAACAAGAAGGCAAACTTTACTTGTCATTGAATCAGCTCAGTCTTTGCCCAAAAGCAGTTCACTTTCAGACATGTAACTGATCTAATTATTGAATGTTCCCCTTTCTTGGACATTTTAACATTCTCAGAAGTTCTTTCCTCAAGATAGTATTCACTGTTCTCATTCTCCAAACATTGATTGAGAGCTAAAACTACAGAGAAACTACATTAAAGTTAAGTTGTGCACTTTAAATATTCTCTACATCCACATCTATATAACGACGGCGGAGTGCAGGTCCAACCTCTGCTGACACACACTGAGGCTTAAAGGAAAAGCACTAATTCAACTAACAGCAGCTTAGCGTGGTCGCTGATAACCTCTTAACCAAACAAAAGGTCTATCCATGCAGAATGAGTCTCGCTGTGACGGATGTAGGTTAAAGTTACCAAATGCTCACATTTACAAGGCTGAAAAACAGAAATCTTCTGGTCTCCTGCCAACAATTCTATCAATCTATCTTTATCTTTGCTCCTCTGGCATTTAGTAAATCCTCCTAGAGACAACGTGTTCTTTTGAAGACAACATGTTTTGTCATTCAAGGGGAATTCCTGTAAGCCCATGAGATGAGCAAACACTTTTTGGTGAACAGAGGTTCTTTAAACCAGGCGGGTTAGGGAGCAGCAGTGAATACTTTACTCTGTGAAAGGTTTTTCTGCATTTGGAGGCTGTTATTGGAAACCTTGGTTGGAGGCTCTGGTTGTTTATTTTGTCCTCCCCTTTTCGTGGAGACCTTCACATGACAATGCTGTTGGTGCGGCAGAGAAAGCAGGCCAGGAATTCCACAGGAGCTCTGCCCACTGCCAAGACGATGGATGGATGGATGAGTCATGCAGTGAATTATACTTAGATTTCAGTCGCAGTATGTCCACATTACAGTGCTTTTGCTTGCATCATGAACCACTTACAGTCTCAGATAGTGAGAATATCCTCTATTTTAACATGTGAAAATGGATGTTTTCATCAGTGTCTGGAAGAACATCTAATAAAAAGTCGAGGGACTGTTAATTATTCATTTATTTTCCGGGAATCTCCACTTGTGGCAACAAAATCTTTTTGAAACTTTTTGTTGCAACTAAAAGCACACAGTTTACATTAGCAAAAGATTGTAGATTTGCTTAAACACCGATAAAGTCACTTTGAAAAGTGACTGATAATAAGGGCATGTTATCTTTATTAACATTTCATTAATCCCATGAATGGAAACACATGCTTGAATCAGGATGCAGACCCAAATCTTTTCGAAGTATTGTGACTTTTATCCCCACATCCACAGTCCAGGTAACAACTGTGATTTAAGTAAAGAAAACAAATTAGTATAGAAATATATGTGCTTGGAGCTTTAAGTCTAAGGACATAACACTGATGTTGTCATTTAGTCTGGACTTGAAGATGCTGATTTTCTTCTATACAAATGTTCAACAGACATAAAGTCTGAAAGCGGATTATTCTTCCAAATGCTGGGTTGCATTTAATGCAAGAAATATTTACATCCCATGCAAAAATCTCAACATGCTAATTTACTTCCTGCATTGGCACTGAACATCAGTACCAAAGTCCTTCTAGGCAAGTCCCGCCACTTGGCAGCCATCTTTATAAGGCCCCTGGGCAGCTATTTTGGGCTAACGAGACCAGGCGTTTATGTAAATGAGTGAGAAAAGCGCTCTAACCGCAATTTAAACAGTCACCAGGACAAAAAAAAAAAAAAAAAACTCCCAGCACTTACAGCTTCTCCACGCAACAGTCAGATCTGATAAAAACGTTTGAAAGTTTAGCGACTTTGCCTCAAAATAGTGTTTAAAAAGTGTTTTTCCAGAACAGGTTATACTTCTGTACACATGTGACATTGCAGTTGGGTCAGCGCATCTAAATGATTGCCTGGATCTGTCCCTGTTCTGCTGTTTTCAAGGAGGGATGATGAATGTGTAATACAGCCTCCACACATAACTCAGGTCCTGGTTGAACCACACTGGCACCGGTTTGGTACAGAATTTAATTTCAGATTCTCTGATTACTTTTAAATTCCTACACGATCTGGCGCAACACTTCATCTTAGAACTTTCAGAACCTTTGAGACCCATCAGATCAGAGAATCAATTACTGTTCAGTCACATGATCCAGGCTTGAAACAAAGGTGGACCATTCTTTTACTGTTTTAACCCCAAAGGTCAGGCAGCTTAGTCAGGCAGTCAGTTTGACAACATTTGATTATGTTTGTAATGTTTTTTTATTGCTCTCTTTAATGTTCCACTGTTTTTACTAGTGTTTTATTATTGTTGTAACATTTTGTGAAGCACCTTGTAACTCCAGTTTTGAAAGGCGCTGTAGAAATAAAGTTTATTATTTCTATTCAAGACTTGTAAAGCGGTGAGTGTGTCATTTTTAAGGTTTCTGTTGATACGAGGGATATATCATACGGAGAAATATCATTCCCAGCCTCCTTTCTTGAATCTCTCTCTTGCAAGCCTAATAACTTTATGGACAGGCAATCCTAAATAGCCCCTCTGAAAATGTGCATACAGAAACATAAGCAGAGCCAGTGGATGTGTGGCATCCCTCCCACAGACCTGTGAGTGTGTGCAGCAGGTGTGAAAAGCAGCCGGTGACATATCATGTAACCTTTTGACAAGTTGCTCAACAACAACAACAGGCGCTCCCTGTTATTATTGGGTCAACAAAGTCGGAGGAAGTCTTTGGGATTAGAGCGGAGTGGAGAACATGAGTGTGAGTGCCATGCGCTCGCTGTGTGTCGACTCCCCCCCTCTGCCTCTTTGTCTTACGGCAGTGTAGAGGTTAACTCCCCCCTTTGCTCCCAGGCTGGCCCGGGGTCAGGGGGAAACAGGCAGCCAGTCAGGCAGCCAGGCATTCTTTCTGTGTGCATGTGAGCGTCAGTGTGCGGCTGCAGCCCACTCTGTGCTCTTTGACTCCACCGGCCTTATAAGGCATCCAGCGCCATGGCAACAGCAGGGCTTGAATAGCAGTGTCAAATCCCTCAGCACACAGACACACGCTCACTCTCCCTAAAGGAGGGAGTGAAGCTCAGACACAGAGAGGGGATTGAGAGAGAGGAGGCTATCTCTGGGCTGCTCTCTACGGCAGCGTCTGGCTTTCACTGAAAGGTCTGTGACCGTGTTTTTCCTGTGCTTGTTTGCCTAATTTATTCCTGCCGGGGCCGGCAAAAAGAAAGAAAGGCGGAAAGGGGAAAAAAAAAAGGACGGGCAGAATAAAAAAGAGTGCAACAGTACACCGTGACTCGCTGACAGGGAATGCAGAGAGGTTCTGGCCTCTGGTTGTTACTGCTGGATGGACAAGCACTGACAAAACAAGAAAAAAGAAGACGGAGAGACACCACTTTGGGAAGCTTTCAGAGAGGAGAAGCAACTGTGACTAAGGAGGTTTCTCAAGTCTGCTTTTGTTTTGGCTTGTTGCTTTTTCTGTGACATTTGATCCTCTGACACCACTGACTTTGAAAGACTTGGAGGAGCCACAAGAAAACATAATTTCACCACAGAAGACAGAACAGGAGGACTTCTGTGATGGACCACTGAGAAATTATTCTGGGAGTGAAAGAGCGTATTGTCTTTTTCTTTACTCTCCTTGTTTTAATATCAAGCGTGGAATCTGCATACTGGATATTTTTGGTTATCTACAGCAGTACAAAGGTGTTACTGAGACAAAATACTTGTGTATAAAAGCTGAAGCGGCCAACTCTTCTCAGAACTCAGAGGAAAGGAGCAGATCTAACACCCCAAACTGCACAGATTCCTTTTCCTTAGGCTCCAACATTTCCAAGGCATAATACTACCTTATTTTTCCTCTTCATCACTATCACCTCTGCTTTTATAACAGCCTCGACAAGTCAAGAGTGAGTCTAGACTAGAACTGCCTCAGATCAGCAGATAACACCTCAGCACAGCAAGAACTGGTTGGACTAGTTTATAAGTTGGAGGAGAGGGCAGGGCAGTTTAACCCTGCCTGAAGGAGAGCCGTGCTTTATTTTCCTCCCTCCTACTTGTCCTTCTGGGAGAAAGTCGTGCGTGAGAGAGGCGCAGAGCGTCTTTTTCATTTCAAGAGCGACTCTGTTTTGTGCCTGGCTCACTATGCTTAGGGATAGGTGAGGCGGCTTTTTTTTCTTTCAGGGGGGAAGAAATAGAAAGAAAGTGAGAGGGAGGGAGAAAGAGAGAGGGAGTCTAAGTGTAATTTATTGTTTCCTGTGAAAAGAGCAAGGCTGCACCCTTTTCTCCTGCCTGAACTCTGAACCACTCAATGTGCGTCTGAAGTTTTTCTCAGACCTCGGGAGCCATTGATCAGAGGTCAGGGCAGAAAACAGAAGGGTGAAAACAAGAACAGAGAGACCAGAGGGATTAAAGAAGTGAGGGAACACAGCAGTGGAAAGACATCCAGGTCCGCCTAACCAGACGGCAAAGGGGAGAAAGGTCAACACAGGGGGAGTCCGGACAGAATCTCTCTCAATTTATAGATATTTTTGGATAAAACCTGCCTTGAATAACAAACCTGGAATCGCTGTCTTTGAGTGTGGAGTCAGTGTTTTAGACTTTGAGGATAGTTGGAAGCCGGTGGGACAGGGCGGGTCTGTGTATGATCCACTCTCAGGACTGTGTGTCTCAGAGAATATGGCCATGGTGAGTGGGGGATGGGGCAACCCCAACGGGGACACTAACGGACTGGGGGAGAAGGCTTACCTGAGGAGGGAGGAGGAGGACGGATCGCCGCAGGCCGGGAGCAGCGATGTGGACGTTGGGGACGAGGACAAGGCCTGTGTGGTGGACTGTGTGGTGTGTGGCGACAAGTCCAGCGGGAAACACTACGGCGTGTTCACCTGCGAAGGCTGCAAGAGCTTCTTCAAGAGGAGCATCAGAAGGAACCTGAGCTACTCCTGCAGGTAGGAGCTGCTGGAAGAGGCCAGAACAATGTTTTGGTTGGACTTAACTTTCTTTTTCTTAACACAACACATGTAATGAACAGTTTATAACACATCATATTGTAGTCAAATGCAAATAAGTGTAGATTAATATGTAAATCAGCAGCTGCAACTCCTCTAAGTGGAGGCATGATGGGAATATAGTGAAACACATTTATAACAATGTAAAATATGCCTGTAAATCAAAAGTTATAACCACCAACATTTGAAAATGTCCCTAAATCTGGACACAACTGCATCATATTGCATTTTAAATCATCAATTGAATGTTTATATATGGCAAATAGATGTTAAACATGGAGGGCTTAAAGTCGAGGCGGCTTGCTCCTTTATAAGCCGTTATGTACACATTCACATTGATAAAGGACGCAGCAGATTGGTCCATTTCTCACTCCAGAATGTTATGTTCCAACCTTGGCTACATCTCACAAACAGCCCTCAGACAAAAAAGAGAAAAAAAAGGCACAGAAATGAAAGCCCTGAAGGTCAGTCATGTGAGGATGGATTGCCTCAGAAGGTCAACATTCCCATTATTCTTCACCACAGAACATAATGTTGCAACTCAGTCCTCTGCTCTTATTAAGACCTCTCACAGCTACTGAATGTAATTATTTCTTCCCCCGTAATAATGCATTAAGTCTGAATGGAAGATGGCTTTTAAGTCGGTTTTCCACATCCACGGCTCTAAAAAAGAGCTCACTGTGAAATGCTGGCAGACCTCAACCTGCTGTAAAAGGCAACACAAGGGCGTGCAGGGCTGATGATTTACAAAGGTCACAGCCTCGATAGCTTTCCAGCCACGCCAGCTCACACAGTTCACTCATCATAGGGGTCAGTGAAAGGGGGGGAGACAGGGGGAGACGGGCATATAAATGCAAATTTCATTTTCCTACTGGAAAGTTATTGAAGCTCAGCCTGCAATTTCCTGGTCATTATCATGAATATGCATCCTACATGGTTTTGACTCACTGCCTTAAATGTTTTGTGTTTTGTGCAGATCAAATCGAGAATGCCAAATCGACCAGCATCACCGCAACCAGTGCCAATACTGTCGTCTGAAGAAATGTTTCCGTGTTGGGATGCGGAAAGAAGGTACCAAAGCTGTTCGTCCTCATACACAGCAGACAAAAGGGGCTTTTCTTTTTTTTAGCAGACAAGGGGTTCAACTCTACGAGCTACTTTCAAAGATCAAATATTTGTGTGAAGTTACTATTGTGGTGTTCTTCCAATTAAAGCTGCACTAAATAATGTTTTAATATGAAAGTGATCAGTAATCACAGATCATTTTCCCTCCAGTTAGTGTGGAACAGTTTAACACCTTTCAACTCATTGTTTTGGTCTGAAATGTAGTATTATGGTTCACTTTCACCGCTCTCGTTTCTTGACACAGTATTCAGCTGTTTTCATCAAAAGGTCCTGATAAATCCACCCCCGTGCCACTGGACATGGCAGAACATTGAGCAGCTAAAAATCTATTTCATACAGAAGCTGGCAGAGAACAAAAAAAGTGAATACGTTGGCCATTAAATGCAGGTTTTGTAAATTATCAAGTACAAATAAGTTTGTTAAATCAGCTTAAAGGACTCTGAATGCTGCATTTTCAACCTGTTGCAGAAATCTTCCAAATAAAACGAATGCAGGTTTAAGTTAAAGTAGAAATAATACGAGGTAAAATCATTTATTTAAAAGTATAAAAAGCAAAAATGTGGTTATGGTTTTAACGTGAGAGTAACTTCAATAACAACAACATCAACAGATCATTGTTATTATTACTGCATTAACATATAAGAAGCATATTAATGCTGTAGCTGACTGAGGATGATGTAATTTTAACAATTTCATACTTCTGATTAGTTCCAATATGAATAATGAACAATATTTTGAAATACTTACATAATGAGAAAAAACCAGTCACTGCAAACGTACATGTAGTACGTCACTTAAAGTTAAAGTATCTTAGAAGTATTCTTCTCCACTGAACTTCTGTAAATGTTCTCAATTACTTTCCACCACTTAGATTTAAAACAATTACATCCCTTTCTTTACCTACCCACAAACACACTGACTCATGCAGCCTGAAGAGACAAACTTAATCCATAAATACCACAAATGGGTATCTCACAGAATGTGCCTACTTCAAGAGAAACAACCACTGACATTTGCCAGCGATCCAAACCCAATATTTATATTGTCAACCAAAGCGTGTTTTCACTCTGCTGCTCGACTCCCTGCAGCTGCTGAGCTTCACGGCAGCTGAAGGCAAACATGTCGGATTTTCATAACAGGAAAACACAGCAGCAAGTTGACCCCCAACCCGCCCATGTGCTGCAAAACACTTTGGCTACAATACTACATAACAAATTCATAACGGTTCATTTTTAAATTTCAGATCAGGAGTTTAGAGAGAGGATTTCAGCGACTGTAACTGGAATGTAACATCACAAAGTATTTCAGCACTGAGTTGCTGTCACACTGACCGACGTCAGTGGTAGCTGTGTTTTAGTGCAATTTAACTCCACTTGTATTTCAGTTTGTTACTGGACACCAGGCACTCTGCCATACATAGTGTGCAGTGGAGTGACGGCATGCCAGCGTTACGTGGGGCCTGGTTATTAATGAACCATGCTGACTGTGACGCAGGTTGCACTGTTTCCACATTACCTGGAAATGTCTGTTTCACCTTTAGCACAGTCGTGGAAGCAGCAGCTCAGACTGCTATAGGGGAGACTTTAGCACCACAACTAAATATTATTCACTGTAATTTAAAACAGAAGCTGGGTAAATGCAGGGCAGCTGCGGGTTAACCTGGGGAAGCCATTCATATTGGGTTTCTGGCATTAGATTTACGATCTGAGGACTACAGTGACGTAAAGTAGTCACACTACTGAATCTTCATGACAGTGTTATGTAATATTTCTAACTGATGACAGGAGTGTAGTCTGATTTTTTAAGGAGAGCAGGCTCTTATCTCTCCAGTTTGATCTACTCAGTTGCATTAACGGCTTTATATTTAGTGGTTCTATTTTTGAAACTGGACATTGAGTGCATTTTTACAATATTTGTCATTTGTACAGAATTTCGGAGATGTTGTGAGGATGTCATTGCTGATTTTTCTATATCAAGATGAGATAAAATAAGATAAACTTTGATCCCACCATGGGGAAATTTACATGTTACAGCAAATGGATACAGATAAGGCATGAAAGAAGCAGGAGAATAATTACAAAAAGTACAGTAAGGCTAAAAAATATATATATATATAAATCAAGAGAAGATGTCAAAGAAAATATTAATAGTGCTGGGGATGGTCAGTTGCTTCGATCAAAGACTGACAGCCACAGAGAGAATGAAACGACACAATTACTGAGAACTTCAACAAGATACAGCAGGTTTAGAGATTTTTCCAATGGGGAGGTGATGACTTTGTCAAACACGGTGAAGGTTAAAAAGGTGCTACATGTGTGCAGATTATTTCGACAACTAACATATGATTATGGTAGAGAGCTTAAGGCCCAACAGTTAACTCATTCAGATGGCATTGCTAATGTTCATAATATGCAATGATTAATATTCAAATGTAAGATACAAAAAACCTACAGGGATTTTACATGCAAACTACATGCTTTCCTTTCCTTTCTTTTCATCATGACATTGTATAATTTAATGAGTCAAACTGATCTTTACACTTATTGCTGTAGTTGTGTTGCTTTTCATGTGTTTGAACAAAACACTTGATACACTTGAAACATCTTGTTTTAAGTCGCTTCAATCACATCCAACATGGTCCTCTAACTCTTTGGGTTTGATTGTTACAAAAGATGAAATTGTGAATTTGATTAAGTACATTTTTGAACCAAGTCATTTAATGGGTGGATACTGTCAAAAGTCAGCAAAAAAAAAAGAGTTCAAAATCTTTTGTAGCTCACGGTAAAGCAACACTCGCTGTTGAACCTGTCCATATATCCTGTATCTGTGGATTTCTCTTTTGAGTGAAGCAACAGTGCAGGAGTTTTTCAGTCACAGCATTTGTACCCTCCTGCTGTCTCTCTGCAGCTGTCCAGCGAGGTCGCATCCCTCCATCTCACTCAGGTATCAGCCCAAACTCTCTGGCAGCAGGAGTTGGAGGTGCAGGTCCAGGACACATCGGGGCGGACTACTTTAACGGGCAGCCGGTGTCAGAGCTCATCTCCCAGCTCCTCCGGGCCGAGCCGTACCCCAGCAGCCGCTACGGGACCCCGTACAGCCAGGCACAGATGCAGGCATCTGCCAGCGGAGCCTCCGTCATGGGCATCGACAGCATCTGTGAGCTGGCTGCCCGACTCCTCTTCAGCACCATCGAGTGGGTCAGAAACATCCCATATTTCCCAGAGCTCCCAGTCTCAGAGCAGGTCAGTGCAGAAATATCTGGTGACTTCTATGTATTTATTTATTGTGTATTCAATCTCAAGTGCCTAAATATTACAACAACATTGTTCCTGTACAAGTTATAACTATAAGCTCATTGTGTATTCACCAGTGGAGACCACCATAGATTCATCTATTTGCCAAAATTAAAACATTACCTCCTTTGCCTTCATTATCATTTAATTATTTTGAGTTTAAGTGCATGTATGAGACATAACTAAAGTCCATTATCCATCCATCCATTATCTATACACCGCTTAATCCTCACTAGGGTCGCGGGGGGGTGCTGGAGTCTATCCCAGCTGACTCGGGTGAAGGCAGGGGACACCCTAGACAGGTCGCCAGTCTGTCGCAGGGCCATATACAAAGACAAACAAGCACTCACACATTCACACCTACGGGCAATTTAGAGTAATCAATCAACCTCAGCATATTTTTGGACCGTGGGAGGAAGCCGGAGTACCCGGAGAGAACCCACGCATGCACAGGGAGAACATGCAAACTCCATGCAGAAAGATCCCGGGAAAGCCGGGACGCGAACCAGGGATCTTCTCGCTGCAAGGCGAAAGTGCTAACCACTACGCCACTGTGCAGCCCCATAACTAAAGTCAAACCCCTAAAATTAGATGTATATAAAAATTTGCTCACTTCAGTCAGTGCTATTCCCTCATTTTCACTTGCAACACCTTAAAATTAAGCAGTAACTATGCAGGAAGTGACTGTGATGTGGGCTTGAGCTGAGAAAATTTCAATTAAAAAGTGATTTTTCTAGTATAAGATTCGTAGACCCCTGACGAGATGAAATTGTCCTCTATCTATCTCCAAGACACAAAAACCGAGGTTTAGAAAAAAAATTCTTTCTAAATCTCTAATAGGTCTTTCTCCCAGCAGACATTTTGACATGTCCCAGCAGGAAAAGCAAAGGTGAAAATATTAACGTTAATCATGACTGCATTTGAATTACCTTCTTCAGTTTCAGGGTCCTGGTAGCCGACTGTGCACTCTGGATTACTGTCACACTCTCATGCCTGGGACAAATGAATAAAACATTTCAAATCTCATTAGTAACTCGTGTGCTTTAACTACCATGGCAACGCTGAAAGGTCTACATATACTCACTGCTGGAGGTGACTCTTTCTAAACGTCCATCCCGCAGGTGGCGCTGCTGAGGCTGAGCTGGAGCGAGCTGTTCATCCTGAATGCAGCTCAGTCTGCTCTGCCTCTGCACATGGCTCCTCTGCTGGCAGCGGCTGGCTTCCACTCGTCTCCCATGTCTGCAGAACGCGTGGTGTCCTTCATGGACCAGGTCAGGGTTTTCCAGGACCAGGTGGACAAGCTGAACAGGCTGCAGGTGGACTCCGCTGAGTACAGCTGCCTCAAAGCCATTGCACTCTTTTCGCCTGGTAAGTTCGGCAGAATTTCACAAGGTTATCCAACTGTTAAGTTACTGTAACTGGATATCTTTACTGTAAACTGACCTCAAGCTTCTTTTTAGAAAACCCAAACAAAGCTATCTGTCTGAGGTATCAGACAAGGTTCCAGTTTCTCAGATATTAAATCCTTACTTGCTCCAAGGATTCTGTGATCTGGAGTTTGACCTCCGACCTCACTGAACAGGAACAAACAAGAAGGAATTACTTTTGAGGCAATAGTTTGACGTATGAATCTTGCTAAGAATTAGGTGAGAAGAGCAACCACACTTTCATGAATATCTATTAAATATAAAACCATAGCAAGAAGATAGATAGCTTAGTTTTACATAAATACTGGAAAAAGTTTGCTGGGCTGTGTTCAGAGCTAACAAAACCACCTTCCAGCACTTCTAAATCTGCTACAGCTCAATAATGTTCAATAGTTCCACTTGTTTGAGCTGTTGTGTAAAAGCTAAAGAGAAAGAATGAGAAGATCACATGGATTATGAGGTTATGGGTCTATTTCTTAGCTTAGCTGGTAGGTGGCTTTTGTCACCTTTGGACAGAGCCAGGCTTGCTGTTTCTCCTTATTTCAGGTCTTTTTGCTAAGATAAGCTAACTACTTGGTGGCTGTTGCTTCATATTTATCAGGCAGATATGGGAGTGGTATCAATCTACTCTCAGCAAGAAAGCAAATAAAAATATTTTTACCAAAATGTCAATTAATTTCTTAAAGAAACTAAACATTTCAGCTAAATTCACATAAGAGAGGCCACAAATTTAAAAGAGAAAATTCAAAAATCACCCTGTAATTCTTTGTATTGCAGATGCATGTGGTCTAACAGACCCGGCCCATGTAGAGTCCCTGCAGGAGAAGGCCCAGGTTGCCCTGACGGAGTATGAAAGGTTGCAGTACCCCAACCAGCCTCAGCGCTTTGGCCGCTTACTGCTGCGTCTCCCTGCTCTGCGCGCCGTGCCGGCCAACCTCATCTCCCAGCTCTTCTTCATGAGGCTGGTGGGCAAGACGCCCATCGAGACGCTGATCCGAGACATGCAGCTATCAGGGAGCTCCATCAGCTGGCCGTACGCCCCGGGACAGTAAACCCTGCTGGGCTCCAGAGTGAGACGGACTGAGACCAGACTGGGAGGAATCAGAGCTCACAAAGATTTCATACAAGTGCAAACTGAATGTTCTCAGTATAAACTGGGTCCTGTTTTTTCCCCACATTAGCTCTGTAAAGTCTGGTTGATATAACACCAAAGCTGCTTTCAGGGAAACACAATGTATGATTGTCTTTATAAAAATGTTTGCAGCACTTGTTAGTTTGGTTCTTACCTCCATCAGGTCTCTCTTTGTCTCATTCTGGGTGAACGGGGCTTTCATTAAAAAGCAGACTGACATTAGGCTTTGTGCCTCTACTACCTCCTCCCATATCACCCCTAATGTGACTCAATTTGAACCCAGGCTCTGTGTGTTCTCACTGCTCTGTTGTTTAGTCAGAATGAAGCCATAGCAGTGCCACTTTTACTGGAAGAGCTTTATATTGTCACAGCTTGGATATTTTGTGTAGATCATACCTAAGGTGTGTAATGTTTTGTCTGTCATGAACCCAGGACTGGACTGAATTTACAGACTTTGTTACCAAATGTATTTGTGAAGACTGCAACATATCGCAAAACAAGGAAGAGCGTGAGCGCGGTATGTTCTATTCTGTGGTGTGTGTGTGTGGTCAAGACATATTTAAGAGAATGGTTTTAAACTTGGGAAATATGTTCATTTTTTCTTTTTTGCAGAGATAAATGAGAAGCCTAACACCACTTTCAGGCATAATATAAAGGCAAGACAGTGGTATCAATCTTCTCATATAGCTCTCAGCAAGAATTCGAAAAAGCGTATTTCCCAAAATGTGGAACTGATTCTTTACTGTAGGATAATCTAGATCATTGCAGAAATTGCCACCATGCAGCAATTAAGCTAATGTAATCAAACACACCCTGGCTCCTTAGACAGTCACACTCCTGTCTAACATTATTACCTCATGTTTTATACATTAAAGACACAGACTATATAGTTAACTATTCATGTGCAAAAGAGAAATGTAAAGGGATCAAGACACCATTATCACTGAAACCAAACAGATGTATTCCCCAACTGTGCTCCAGATTTAAGCCAAAATATATTTAAAAATGTATAGTTTTGTGGAAGAGGAAACCAAATGTAACAGAAAGCTACACTGAGTAACATGTTAAATTAATCTCTGCAAACTAGATACCGTTTCCTTCGCTTTGGTAAAGGTAGATGTAGTTCATTTTGACTTCTTTCCCATTTTTAACCCCCCTTGCAGATATTTTTAGGCAAGGTACTCCGATATTGATGTGCAGAGGTTGAGGTGTTTGTTGGTACTCAGATAAAAGCGTACTTCGTGGTTCATGAGTGTTTGTGCCATGAACTGCAGCTCAGTGTGACAAATGTTTGTCTTGCCAAATGAATTGACTGCCACAATAAGACTTGGCGGTGATAAACATGCTTTTGGGGGCAGAGTGATATGAATTTTTGTATTAAATGTTATCATATCATAAAAAAGGCAAAAAATGCCCATGATCCCAGATGCTGTCAAAAAACTTCATGACTTTGTGTTTTTTGTTGGAATATAAACTGTAGTGATTTGACTGTGTAGCTTTACGTTTAAAAGAATCATGTTTCTATGATGAAGCCAAAACTAAAAGAAAAAACAAAAAACAATGCTAAAGAAGTTTGTATTGCTGATTCATTTTTGCGAAAATTATACAAATTCTTTTTGTGGGTGGCATTTTGTTTCAAACACATTGGATGTTGGCCACATAAAAGAAGACATCAGCATGAACTCTCAGAAACTGTGTGAGAGGACTTTTTTCTCTTTTTGGAAAATTTCCAGATTAAACGATGAATAAAAAGAGAGATCATTAATGACAATAATTGTTAGTTCTAGCCTTATTATTGATACTGAAGGCCACACTGACTATAAATACATTTGCATTAAACTTGAAAAACAGAGTGAGTTGCTTTGCTACTTGGCTACAGTCATTAAAGCCTCTGATTTCTTTTATTCCATTAACCGCTTCACACTAGTTACTGACACTAACAGAGAAAACTGGATTATTCACAGCATTCCTGTTTTTCTAAAATGGCACAAGAGGCTCCGTTGATTATATTTATCAGGTCTTAAACTGACATACAAGAGCAGAAACCGGTGATGAACGGTTTCAGCATTTCTAGAATATTCAGTCAAAATGGTTGCGTTCACATTTCAATATACATGTACTAAAATTTCTATTGATAGTTGATTCAAAGTTTTATATTCATATACACTGTTGCACAAAGGAAATAGGGGTTGTACTCACCTCTATTTCAACCTTCCCCCTCCTCAGCGGGTCTCCGTCTCCTCTTAATGCATCCATTCTTACATGCAAATAACTGGACGAACAACCACACATAAGCATCTGCAGTAGTTATCAGTCGGGGACTGTTTATAACTTATTTAAACAAATGTGCGAGGCTGACATGAGAAAGTTCATACATGTTTATCTGTAAGCTCTTCTTTCATCAGACTAAACACTGTGTGCATTCGCCCTCATTATATGCTTTAGTAACTGGCCCTCAATTGTACATTTAATGTTTTAATCCAGCATTATTTTGCAAACACAATACTGATTAACATAAAGTAATTCCAGGATCCTAAGGACATCTTCACATTTGGAGACTTTGTAGTTGGTTGTACATTAAAATAGCTTTAACTCTTCTTAAATATTTTATTCTATGTGTGAAGTTCAACTGCAAATAGTTAACTATGACAGTTTGTAATATCAAGTGTACATGGGACAAAATATAGATTGGGAAGCAGTAAACTATTGTAAAATGCTTTTACTTACCAAGAGAGGGCAGCAACAGCTTACATCAGACTCACTGGGATGATCTGCTGGATCAATAGAATTCCCTGACAAGGTCTTCCTGCTCTCCCTGCTGGACACTTACTGTAGCTGCACAGACCTCCAAATCAAGCAGCAAATTATTACCAATAATACTTTCAGAGAATTAGAAATGTTTATTACTTACTGAATTCAATACCTTTTAGACAACATAATTTATGGAAGTATACAGTTACAAAAATGGTCTTTTATAATAGCATCAAAGAAAATAAATTCTTACAAAAATAAATGGCTCGCAAATGGTTTGTAAAATGATAATGTTCTTCATAAAAATACAAACGCATGACAAATCAAAATTGTGTCTAAACAGTTTTAAAATGTACAGAAGATCGTAGCTCTTTATACATGTAATGGATTAATACAAAATCACAGCAGATTTCATTGGCAACAGATCAAAAAAAAGAGTTTAGCTTATAGACAGTGAGACAGGCATGTTTTACATTATATTGAGGAGTGTGCATGATAAAAAAAACATTAAAATTGTTTGGCTAATTTTACCGATTTGCTTTGCGTAAGAACATTTTAACTGACCGCTGCCTAAAAAAACAAGTCACTATGGATCTTTAGTGTGTACAAATACTAGGCGATCTAAAGGGCTGCTCTAACAGTCATACTGTGAATTTGTTCTTGGCAAATAGTATCAACAGAATTCATTAAAAAAATACATGTACAATAAAAACAATGTCACACATATCTCATTGGCCAGTTTGTCCCCTTTTTGGTCTCACCAAATCAGTATAAAAAGCTTAGTGTCACCAAAAACCAGTACAATAATAAAATACACAATCCCACCAGAAAGCAGTTAACTTCATTGACACTTAAGGTAGTTACAAACACTGATACACAAGAAAGAAAAGCTCAGCTAAAGTTCATTTGTGACAAAGATAACACCATGTCAAGGGTTAAAGAAACTGCATATTTGCTCAAAAACTATCCCAGCAACCTGTCTCACGCATTACTACACTGTCTACAGTACTGCTTTTATCTGCGGAGAAGAAACAAAGAAAAGTTGCCAATCTGCAGAACAAATAGAACCGTAGAAACTGAGTACAGTGTTATCACAGGTGGCTGAAGATCGAGTGACTTTCAAACCACCTTTCTCCTGCCGCACCCTCTGATCTTCACATGTGGCTGCACACTGCAAACACTGGGCCGGACCTTTAGAGAAATGGCAGTGTTCCTCTGAAAAAACTACAACTGGGGGTCCTTTTTAAAAAAAAACAAAAAATTTAAATGTGGTGATTAAATGTAAGTGATCAGAGAATGAAAGTGACTCTAAATTATTAGTAATTTACAGTATGTTCCCTGCGTGTGTGTCAGCAGTATGTATGTGTTTCCCACAACTTTGGTCTCAGCATGTCACATGGTCTCTGTAGCATTTTGGAGTGTATTTTGGCCCATGTCTGTGAGCATTTGCTGTGTCAGCCACAGAGCAGAGAGTCAGGACTGGGTGGATTCTTCAGTGGTTCTTGTCATAGTCCTTCACCATGCGTTTGATGTGGAACAGTTTGTGTCTCAGTCTGCGACACTCTTTCTTCTTAGACTGGTAGTTTGGTGTCTGCAGAGGAGAGACAGCACAGAGGGGTCATTTAATACAGCTACAGCAGTAATAAAACCTCTGGGGGAGATTGTCAGCCGAGGTCATGTAGAGAGAGCACTAAGCAGTTACAGAGGTGTTATATTCAAAGAATCCCATAACAATGAAATCAGACGACATCTTGTAGCTGTTGTAGATTGATGCTGCTTTAAATATCTGCATAATAATGTTATCACGTGCAAGTTTATGAGAAAAATGGCCACAGAAATGTGCCCTCACCTGCTTCAGATCCTTCAACTGATTATATTCCTCTGCTACAGCCTGAAAAACAGAGAGAAAAACATTTGGTAAGACTGAAGGATTCTTTCCTTTTCCTTTTCCTTGATGATCAATTATCTTTTGAGAGCACAGTGAGGTTTGTCTTATGTAACAAGTTTTAGTATGACTATCTGAGTCACTATTACCTGTCATTAGGGACTGTGTCACGTATAGATGAGGTAAAGGACTGAAAGCTTGCAACATCAGTTATCAGGTCAAAGACAGCATGTCTTACTTGAGTCAGATATGTTGTACATATGATCTGATCACGTGTGTGGTTACTGTGTTTTCTGTTCTTCCGTCTGAGTACAATATTACAATTATTTCCTTCAACACGTCTTACAAACTTCATCGCAGGTGAACTACAGGGATCATTGTTTGCATTACAACAGCGCAGCTTTCTGATACTGAACACTTAATATTGTTTTGTTTTCATAATGAATATGGAGTTTTTGCTTTAAAGTCCCATAACGTTAAGGGAGCTAAAAAAAAAAAAACAAAAACATAACAATGAAGTGTGTGAAAAAGAAAAAGGTCACACTCCCCTGTACTTTACTCAGTGAAAACAGACACAATGATAACATTTTAATAGGTCTACTCTCAAATGTACTGTGTAATGTGAAATCAGTATATAACTTTGTCACATCTTGTCAATTTTGACCCTTAAGTGTTCATACCAAACACAAGAATTTCTTAACTGAAATGGTTTATTTCTGCGTCTTAATCTACTGTGTGAATTATACTGATCATTTCTGTTACATTCCTGATTTGTGATTTAGGCTCATTTTGGAATCTATAGCAGATTTGCTTTTGGTTTAATGATTTTAGGAGGTGAGTACTATGTCTATCTAACCTGGTATTTGGCAGAGGTGTCATCCAGTGTGTCCAGCTGCCGGCTCAGTTTGTTCAATTGATCATTTATGTCGTCCATCTCGGCACAGAGGCGCTTGTACTCCCGAAGATCAGTATCAAACTCTCTCTTATAGCCATGTCGCTGAGCATCTGATGTTATCTCCGGGTACATACTGGAGGAAAAGAGTCAGAAGAAGAAAGTGGTGCACAATGATGGAGAACTGGGAGGTTATGAAAGAAAAATAAACTTCAGCATTGGAGATCAACTTGCATCAGTCAGATGCAAAAAAGGACCTGAAAATGACAACTTACAACCTTCACAATGGTTATCAAGTTTACTACTGAAGCACAGGAACACAGTACATGGGTCAAGGAGGTTTAAATTCTGGTTACAATAATGGTGAAATCAATTCAAAATGCCTCCCCCTGGGATGTTTATGAAAAAGGGACTGAATACAACTTGATAAGAGCACTGTCTTACTGACTCACATTTTTTGTACCTTTGTCCCAGTTCTCAGTATGCCCGAGTACAACTCCTGAGAGCTGGCATGCCTCAGAGGATTAACTACTCTCCTGGCCAGAATGAGGAATATACAGCCTGTGGCCTTTTCCGAGCTTTGTTGTTGAAGCCTCCATTACCTGACTGTCATTTTACGTACATTTTTCAAATAAAAAAAATGTTCTAGCTGCATTTTCCTGTACACCAAGTTACTGTCACATGAGCTGGGTTTTCTGAGCCTACAGTTATTAATTCATGTCAGAGAATCTAGGACTGATCCTGAGGGAGCAATGGTATTTGACTGCAATCTACATTCTGAGTTCTTGGCTAATGACATTTTCATTTCTAATCCAGACAATATGTGAGCAGCTTGAGGACAGAGTAGTACAGTCATGGATGTTTAGTTCTTACCTCTCCCATTCTTCATCATCAAGTTCATTGCCTGTCTCTCCTCCTGTGGTGTACTCTGTTTCATACTGGGACTCGTCCAGCTCTGGGTTTCTTCTGCGTCTCTTGCCCCTGTTGGCAGAGGGTTTGCGACCTCCACCTGTCTCCTCTGAAGGGCTGGAGCTGGTGCCCCCACTGTGGGAAAACATTTCTGACGGTCGGCTGGTTGTTCTCTGTGAGTACCTGTGTGACAGCAACAAGGAGATTACACAGTTTAGTCAACTGGCTTACAGTGGGACTCCCTGAAGAGTTGATTATAAGTTTAAAAGCCTTGCAATCTGCTTTTTACTGTGAGCAATACGCACATGCAGTTTTAACAGTGATTTAGGTTATTTCAAAAGAGACATTTCTACATTTGTCTGTTTAGGGAAAAAAAGGCATCCTTCCACACACTAAAACATTTGAATTAAAATGTGGTGGCAGCTGAGACATTGCTCATCCATGTTGCTGCCATGGTCACGTGACAAACTACACTTACAAGATCCTAATTAATGATCAACTTTTGCACATTATGCAGCTGGAACTAGCAACTGTTTAACCTAGCACAAAGACTGCAGCTGTGGTTTATAAACAATTGGCTGTTCTAAGGTGAGCTTTGTACAAATCTTTGTATCATAAAGCTCAGATAAAAGAGAAAACAGTTTCCAAAGATGACAAATATTAAAAAGATGGGAACTGTCAGGGCAAAAATATTATTATTTGAAATGATTTTTTTTTTTTTTTTTTTAATCAAGACCTACTGTGTAAATTTATGAGCTTTGGAGGTATTCATAAGCAATGCATTTCCCCTTGCTTCAAGTTTTCAGTTTGCTAGTTGAAGCTTAAAATATGTGGTACTGTATCAATATTTTTCCTGCAAAACTGCAAAAATGCCTTTGATCGAAGTGCATGACAGAATGCATATTTGTATATGAGAAAATATTGACCTTTGTTTCAAACAAATATACGAGGAGTGCAACATGGAATAGCATTCATAGTGTTGAAAAATCTCATGAATGTCTAAATTAATTCACTGGAATGCAAGCAATTAGAGAAAGAAATTAAACTCCAAGAACATTGTGACCGAAATAACTTCGGTAACTTGTTACTGATATGGCCCAGACAGACGGCATATGGACGAAGGCAGACACTTTGAACCACTAATGATTACTGTTGCTTACAACCTACAATCTGACTGAGCCATATGGAGGCCCTCAGCAACCAGAAAGCAGGTACAGCTCTATAATAACGCATGCGGGAAACATGCTCAATTTTGCTGGTTTGTAGGGATTTGTAGAGGAATCCAAATCCAGTGGCACAGATATTACAAGTTCTTACAAAAGGCTAAATTATGTCAACAACAGAGCACATTGCAGGTCTTCAGGCTAACATTCTTCTGCTTATGAAAATGCCATCTCTGTTTACTTGGTGAGTGAGAAAATCATTTTCTGTACTTTCAACCGACCATCTTGTGTGCTAAATTCAATGGTCTGTGCAGTTAACAGCACAGTCTGCACTAAAGGCTTTACACATAAATTGTAGAAATGAGATTGACTTGTTTTTTACAGTAATGGAGATGTTATGAAACTATAGAGAGAAGTGTACATGATGTGTCACCAGTCTTATAGGCACTAAAACAAACAAAAACAAGGTGCTTCAGAAATAATTCCTAGTTTTGATGAGAAGCAAATACATAAGTTCACAAACATCCTGCCTTTTCTCCTCCTCAGAGAATTCAATGAACACAAGAAAAAAACAAAAAAACAAAAGAAAGTTAATCCAACAAAGGCTCAAAGGTCACACAGACTGTTCTCTTTTGTGGGTAGGGCAAGATGTTTTCATGGGCTTTATAACAGACTGGTGATTAGATATTGCTTGTGTGAGTCACATGTTTCGAGGCTGATTCATTTTGGGCCTTGCTTTATAGGATACAAACTTAAATGTTGCGACCACTTGCTTCACATAAATTAATATTTTAAAAAACTCTGCTTTCTGCAAGTGGATTTTCAACACATCTCTCCAACTAGAAGGACATTACAAGCAACAAGACATAGTAATAATAAAAAAAAGAAAATTCTAATCTTGTATCTTTGTGCCAATTATCTCCTTGTATATAAATACATATCAAAAAATTGTGCCAAACATTTTTGCTATAATAGCTTTTTTTTCTTCCTGTAGTAGAATAGAGTGTTTTTGATGACTAATCCAATCAAATGCGATTTAGAGCAATTGCATGACCTCGCCAATATAGCTAACACAGTGATATCATCACTTTTTTTCAAAAAAAAAAAAAAGTGCTTCATGGAACTGTAAGCTCAAATGGGGCAGAGAAACCTGACCTACCAGAGAGGTATTGGGAAGAGTGGATTATTTGTACGAAACATGACACAAAACAAATAAATTTGAGTAATTGTGAAGATACAGATTAGGAGGAAAAGAGGATGGGTATACGGAAATATGTATTTGTGGCAACTGTCTCTTCAATACTGTATTGTATGTGTACTCATTTTACTGTTTTAAAATCTGAAAACCAAATAAAAAATTATATTTTCAAAACAGAGAATGGGCTGAATAAGCAGTGTCACTGACTCGTTGTGGTCGTAGATGTCCTCATTATAGGAGCTGCTGTCCACCTTGGCTGGGGGGTAGGAGATGACACTGTTAGCTGAGGCGTTGAGCAGCCCGCCTCCCTTCTCTGACACCAGCAGGGTAGGGGCATCCTGAACACTGCGGCTTTCCTCCACATTGTTCACCTACAGCAGGCAGGAAAAAACAAAAGGAACAAGCTCAGCAAACACAAACAAACAACTGAAACACTCACAAAGACCAGGTCAACCCACAGGCTCATATTCCGACTATTATCCTGTTAAAGAAACCATTACTCCTCTATTTTTCCTATGTTCGTCTAATATTAAATAATCTAATGGCATTTTTAGATTCTTTTATCGCCATCAGAGGAAAACTTTGAAAACTGCAAATCAGAGCATCTTAAAGTGAAAAGGGAAACTGGGCAGCATTAGCTTCAACAATTGACTTTTAAAGGAGACAATAGAGAGACAACAGTATGATAATTAGTGCTTAAAGTTTGAGTGAGCAGTCAGGCAAGAAATTACACATCACAATCCAGCTACTCAGTCAAATGAGGGCTTTCTGCTTGATTCCCAGTGCATGAAAAGGTTGAGAGGGCAAAAACAAAGAGGGGCTAAGGGTTAATCAGAAAGAAAAAAAAATATGAATAAAACTAATTGTTTGAAAATGTAATCTAATACCTTTGATGGTTTCTTGTCTATGGGAGGTTAGCATGTTTTTAAGGCTGTTTCTGATGACCTTATAACCTACAATTATACAGCAACTCACAGGAACATTATATACACACTAAGTAACATACAATAATTCCAGCTTTCCTTTCATTTCTATTGTCTTTTGTCCTTGTGAACACCTGGACCGGATCTGCTCTTCCTTTCTGTCTTTAAACAACAGGAGTGTCCCATGTAAAACATTTACTTTAATCTGTATCTCCAAGTCCTTCCTGTGAGGTCAGAGAGTCAGAAAAGAATTCTTCAAAATGAAAGCCTCAGGATTCGCCTCTGCTTCATCTCGCAACTTTATCGACAATTAGACAACTTTTCGAAGACCTCTACACAAAGTAGTAAGCCCAAATTTGAAACAGATCCTATTACCTGGAAGGTTAGCCCAGCTTTACACTAGCCAAAAATCTGACTCTTGTTAGAGGTGACAAATTCATACTGAATAAGTATATAAAAACTCTTGTGAAACATCGACCCGCTTTCTGCTTTTTAGGGTGGTAGCTCATAGCACAATTCTCTAAATTCCTTACAGTGTAGAAGCATAAATAAAAATCAGCACTCCCCCCAAAAAACAATAATCATGATGGGTGGAGTGTTTAGCTAGGGGAGAGCTGCCCTTCTTGCAGCTGCAGGAGAATCCTGTTTGAAGAGAGTAGTCCGTGTAAGAATCCCAACAATGCCCTCTCAGTGTGCAGCACAGCGACTACTGGGCTGTGAGCAGGGTGTAAGCACAATAAGAATGTCTGAGAGCCCTGGACCTGGTGAAGCAAAGCCAGGAGGCCAAGATGGAGAGAGACATGGAAAGGCTTTTAGACAGTGGTGGATGATGAGGACGCAGTGAGGCATAGAGAAGTAAAAATGAAGAAGTACTTGTGAATAAAAGATGAATGAGTAGAAGAGCTGTGGCAGTGAAACAAAGACGGTCATGAAGGCGCGAGTAGGAACCAAGGACGCGTGTTGAGAAAGAAAAACTGAACCACAGTTCAAGTGAAAAAGCAAATATGTTTCCTGTATGTAAGTTCTCCAATACCTGCTTGAATAACTAAGTAACACTATCATTTTTTCATGCATGTGCTCTACCAAAGATTATGCTACTTGTGTTGCAAAACATGCTTTTATATCAGGACATATTGAGCAGCTGTAATGCAGTGAATGCTGCACTAAATGATTGAAAACTGATTGATTTTACGTTAAAATCTGAATTTAATGGAATCCATATTTCAAATCCCAGGAGACGCAGTTGCAATAATAATTTTCACCTCCGATGTCTTAACTAGTTGTGTAAACTAAACTGAGTGTGAGGATGCCAACCGAGGACAGCAACATCTGTAAACAGCAGCCACCACATGAGGTCAGTTGTAGCTGAGCAGGATGGCAGGTATCTGTAACTTTTCTTACCTCTAAATGCCCAAATTGAAAAGAAACAATCCAAGAGTTCTTAAGTTATTTTATTTAAGACTACATAGTCAATAAACTGCTGAATTTATTTTTTGAATAAAAAATCACAACATAAATGATCAGTTGGATATTTTTTAGAAAAATTGCAATCAGATTTTTTTCTAATTTATGCGGCAGAAAGTATGCTTTGCTCTCTATAGTTCACCTACATTTTTTACTATACCATTATTGCAAATGGTTATTTCCACGTGAGGACATGTATAATCATGTTCTACTACAGCATGAAACCACATCCACTCAGTGTTTGGATGTTTTAATCTATGAAGCTTGTTCAGGATGCTTTCACCCTCCATCTGTGCAGCACTTCAGTGGTTCCAGCACACAGACAGCCCTGCAGAAACTAGCTCCGGTGACCTCATGCAGCAGACACAATGCGGCCCCCCTGGGCGAGCTGAATGAAGCCTGTGTGTGAGGTCATCAGAGCGAGCCAGGCCTCCCCGAGCTCAGCAACAGAGATGGGTCCAAACTCAAACCAACCACAGCCACCGACTGTCAGTGGCCCAGTGTTTAAATTAGCCAAACCAGCCTGATCACTCATTTTGTGGCAGAGATATGTAGGTAGAGTACAAGCAAAGGAGATATGCTAGTGCAACGTGGAAGCTGAAAATGAGGAAATAAGAACGGGCAGGACTTAAAGACACTGTTACAAAGATAAAATATGTGTGTTGGTCATAGTACAGTCATTATCGCAAAACAATAAAGGCACACTCTGACTGACATGCTTCTGTAAAGAACACAGTCTTCAGGCAGTAAAATCAACTTTGTTACACTACCTACATGCTGTAGTCTATGTTTGAAACTACGTTGGAGTCTGTTTTAAAATATGAACAAATAATTATCTGTTTGCAATGACCATCAAATCTTCTAAGATTTAGCTTTTTTTTAAACTCTGCTTTTTGTCACAAACCTTTAAACGCTACACATACCTTTTTTTTTACAGCAGCATGTAAATGAAAAATGTTTAAGCTGAGTGGTAACGCAGACTTCATTACTGTACCTACAATATGTGTGATGACATCAGTGAGCATGGCTCCATTACTAGACACTAGTGCTAGTCATAGGATTCAATTTGAGCTTGTCTCATTTACTCTGCTCTGCCTGTGCGTCTCTGTGTGCATGATGCCATGCTCTAAGCAACCTCTCTCAAAAACAAACAGCTCTATATAATCCACTATAACAACATGCCTGTTAAGTGTTTCTTCTGGTATTTTCCAGTCTTTGAAAAAGATCCACTGTTCCATGAAAATATTTTCTCAAATCTTTACAAAGTTATGGTCGCACATAAACAATTAGGAAACACTGTAATTATCACCAACAATTAGCATGTTTAAATCAATATGGGGATTTGAGGGGAGATGGTAAGCTAGCAGTATTTAGTTATCTTTCATGATGTTTTTCTGCGTATTTAAATAAGCTTTCCGTTTTGCTGGTTTATATCAATTTCTTACTTTTCTCATTTCAAGTCTGTATGTACTGTATGTGCTCTATATCATGTCTGCTCGTATTGATTTCTTTTCTTGACATTCTTCTGCTCAATGTGTATACATACAAAGAATGTGGGCACTTTCCACTGAGTTATAAGACAGAAACAATAAGACAAGCACACACATGTCGGTGTACTTCGCTGAATGTCGAAATACTCAATTAGTGCTGTTTTATTAACAATTACATTTCCAAACCTGAGCTTTTTTATTTTTTCACTTTCTTATGTTACCACACTGTTACTCTGTGACATTCACTGTATGAAACTGGCATCATTTGAAAAGTGTCAGGTCAAGTCAATCAGCCAATATCTAAAGTAACAGTCAAATATGAGTGCCATGTTGTCGACATCTAAAAAGCTTGAAGGCAGGCTCTCTTGAAACCACCTGGCTGCTTACTATCTTCTCAGGTGGTTAATGATTACTCAGAGTGAAACCAGGTCGTAGCCCATGAGCAAACACTCACTGGCCGCTATCAGCCCTGACCCTGAACAAAGTGACTCAGTCAGAGGAAACAGTGTTTCACGGTAGCGTGACTGCTTCCTAACTGGATCTTATAAACTAATAAACATTTCTATATGAGGCTCCTCTAGGACTTTCGACCTATAAAGACGTACGTCAGATGTGCGTTGCTTTAGATAAAAGCTTCTGTTAAATGAAACTGTACGATTGTAGAATTGTAAAGCAATAGAAACGTATGACACATGCAAGGTAGTAATAAGCTTTACAACGTCTCTTGGGTCATACAGCAAAGTTATATGTTAAAAATAGCATAACAAGTGACAGACTAACCTCAGGAATGTGCAAGTCTCAGCTTGGCTATTTACTGGACCTGCATCACCACAACTGACTACCTGTTTTTGTAACTGATGACTACCTGAGCAGTCAGATGTCTACCTCACTGATGACCAAACAACTCACTTACTTTACATGGAAGGTAATATAAAACGGTGAAAAACTATTTTCCATTTGGCAGCAAGTCTCATAATGTGGCAGAGATGAAAGTATATCAATCAGTTTTGGTGGCTGAATTTTCTGTGCAGAAAAGCCACTGAAGCTGAACATTTAATCATCTAATAAAATCGGTCATTGTATTTCATCCTTAGACTGGATTTAAACACTGTGTGATCCTATTCATTTGACGGCAAGCTGTGCATGCAAAAACTCCAGTTCAGGCTAGGTCAAAATGTGCTGTTCTTTTTTTGCTTTTAATCCCATGTAAACCCAGTCTTATCAAACTGTGTTTACCATCCTGTTGTCTCTTACCCATTCCTCAACATCTCTGCCCTCTGAGGCCTTTCCGCCAACGAGAGGCTCTTCCCAGTAGATATTTGGTTTTCCGTGCCGCCAGATCTTCCCTCTTGTTTTGTGTGCAAAGAAAGCAGCGACACAAAAGGCGATGACAACCAGGAATCCACACACCATGGCAATTGCCTGATAAAGCAAGAACATGACTATGAAATGTGGCAAATTCTCAAGGAGGTAAGCTCTGAGATAAAGCTGGTTCACTGTCGTACAAAAAGCACACAAATATACAACTGTGGCATGATTATGAGAAATATATCCCATTTTGCAGCACCAAGTACTGTAACTGTAACAAATGCTTCATGACACATCACAAAACAGTACTGGACAGATAATATGACAAGCTATGATATATTATGTGTTTCTAAAGTGTCTCACTTTGCCTAACTTTATCAAATCATTGTAGCTGTGGATTATTTTTTCAATTACAGAAGAGTGAAAACAGAAAACAAATCAATAACAGTGAGCCATATACGTATTTGATAGGAAAAATGTTACATATGACATTTGACAAAATGTCAGATATTTTCTTAATGTTTTCTTTTAGTCTGATTTACATAAAATACATCTTGGCTTTTAAATGTTGATACTAAGGACTCGCTGCTTCATAAATCTATAAACTAAAATTTTTGTGGCCTTTAACACTCATCCAGATCTACATGAAATGATATTGGAAACTGAACAAATCCAACAATTGTATATTAACAAACAAAGGTACAGACCTCCTGTGGGTCCACAAAGCAGTAATGATACAGGTACTGGTTGTACATGGGGAAGCCTCCCACTCCTCCCATCTGGGAGTACTGTGTCTGGTAGAGGTTCTGGCACATCATGAGCATTGGATTGTACATAATATTGGAAGAGCTCTGGGCCATGGGGTTCACCCCAACAATGTAGACAATGTTTAGGATGCCCTGAAAAAGACACAGAATTAGTACAATGACATCCAGGCATATTAATATTCGTAAATATAACATCTGTTGGTTGATTACTGATAGAGACTTACAGAAGTACCCCTGAGAATCCAACTTAAATATGACTAAGACCACACAATCAGATAAAGTGTAGCTACACATTCATCAGTAATCATATCACACACTGTATGAAACATACTATAAAGGGTACATTAGAGAGAGGGAGACAACTTCTATGCTGGGCTAGCAAATCTCTAATGCCTCTCTAGTATTCTCTAATCTGCTTCTAATAATACAGCACTGGAGCTTACCAGTTTGCTGGAATTATATAAAAACAGCAACATTTTAGGGGTGTGTGTGTAGTGAAAAAATGCTGTCTAAACTGTAATACCACTACAGGCTTGAACATAATCTGGTTTAGCCTATTTTTTCTGAGATAATTAAAGATGGAAAGTAAAAAAAACATACAATTGAGAATCTAAATGAGAAATTACAGCAAATTTATAGAAAACTGATATAACTAATGACTCTATTTTAATACTGAAAATCAATAAACTCGAGAAAAAAAAACGTTTCTTTCTTGTTTTTTCCCATTTTTGGCTTCACAGTGATGGTATATACTCAGCAGTAAACAAACTGATGTGATCTGAGATGGTCGTGTGTATGAACATGTGTTTTAACCAACTCAGCCAGTAAATCCCCACTGGGATCTGAACAGAGTGTATACAGAGTGCTGTTTCACATTAGGGTTTTCTAAAACATGCACATTTAAATACCGTTCATAACAGAGACAGGCGTTCACAGTTTGGATTGTTAGTTGCGATATGAGCTGGGAACCACAAAATATTTGACTCTAAATTTTGCTTCAGCAGAAAAATGTGAATTCAAGCTTTAATGTCTTTGCCGTAATGATTTACATGTATTGTCTTGAATCTATTGTCTTTTATCTGTATGGTCAGGATAAAACAATTAAGCTGTTTTGTCGAGGGAGTGGTTCTGTTACCTTGTGTCTGTATAATGGTCATAGAGCTGATAAGAGGAGCTAAATGTTTTGTCCACAATGAAAGGTTCCTCTGCTGTTTCTCAGACTACTGTAAAAGCACAGCACTTAATATCTGGTGTTTTCTAAATTCTGATGAGGTGCCTTGTGTCTGACAAAAACATAAACAAAAAATTCAAATGCACACATCAGGTAGTCTATGTGTAACTGTATACAAGTGGAGATAACTATTTTACAAATTACGTCTTCACTCTAAAATAAAAAACAAACTCTAGAAATTGGTGGATTGAAAATCAAAACAATCTAAACAACACACTACAGTATAGGAAAATCATGTTATTTGGCTGTAATGTAGCCAAACCTAAGAGGTCTCACACTCCATACATCTTCTGAGGAGGTGTGTCTTAAGTGCCTGTACTTTGCTCTTGTAGACTATTGTTTTTCTGTAATATCTGCATTACTGATCCATTGTCACACATTACCAGTGTCATATGTTTTAGCAAGTTAGTAAAGCATGACCTGGTGCACAATGCACAGCAGAAACACCATTTAACAAAAAATTTGTGGCTTCAACAGGAATGGCCACACCACTAGTTGTACAATTGATGAGCAATACTGATAAATACATACAGTGAAATAACATAAATATGGAAGTAAAATGTAAATGAGTATTACCTGCAGGACAGCCAAGAAGATACTGGTTATCATGAGGGCCAGAAAGAACTTCCTGCTGCGAACTATGTTGGTTTTCGAGAAACTGGCAATGAAGAAGCCCAGTGCTCCTACAAAGCTAATGGCTGCCATGGAAATCATAGCAGTTTTGGCCGAGTAAGGAGAAATGTAGGAGCCGTAGTTTCCATATCCTCCATATCCATATCCACCATACCCTGAGCCATAGCTGCCTCCGCCGTATCCACTGCCGTAGCCCATACCAGAGCCATAGTAACCCATTCCCATACCATATCCATACTGCATATCCCACATGAGAGTGGAAGCCACACAGGCAAATATGGCCACACACAGCACTATCACTGTCGCCATCATGGCCTTGATGATTCCAGGAGGTGACAGCCATTTGTAGAAGTGCTGCGGTTTGTCCTCAACATAGTAGGATCCTGGTGGAGGCGGGTATGCGTTGTAATCACTTTGAGGACCATGGAAGCTGCCTGGAGGGCCAAAGCCATTGTTGGATGGAGGAGAGTAGACCGGTGGACTGTCGTAATGCTGTCTGTCAAACATCATTCAAGGATATTCGGAACTGTGTAAAGAAACACCAAAAAAAAAAGAGTCTGTAGAGAACTGAGAGACCAAAGTGTACTGCACCAGCTTAGACGGACTGTCCAGCTCTGTTTCTCAGTAGCACTGATATGAGTAATGCTGCATGGACAGATATGGGAAAGCTAGGCGTGACTGTCTTCGGTAATGAGGCTTAGTAACAGGACAGTGTAAATGTTTTACCATTTCTAAGGGAGTGTGATTTATGAGGGTACAATGAGAGTTGTACAAAACCTGTGATAGTGTTCGACAACTGTGCAATTTTCTCCTGCTGTCAGGTTGAGTAACTGAGGTTTCACTGAGATCAGAATATATATTAATTATTTCACAAATCAGATCACACATCTGCTTTCTGCATAAACAGAAATGAGAAATATTAAAAGAATGACCTTAGCTTTGAGGTCTCTGAACTAACAAAGTCAGAAGCAGTGTGGAGATGTCGGCACCAGGACAGGGAGTGTAGCCAAACAACAATACTTTCCTTTTTGCCTCTTCCCAGGCTGTAGGAGCCTCTCTCCAGCCCCCACAATGTCCAGACTTTGAACATTTTACATCCCGCCATTCAGCTAAAAATGTGCCTTTTTCTTCTGCTACAAATCTTACAGAGACGGGTATGCAAGGCCACAGTGTATACGACCAAACAATGCTCATTCTTCTACACTGAGCTCTACAGGGAGAGAGTGGGCAACATGTTTGACTGAAAGGGCATGTAAACAAGATGAAGTTACTGTTAAAGAGAAAAATGCTGGCTGTTTTTACCTTTCCCTGATTTTATTGCCCACTGCTCTGTCCATCTTGTGTGAATACAGTGCTCAGCACAGTTTCTATTACACTTGCAACAGACTACATCACATCATCTGCTGGAACACTGCAAAAACAAATAATTCAGCAATTGCTTTTGTTATTGACTGGTTAAGGTTTTGGAGTTACTGGATTACATTTATTTATTTATCAGAAACTATTTTGATTCATCAATTCACTGTTGATCATTTTTCAGAAAAGAAGTCAAACATTGCCCAGGTCAAGCTTGCCATACGTGATGACTGGATGCTTTTCTTTGTCATGTCTGACAGTATTATTTTGCTTAAGACAGTTAAACAAAGTACATTTGAATATTTTACCTAGACTCTGGGACAGTGTGACACTGACATTTTTCTACTATTTACTGAGGTTTTACTTAAAAAAAAACTAACAAATTTATTATCAAGGATTCTATGTACAGTACAGTTTCACTGAACTCTACAGTACCACAGTTCTGATTTTAATCACAAACCCATATTACATTTACGTGTGGTTATCATTCTGGCATCTTGGTGGGATTGTGAGCGAGGCAACGGCCATTCAGAAGTTTAGACATACAGACAGAGATACAGTCTCTGGCACTGCCCACAGTCCAATAACTCTCCGGTCTTTATGGGACTCGGGCACACACAGCAGACGAGGTCTCGCCTCAGAGCCTCCATCCCAGACACCTTCCCATTACACCCTCCCTCAATCCTTCATGTCCTTCATCCCCCTTACAATTGCTCTGTCCCTCAACTTTCTTCCCCCTTCACTCCGTGCCTCCATAACTCTTTGCCTTTGTTTCGGGAGCAGGAGGGGCAAAAGTCAAGGCTCGTCACGGGAACAGTGTTGCCATGGCGCCAGGGTAAAGAAAAAAGGAAGAAAGAAAATTGGGGCACTGTCCAGGGAGGATCAAACAAGGGCTCCTCTGTCCTGCTCCTGAGTGGAGTGAGGCGGACATGAGGCACAAAGAGGGGAGGACAGGTGGATGGGTTAGTTGTGCACAAGTGTCAGGTGTCCTATATTGTTGATCAACAGGCAGTCAGACACTGGGGCACTGGGTTATAGTTTACTTCCTGCTGCACTGTTTGATTATATTAATAACTAGCAGGAAATAATCTGAGGCTCCAGCCCTTTCCAATCGCTACACACACAACTGTGACTACTATCCTGAAAGATTTTTGTGAAATGCTCACAAAAACACTGTGTTTTGAGCCTAAAAAGCAGGTTATGAATTGAGCATTTAACTGTAGCGCTGATCTTTGGTAAGCAGAAATCCCCAGTGCATTTTTTTGAAACAATAAGCTGAAGGTAAACATAATTTATGAAGCAAAACCCCTTCTCAAATAATACTTTGATGCTCGTTCTTTTCTTAATCTTATAGTAAACTGAATATATGTGAGTTTTGGACTGCTAACCAGGTTCAACAAAACATCTGATGGCATTTAATGAAAAAAATACAATGTGCATTTTCCTTTAGTCTTTTTTTTTTATTGCAATAGATGCAAGTAATATAAGTAATTCCACAAAATGTAATTGATAATGAAAATAATCCTTAGTTTCAGTCAGACTTAGGACATGGACAAGAAAGATACCCTTGTGTCTTGCACACTGACTTTTGAGGCCCATAAAAACATAGTGATGATATATTTGGAGCATTTTCTCCTCAAAAGGAGCTCCTTTATTTCAGAGAAAATTGCCTAAATACAGTGTAGTGTACTTTTTGCTGATATCATATTCTGTAGCAGCAGCATGGCAGCAGTATTAGGAGTGACAGTAGGAACAGTAGTAGTAGAAGTGGTAGTAGTAGTACCAGTAGTAGTACCAGTAGTAGTAGTAGAGTGGTGTTTGTCTAAAGCTGGCTCACACATCTCATTTTCAAGAAAGCACAGTGTTTGGACCACAGTCACAGGTCAGGTCATACACCCACCAGCAACAAGCTGAGCTCCACTGCAACACAGAGACTCTATCATCTGCCGCTGATAATGGAATTCCAGTTATACAGTCACATGTCTTACATCTGTCAAAAACAATTAGGCCCCTGCCCTATGTGGGCTAAGACCCACTGGCATACACACAGGGGTCAGCCAAGACTTCCTGCCCAAAAACACCCCACTGAAAAATCTCCTGGACCAGGAAAACACAAGACACAGGCTGATACGCAAACAGTTGCAAATATTTTGGGTACACCGTTGTAAAACTAATGCACTACTACAAAAACTGAGATTGTGTGAAGTTTATTTTGGAGAGCTGTGTGAGGCTATAGAGCAGAAACAATAAGCAGACTAATCCGTCTGTCAATCGAAGCACCAAAGGATCAAATGAGAAAAATAGCAGGTGAAATTAAGGCAGATATCAGTTATTTGTAGCCCTGCTATTTTGGCCACTCAAAATAATTTATGGAAACTACATACAAAAAAAAAAAACAAAAAAAAAACAACCTTGAAGCTGAAAGCAATGCTATGAAAATCAGCAGATCTAGAAACTACAGATCACCAAAAACTCACCACCCTAATAAAAACAGGATTTATTACAGGGGCTGCTGTATTGAACTGCATTAGTTTTAAACAGGTGTACCTTATGAAGTGGCACCTAAGTGTAATTAATCTGACATTACAGTAACTATTAGCCTGTAATCCACGACTAAAAAAAAAATCAGCACTAACAGGTGATATGATAATGAGTTAATACTACTGTAGATATGTTATGCAGCATTTTTCTGAACATAGAGGTACTTCACACACATATGAGTCATACTTATGGGTGATGAGGTGTGTTTAACTGCTTCGCTTGTGTTTACATACATCATTTGTGTGCACACACATTTAAAACCACCACCAAAAAGACTAAAGTGAGCGCAGGCTGTGAAGCTGTGTGGTGATTTTTGATGATGAGGCTACTGTTGATTTAACAATGGGCGCTTTAAACGTTACTTCTCGTAATTCAAGAGTAACCTATTGAAACACTCATTGGGTTTTGTATTTTATGTAAATGCTACAGAGGTTCTGGTGATTTTTCGTCGTGTGTTGTTCGCTGTATTGTCCCAGCAGACCTCTGATATAAGTCGTGTTAGGCCCATTTCTTCAATTACAGAGAAGCTAACTGCGTGATGGTGTTAGCTAGTTAGTGATTAGAGACCCACCTGTCGAAGTTACAAATCTACTTAGAGTTAAATGACAAACTTTATGGAACAAAAACGACTTTGAAGAACTTCATAAAAATACTGATGCAAGCTTAACTGACTAGTTTATCAGAAAAGGTTCACAGTTTGCTGTTGAAATCACTTTTTTCCACCTTAACGGTTCTCTTACCTGAGGATCGCAGAGGGGGAATAAACACTTGACCAATGTCCGTCCGTGTTTCCTGTCAAAACTCTCCTTCCTCTCAAAGCTGGAGGCAGTTTAGGGATAAAACGTGTCCGTCAGAATATTACCGTGTTTCTGAGTCGGTGTTAAAGTGAACTTCTTTGCTTGAGGCCAACTTTAACAGTGTTTTCTGGGTTTCCAGCAGCGGTCCCGGAGGAGACTCTCACCCAACGCTCCTCTGAACAAGTGCTTTGTCCCGCCTGTCCGCGGTGATCAGGCCCGCCGCACCACACCGACGCACCGCCGCTGTGTAACCGACAGAGGTCAGGCTTTCTCTGTGATACAAGGACGTTTACAGGGCAGAATCGTCTTTAGAAAGACGCGATTCAGCTAAAATCACTTAATACGAACATCTTGTGCAGAAGTAATAGGTAATGAAATGGTAAATATCGAAGTAAAGCGCCAATAAATCAAAACAATCATCGTAATTATAGTCTTCCGCCAGGAAATATAGTTCTCAAACCGCAGTTAAAAGTTTAACTGAGAATGCGAGACTAAATATCTAAGGGAAAATGTAACACATAATTTTATTTTTTAAAATCTATTTTAATATAGAGTAGAGATTTTTTTAAAAAAAAAGCTCTATTGATGTTAGAAAACTGGACAAAAATACAGGTTTTATTGATACATTCTTTTAATTAGCAATTGAGTCTGAAATTTGTATTCTGGGATGAAATAAAATTGTTTTAACAAGTACTCGTAAATAATCTGTTCCTTTATTATTATGTTGGATGTGGAGGTGTTTTCAAAGGCAAAGGCTGCATCTTATACAGTCAGATTTAATGGGAAACCCCAGGATTTTTTCATTTTGGGGTACAAACTTTATTGTCATTATAGGGCCTGTGGTCACTTTTTAAAGTTTGTTAAATCAATTCAACATTCACATAATTAATATTACTGATCATATTTACGTTTAGGTATTTTGCTCAAACTTACTTTTACATATTAAAAAAATACAGCTGATGTGTTTAGTGGACTTCTTGGTGCCGAACTCTCATTTACCATAAACCCCAGATTTTTTTCTTTAGTTCTCTCTGGTTCTAAATCCTACTTTTTGTTTCTCACTTTCCTATGTTAGTTTGTATTTTTTGTTTCTAACCTCTGGTTTCAAACCAAGTCCCAATGCCATTTGTACATTTTATTTCATATATGAACTCAGTTGCATTCTTGCATAATAGCATACAATACATCCTTCATTCTATAGTCTGAAACCTTCAGTAGCTGTATCAATCAAGAATTTCTTTGTAGAAATAAACCTACTTTCTTAAATACACACATTTTTAAAAGGCTGTGCAGACAGGAATAAAAGTTATATCAGACAGACATCATCAGCACATAGATGTAACAATAGCAAATCAAAGTTTAGAGGTGAAACACAAACTTTCTTGCTTAAACTGCAGCAAAGGCCTCAGTAAGAGGAATCAGGACATGGAAATGATAAGATTTTTTATCTCCATGACAAGAACAACTTCATTCATCACAGTGCCTTACATACTGATTAATGGCACTTTGATCCTTAAAATGTTGAAGTTCTTTTCTCAGCACGTCTCTTGTTGTCAGTCTGTAAAGTTGCCTGGTGCAGATCTATTTAATAGTTATATCAAATTGTGTGAAGGGACATACATGACCGTTCAAAAGTCTGGGGTCACTTAGAAATGTCCTTATTTTTGAAAGAAAAGCTTTTTTTCAATGGAGATAACATTAAATTGATTAGAAATACAGTCTAGACATTATTAATGTGGTAAATGACTATTCTATCTGGAAACAGCTGATTTTTAACAGAATATCTCCATAGGGGTACAGAGGAACATTTCCAGCAACCATCACTCCTGTCTTCTAATGCTACATTGTCTTAGTTGATGGTACTAAAAAGCTAATTGATAATTAGAAAACTCTTGTGCAATTATGTTAGCACATGAATAAAAGTGTAAAGAAAGCATGAAATTGCCTGGGTGACCCCAAACTTTTGAACGACAGTGTACATTATCAAAAAGCTCAGAGAAGACCAGTAAGCACCGCTGATTCAAACATTTAAGATCATGTCAGTGTGTATTATAACATAAGAAGAATTAGATATATGACAAAGCAGACAAAATTTGGAACAAAATGTCTGAACATCACATGATTTTAAGCCAAACAGAAATACAGCAGGAACTGTTACCATTACAAAACAACACTTTGTCTGTTTTAGCTTCAGCATAGCATGTTGTAGTCTGTATGTTTCTGAAAATGGATATGAGCAACCAACCAATGACTGGTTATTTTGAATAGTAGTTCCTTACAGTACATATGATCAAAGCAAGTAAACAAACAGTGAGGAAGGTGTTAACCGTAGCGTACGCACACACACACACACACACACAAACACACACACACACACACACACACACACACACACACACACACACACACACACACACACACACACACACACACACACACACACACACACACACACACACACACACACACACACACACACAGTCAAGTTCACTCAGTTCACTTTCTTGGATCAGTGCCACAGTTGCTGCCAGGTCAAGTAAAATCTTTGGCTTTCACAGCAGAATGTACAAAGCAGAGGTGGAAAACAACGTTTCATTTCTTTGGTTTCGATCTTTTTAAACCATAAGACAACTGGAGAATAAAAAGTGCATGTGAAGCATTCTCACTTGCCTTTCAGTGCCTAAAGTGTATGTATTTATGAAATATTCTTTGTGTAGTATCCATGAGTCGGCGTGTTTGTGAATGCTTAAATACACAAATTCACCATGACATGGAGAATTGTAGGTTCAGTCCTCAGTTATGTGTAATACAGTACAACTCTCAGCTTCAGAGGCTCTTCTAGTGGAGCAGTGTAGTCACATACTCAGGCACTAGAGGGCAGCATGGCTTCACAATCTTTACAGTCACAGATGGCTTTGTGCAACAACATATTTCCTTTAAAAAGTCTCAGAATGACAGAATACTGTGTAAAGATATTCATATATTAATGAGTCTTATGGAGCTTAAATGCAGTGTGACGTTTCGATAGCAGGCGTAAGCATAAAACAGCAAAAACATTAAAAGAATTTTGGCGTAAATCCTAAATACCTAATCCCAACATAACTATGGACGTGATAAAACCCCTGAAGCAGGGGTCTCTTTATCATTGTGCATTGAACACTATCACTGACTGTTTGAACACCAGTTGTTCCGTATTTTGATTGGCCAGATGAGAATTGTTAACAGGCAAAGTGCTGCAGCCACGGCAACGCCCCCGGTTACTGTAGCCATGACGTCACGATAAAACCAAGCTGGGCAGCACGGGTCTGTGCTGTGGAGGAGGAGAGAAAAGAAAAGTGGGATAACCTTTGTGAGAAAGCTGTGGTGGTAGAGATGAGCATGACTAAATGTGAGCAGCAAAACTAGAAAACACCGTTTTGTGAGGCAGTTTTGAAGAGAAAAACACAAAAGGACATGAGGTCAAGCATAGGACTGGGATAACTGTGTGTTTCTTACGTTGGGCTGACATATAATGTTGGTAATTGCGTCAACTTAATAATGTGTGTAATTTAAACTCAAATTTGTGCAGTAGTTGATTTATAACTAACTTCAAGTTGATGTAACTTAATGTAATTGGCTTGATTTCTTCATGTTTCTTCACCTTGAGGTCAAAATTTAAATCTCCTCCTGTACAAAATATTGGAGCAGCTTCTCTTTTAACTTTCTAAATTTAAAAGCTTGTGTTCATAATTATGAAAATTAAGTACATAACACTTAAAATTACTTTTAAACAACATGATAATACCCCTTGACACAACTTAATTTTAGTATTCTTCAGTATCTTAGAGTATTCAATTAAAAATGTGTGTTAATGCTACCAATCATTAAGTCAACGGTAATTTAAAATACTAGCGTTTGCGGAGGAAAAGCTAATTCCCCCAAGTCTGTATAGTTTTTTTGTTGAACACAGTTTTTTTTTTTTTTTTTTTTGCAATAATCCAAAAAGATTGATATGAACTGTTGCATTACTATTTTTTAATCATTTGTTTTGTCGAGCCAAAACATTATTGTTTAACACATCTCACAGACGCTCGATCGGTTTAGGATCTGGGGAGTTTGGAGGTCAGGTCAACATCTTGGGCTCTTTATCATGTTTCCTAAGCTTTTCCTGAGCAGTTGTTGTGGTGTGTTGGTTCTATTATCCTCTTGAGGGTGTGCTTGGTCGGCATTTTTAAAAAACTGCTGGGCAATGTAGATTTTGGCAAACATTAATCAAGGAGTAAACAGTACATTAGCAGGAAACTATATTTCTGTAGTGGATCTAACACAGACTAAAAATAATCTAGAGTATGCATAATAAAGTAATATTAAGGTAGTGTGTGACATGCTAATGTATTTTTTAATATTTATGGACAACAGTGGAGCTCTGTACGACAGAGGACTAAGATATGCCAAATTGAGAACACACAAAATCAGTGACGACAGAATAAATTGTCGACCTTATGTTTGAAGGCAGTGACTCTCAATATATGAACTGATCATCCAGGTTGCAAATACAATACAAAAAGGAATAAATTATCTTGATCTAGTGTTGAAACTGTCAGGAATCCAAGTGGACCTTTCTAACAGAAAATACCTGACATGTGACAGCAGGGAAACAACAGGTGTATTAATGGTCCACTGAGGTCAGGTTATGTTGTTGTGTATGACGGTTCACTGTATGGTCTTACTGGGACACTATTGTTACTCTGCCAAGAAACGATAAAGTTATGTGATTATCAGCGTACATTTGTCTGTCTGTCTGTTTGTCTGTTAGCAAAAATGCTCAAAAACAGACCAACGGATTTGGATGAAATTTTCGGGGAACATCAGAAATGACACAAGGACCAAGTGATTAGATTTTTGGGCACTGGCTGAAGGTTAGATTGCACTTTTGCTTTTGCAGACAGAAGGTCTCTGTGTGTCTCTTTATAAAGCAAGGATGGCCAACAGTATCAAAGGGAAGGACTCAAAAACACTAACATGCACCAACATATACAAGCAGCTTCCAAAACATAAAATAGAAGCTCTGATTATAAAACACACAGAGGGAGAGTGACTTCATTTTCAGCTAAGGACACCATGATGCCATATTGCATTTGGGATTTTGGGCTAACTGAATGAGTAGGATTTTGTTAAGGTGCATTTTCATTCGGTTTAATAACTGTACCTACTGCACAGAGCTGTTTAATCTCTTCTAATACTGTTATTAAAGTAGTAGAGACAGCATAGTTATATTTCCAAAGCAGTGAAGTGGAACAAAGATTTATTGATGGAGTTAAAACCACGTCTGTGTGCTTTCTTGAAAATGCCCCAGAGACATCACAATCTAATAAATCTCAATAATTATTCTATCTTTAATTCTGTTTTTTTTTTTCTTCAAGCCACTTTAAAAGCAGAAAATCTATTTTAAATTGAACTAGTCATAATTTAAAATGCAATCTCGGGCCTAAAGCAAAAGAAATAAAATCTAAAAAAGTTAGGAATAAATGAAGCTTGCCAAATACACACATACACTCCATGGTTGTTAAGGACACGTGGATAACAAGTTGGTGAAACCCACTTGTGGTTGTTCCTGAATCTGTGCCAACAATTTTCCTGCCAGCTTCCACACTTTTAGAGACAGAAGAGTGTGGGGCGTCCATCTCAGAGACACTCACCTGATGCTCTGGATGAGGATGACCCCCACACCATTAGCCACCTTGTCTGTGAGGCTCATCGATCCGTAAACAAAAGCTCCACTTTGCTGCCAAACAAGACAAAGATTATATGAGTCACTGCAGAAAGCACAATAGAATGAAATCTATCTGAAAAGCCCACTCAGCTATTTGCAGCAGTGAATGAGACACACAGAAGAGCATCTGTGAACATTCATCTGGTGTTTTCATTCATCCCTTTTCAGAAAATGTCACTAAAGAAAGACAGATATGAAAGACATGTAACAGCGCTAATATGTGCTGAGATCTTTCCCACAGGAACAGGCTGACTGGTTTGATAATCTCAGTGTAACAACCCACACAAATACAGCCAATATGCTCATCTTCAGTTTACCCTGCAGTGTCTGGACAGCTGATTCTGATGTGATATTTAAAACAAAAAAAGACGGTTATTTGTTTCTTCTTTGTGATGAAGCTTTTCTCTCATTTGTCATAAAAATATGCATAAATAAAATGTCATTGTGCTCTAGTTGTCCCTCTATCTGCTGCTCTGTGTTTTTGGACCATTATTTATTATTTCTGAGACTCTGATCAGAAACCTCAGGAGGTGCACTTTCTGACAGATCTTAATCATCCACACAGTCTGTGTGGGTTCAGGAGCAACTGGCATTTTAATTTAAGTCATAGTTGCTTTTTGAGGAAAAAAGGGCTGGAGTAGAAGGGGTTAAAGAATTCAGCAACTGCATATTCCGTTGCACCCCCAAAGGCCTGGATGAAGTGTGATTTGCATGTGGGTTTCTAAAAAAACAAAGAATAGGAATGTGATGAGATTGATCCCCTCCAACCATGCAAGCATGCTCTGTCAGAGCTGTAAAACTGTTGCAGGTTCGTTCCCCTCCACTTACCGTCTGCTCCCCGATCAGCATGGCTGTCATGGACAGAGACATGACCAGGATGGTAGCTGAACCAGCTCCCAGCAGCACTGCTGCTGCAAAGATGCTCTCAGCTCCCAATTTAACATCCACAAACACCCAGATAGCGAAACCAAGCACCAGCAGCAGGCCAACCAAATAGGTGATCTGACGACAAACAAATACAGTTCATTTCAGAATACCTTTTCTTTTAAATCAGTACTTCATCAATCAGGTAATGCTGTTTCTAACATGATAACATAGTTCATATAAATAGACTGTAAATTGTAGTGTAGCTGTCTAATTTCTTGGGCTTTAGCTGCGATGCAGCCATTCCTACTTTAAATGTAATCTTTGAAATGAAGAGAATACATAAATGAATGGAGATGGAATATCGTACATGTGATTACTGTCCCACGTAAGAAATAAAATGTAGCATTTTTTTTAAATTGCAACTATTCTCACATTCACCTCCCTAAATATGGTAAGTGTGTTAATTTTTAAATTATTTTCCACATAAGTGTAAAAGTCCAACTTAATCAATACGAGAAATTACATTATAGAAATAGAAATAAATCTGACAAGAAAATAAAGAAGTAAAAAAGCAACATAAACTGAAAGGGAAAAAAGACTAAAAGCATAAATGAGTATAAGTACATTTCTTTGCTGAATTTAATCTAATAATGTTTATTCTACTTCAGTGCGACTGGACTCAGAGCTGACCAACCTGTCAACTCAGAAAATTCACACTCGTCTAGATTTTTAGTCTCTCTGGATATAATAACTGCTTTAATCACGCAAAGTAGAGACTCTCGTTAATTAGAGAAATGTTTAACACAAGTCGCTGCTTTGTGTAGGTCCACAGCTGAAGCAACAGTGAGACACTCACACTGACGCCTATGAGCCTGCTGACCGGTTTCAGGAGCAGCGAACACACAAAGCCGCTGACGTACATCACCAGAGGTATGATGGCAATGAAGTTCTGAAGAGAGAGGAGCGACATTAGCATTAAACTGCAACACAGTGTTTCACAAACGAGACAACAGGTCAGACGGTGCGTGAAGGTGCAGCCGTACCTTTGGCAGCATCAGTGAGTTGGTGAGGTAAACTGAGATGTAGGTCTGAGACAAGTTGGCGATTAGTCTGGTGCACATGTAGAGAAAAGCCACCTGGTACAAAATGAGACATTCACCAATCAGCCACAACATTATGACCACTGACAGGCGAAGTGAAGAACATCAGTCATCTTGTTTTAATGCAATGTTCTAGAAACCTTGAGTCCTGACATTCATGTGGATGTTTGACGTGTGCCACCCAGCTAAGCATTGCAGATCAAGCAACCCCCCACCCCCAAAGTAACAGCAGTCCTTAATGCCATCCTCAGCAGGTCAATGCACCCCGACACACCGCAAAAACTGCTCAGGAGTGGCCCAGGGAACACGACAGATCTAAGGTGTTCACCCGGGTTCCACACTCCCCAGATCCAAATCTTACTGAGCATCTGTGGGACGTGCCAGGATAAGAATGATCTAGGTAGCTCAAACCCTGCAACCCACAGGAGCCACAGAATTCACTGAAATCCCCAGAGGTCCTGTGTCCATTTCCCACTGAGTCAGAGGAGTGTTAGCAGCATATAGACGACCAACACAATATTAGACAGGCGGTCATAATGTTGTGTCTGATTGGTGTATATGCTGTATTTAAGCACATTCCCTCGCAATGTTTAGGCCCTTTAGATGCTTGGTTTCTTATCTATCATGTAATATCATCATTCTGCAACATGACAACAACCCTGAACATGCAGTCAGAGTCATAAAGAGCCATTTTCAGCAACAAGAAGAACAAAGAGTCGACAGATACAGTCGGGCCTTAAATGATGAGACAAAAAGGCCACTGAAAAATTGTGGTGAGTTCTTCAAGATGCTGGAACAGTTACCTCCCAAAAACCCTTAAAAAAGAGGGGTTTAAAGGGTGGATTTGTTTAAAGCTGTTTCTGAAGTTATTTGTTAAATTTAAAACAAAAATCGAGGCATTATTTTTGAAAGCATTTACACCTTTTGCAATATTTTGTGTGCAATTTTTGATATTGTCATGTGTTTTCACAGTCCAGTCATCTGCATGGAATGGAAGTCAGTACAAAAACTTGTGAACTTTCCTTGAGTTGTAGTTTATCACAGTTATGTGGATACTGGCTGAAATTTCAGAAAATATGGAGATTTTGTACAAGAGATTTCCTTATGAGTCAAAAGGAAAGGAACCTATATGAGCAAGTGGAAAGTACAGATTTAGGAGTCACCTGGTAGAAGGACGGTTCCTTCAGCCAGTGTTTCCACTGAAATACAGGACGAGGAAAAGCTTCCTGTGATGAGGAGCTGATGAGCCGGCTCTCAGTCTCGCTGACTGATGTATGCTCTTTTGTACCGATATGGAAGATCAAAGAGAACAACGCTCCAATAGCCACCAGTATGAGAGCCAGCACCTGTGAATGAAGCGAGACAGCTCAAGTAGAAATCATGAGTTTCCCAGAGAGAGGAAATCTATCAGACGTGTCTGTATTCTCACCCTGAACAGAGGGATGTCTGCCTGGCCCAGGTTGTCGGTGATGGACGGGTCCATGCTGTGTTGGGACTGGAAGTGAAAGAGCAGCCAGGCCACAGTGTACACGGTGATGTTGGCCACCACAGTGAAGGTGTACCTGCACATTCACGGATACACTTGGAGAAATCAAACAGCACCACGGCAACTAAAACAGCTTCAAAGCAAAAATCACAGTTTGGAGCTTTTAGTTTTGAGCTCCACAGCTGACATGATGACACAATCATTACTTCATTTTTCTTTGAAATGTGAGCTCCTCTGTTGTGTTTTCACCAGGAGTTTGCCTTTTTTTCACGGTCTTTGATACAATGCTTCATCTAGCTAGTTCTTTTGCATTGCTGCTAAGTTTTAGACAGTCCAGGGAGGCTCAGGTCACAGAGTAGAGGTTGGAAAGATATCTACATAGATGAAAGAAGTGCAGGCAACAGGTGGCATGCTTTGAAAATTTAAGAGTAAAATATCTCAATCAGAAGAGAAAAATCAGATATGATCAGTATGACAAAGATGAATAAAATTTGGCATGGAAGTTTATTTGTTTCCTGGCCAAGAATTAGATGTGAAGTTTGACATTATCTGCGTTCTATATACAAAGAATACAAACAGCCGTCACTTAGCCAGATAATGTTATAATCTGATGAAAATGAAGCAAAACCATATTCTGCTTTTCCATGATTGAAACATTTATGCTCCTGCTTCTAATGACATTACACTCCCTTTATGAGTGAACTGCTCTGCATCTTACAGCCTGATGATATGAGCTGAGCTCCTGCATCCTGGATGATGTCAGCTCACCTGTATGCAGTCAGCTCCACCTTGGCGCTCTCCCTGGACACCAGCTCTGGGATGAGGGAGAGGTGGGAGATCTGAGTGGCTGCCCAGCCGAACTGGAAGATGATGATGAAGGGGGAGAAGTAGAGGATCTGCACCCACTGAGGAGTGATGTCGCTACACGCCAGGCAGGGCATGAAGATAAAGGGGAAAGACACACAAACACACACGGTTCCTGGAAAACAAACAGAGAAAGGTTTTTGTGAATATTCAAGAGAATGTCAGAAGAATGTTTCAAAAATACTAGCATGACCGGAAAGTGTACTGTGGTCCAGAAAATGAGCTTGAAGACATCTCGAAAATGGCACCTTGTTTTCCATTTAGAAAACTTAAAATAATGACTTTTATTGTTAATATGGTGTTTCCAGCAGCGACACTTTATATTGCTCTTTTATATGGACTTTGTCACCAAACATCCCCTGCAGATTTACTAAAACAGATTTATCATCTTGGTGAGGACATGTGACGTTACCATGTCTCAGTCACAGGTTATTTCAGGTTGCTGGTGGTCCATCAGTAAAGATATTAAGATGTCAGTAATTTTACAGTGGAGGGTTATTCATGAGAGCTGCAGCTGGAGTCAGTTTGTCCTCTACACTCCCTCCAAGTCCAGAGTCATCTGAAGCATCAGCGCATCAGAGCCAGAATCCCCTGAATTACCTTCTATCTCTATAGAAAAAAAAAATATCTTTGCCGAAGCTTTGTTGTACACCAGGGTGGCTGTTAGTCCACCAGTTCTGAAACCATTTAATGAATGTGTAATTTGGTCTCCAACTGTCTCGACTCCTTTGCGTTGGCTGTGTGAGTGTGTTTAACGTCTAAAACATGTAACAAAAATAGCACAAGACATGTCAGACAGTTACACATTCCAGTGATCTTGTACTGAGCTCTGTCATTTCTCTATTAGATGTAAGGAGGCTAAACTATTGATGTCTGTGTAGATTCTCTGTCATTCAGGTCAGAGTAATTCTAAGAGCTTCAGCAGAAGACAACTAGATTTCTTCTTTGGTTCTTGGTCAAATTACTGGTTTTCTTGTACATGTCAAAGAAAAGACATGTACATGTAACTCTATCTTTATGTAAAGGCTGCTTATATTATCAACAAATTCACGATTCCCCACAACTTACAACGGTCTTCATTAAATGCTGCAGTAATAAAAATTAAATAAGATAAAGCACGGAAAGTTCTACATTATTGGCACATTTTGGTGGAAATACCATTGCATGAAGTAGAATGCAAAAAAATAATAAAAATCTATAATTTTACAATTTTCTCTTTTTTATTACAGGTTTGTTCTGTATTTTTGACACATTGATAAAATTACAGAAATAGACAATGGATGAACATGTCTAATGTAAATTGCCATTAACATCTAACTGCAAATAACCAGTTATTGTGATTTCACAAATATTTCCTTTTCCTTTGATTGAAACTGCAACATTTAAGATTAATACTGTAAAATAAATTTTTTAACTGAGAACAAATTAGTGACAAAACATTGAATTAACGTGTTTTCATGAGTGTATAATATCTGTAAGTACTGTAAATTTATATATATACATACATATATACACACATATATGTATATGTATATATATATATTTTTATAATATTTTTTCTAATCATCAGTTAGCCTTTTTACACAATTAGCTAACACAATGTAACATTAGAACACAGGAGTGATGGTTGCTGGAAATGTTCCTCTGTACCCCTATGGAGATATTCCATTAAAAATCAGCTGTTTCTGGCTAGAATAGTCATTTACCACATTAACAATGTCTAGACTGTATTTCTGATTAATTTAATGTTATCATCAATGAAAAAAACTGCTTTTCTTTCAAAAATAAGGACATTTCTAAGTGACCCTAAACTTTTGGACAGTAGCGTATAAATTTATTATTATTATATCTATAACATCCATCATTATATCTATTATTTGCCATTCTATGTCCATATAATATGGGAATTTTAACTGATTTTACACCACGTGCATATTTAATTCATTAGACATTTAAAAGTCAAAATAACATGATGTCATTTAAATTTAAAGCTTGGTGTAATTATGGAAAATATTTTTTCCAGTGCTTAAAGTTTTTATGGCCCTTTAGCTCCCTGAATATTAGTTTTGTTAGTTGTGTTTTTTTTTTTTTTACAGCGTGCTGCATCTTTACTTTCGTCCAAATGTTTTTTTTAATGCAGTATTATTGCATAAAATACAGTGAGACATTTCTGCATGTGAGCATCATCATTTATAACTGATGAACACTTAGCATTTGCAGCAGGACACAGAGGACAGACTCCTGCATTATTTCTAAACCAGTGAGTGAAGATGCTCTCAGATACTTGCCCAACAGGTGCCAGGTTTTCCTCTTGCCGTGTCTCAGGATGCCCTCCGTCCTGTCAGACTCGTATCCCACCAGAGGAGTACAAACTCCGTCCGCTATCTGGCCGATGAGCAGCATCACACCTGCAGAGCTGCTCTGAAGGCCGAGCACCGAGTGCAGGTAGACCAGCAGGTAGGTGAACCACACGGAGGCGCACAGGTCGTTCAGAAAATGCCCCGCTGCGTAACAAAGCCGCCCGCAGACTGATAAAGACCGATCAGCAGGCACAAACTGCTCCATGGTCGACTCCTGTGATAAAACCTTCTTTATTCACAATTAGAGATCTGTCGTTGTCATATTTACAAATACATAATGCAAATAGTTACACTAAGAGAGCAGAAACACAGTTCAACCCTGGTCTGAGAATCTCAAAAAAAAAAAAATAAAAAATAAAAAAAAAAAAATCCCCCAGTTCTAAATCATTTATTGTAATGGATTATGTCAAAGCTGGGTGCCCTCGGTGGTCAGCTGAACCGGTTTAGCTTTTAGTGGAATCATTCATTGCGCCAACAAAAGCTTTTCTCGGCTGTCAGTGGCGCTTTGGATACGGCGACGAACTTTACGCGTAAAAGCGCGCCTGGAGCGTCCTGAGTCATCCTCGGAACATCTGGAGGTTTGCTTTGTGTTTGGGTTATTATACAGCAGCAAACATACAGCTCTGCAGAGTACACGCCTCATATGTCGTCTAAAGTAAGCCATATGGTTATGAGTGGCGTTTAAAACTCGTGAGTGTCAATACTGTTACCAAATACAGCTGGTTCCTCTTTCCATCCTTCACATAGCGACTGATTTTAGCACTTAACTCCCCCGAACATGCTCACACAAACATTTCTCTCTCCTCAAGTCATTTAGATTCACACGAGGAGCTTAAACAAGCTCATAAAATGCTCAACAATTTATCTGTAAGCCAAATATTTATCACGTGAGATTTCAACGATCTGTTTTGTAGGAATTAACTCTGAACCCACATTAATTCTGAAATTCAGTCACAAAACATTCAGTCACAGTTTGTCTCTAATGTCCAGTTTTTGTCCCCAGTTCATTATCATGTTTTTTTTAACATACCTGCAACATCACTTTTTGTAAGCTTAAAGTAGGGAAAACATACATAACTTCCTTTTACCGGTTCATGACATGTGTTTCACAAGGTTCACATCACACAGTCATGACAAATTGGTCAGTCAATCTTGTGAAATGTGTAAATCTAAAGTTAACCTTCATGATCTAATGAATCATAGCAGTAAAGAGGCCCGATAGGTCTCTGAAGGAGCTTTCCATCAGGCTTACACATGAAAAGAAACCTACAGAATCCACAGACTGAATTTTATAAAGTTTGAAGTGACACTGAAACCTGTCACAAACTGGAAATCTGGGGCTTTATAGGAGGAATTTAAAGGCCATACTCTGAAAGATAATATCCAGTGCTTCTTAGAATGTGAGCCATACTAGTCTGCAAACCTCATCCCCTTCAAGTTGGACTGTTTGTTCCTTCTGCTTAACGGAGTGAAATATTAAAATTGCTGGATTACTCCTTGAAATGACTCAAAGACATTAAAGTTGCTATTTGTGACGACCCACAAGCTTCAGGCAGCGATGAACACAGAGCAGCAGGCTGTCACACACGAAAGCAAACAAACAAAAAAGACGTAAAAGAAAGGATCGAAGAGATACATGAAATCAGTTGTCAGCAGTAGGAAGGAACTTAAACCAAGTAGTTTGATCAGAAACGACACCCCAGTAATTTCAGGGGCACCTTGAAACCAGTAAAGCTCACTGAGCTGCATGTCTGTCTGTGACCTCCAGATGAAATGAAGCGATGGATCAAACAGATTTGGGTTGTTGTCTGTTAGATCTCTTTGACCTGGCACACTGTCCCGACCCGCCTCCAAACCAAACGCCACCACTATACAGATGTGCTGACTGTCACGGCAGAGGGCCAGAGGGAACGGTGTCTACTGCTTCGAAGTGACAGAGAGGGATGTGCAGTCATCATAACACACATTTGCTTACAACAACTTCCACAGCTGCAAGCGCACACACAAACACACACACACACACACACACACAGTAATCCAGTGAGCATTTGGGTCAGATTAGATAAAATGTCATCGCGGGACACTCACTTGAGCTTTAAACATTTTACTTAGAAAGGCACAAACTATGATTTCCTGGTAAATTATTTTGATGTAAGAAATAAAAATCAAAAGACATATCTTTTTTTTTCCATGTAAATCGCCAACATTTTTCAGCCATAACTCAGATATAAGCGTTGTGAAGGACTCTTCCTAGATCAGTCTTTATTAAGTTGTTTTCTTAATTGTTAATTTCAAACCCTAAAGTTTTCCACTGTAATTTTCTTTTTTTTTTCCAAAAGTGCAATAATAATAAGAGAGCTTAATATCTGTTTCTCTCATTCTTCCACAGTACCTGAGGCCAGTGACTGTGCTACAAAGTCCACGTTGACAGACAAAAAGAAAGCCAGAGTGAGGAAAGAACTGAACTCCAGAACACTACAACATAAAAATAAGTCTTCAATGCAGGGATCTGACTTTGAAAACTGAGGATTCACTTACAAAAAAAAGGAAAAAAAAAAATACATAAAAATCCTCCAATTTTTGTTTTATAGATGAAATGCTTCCTGTGTCTCTCAGATTTAACATCAGCATAGTTCACCTTTTCCTCTTTACCTTGATCCCAAAACACACACCAAAGAAAAAAAAATTAACAATTTCCTAAGGAGCAGATTTCTTTCACTCGAACCACTTGAATGGTTTCCCCTGATCAACAGCTGACTGTTCGAACAATACACGTTCTTTATGGAATCTAGAATACAACAACTGTTTCAAACAGTATCTTTTTTCATATTCACGCCATGGTATTCGAGTTTCATTGTTACAGCTTTTTTTACTTTTTCTCAAGCCCCCCTCCACTCCCCCGTTGTAATGCAGGTACGTTTATTCTTCATCTGTAAAGGAATCAAGAGTCTGTTGTGGAGTCAGTAGGACTGCAACATTCCTTTAACTCGCCAGTAGCCGAGGGGGGCACTGAGAACGAGAAAGAGAGAGCGAGGAGGGAGGTACATGGTGACAGGGAGAATAAGGTGAGAGGGGGAAGGAGGTGAGGGGGAAGCTGGAAAGAGATAAGGGACAGGGAGGGTGGGTCTGTGTAGTTGCTTCCATTTAAAACTTGACAGTGACCACAATGTTTCAAGTTCTCTCTATTCTCTTCTTTCACTTGTGCCTCTGGAGGGCTTTCCTCTTTCTCCTTTTGAAGAAACAACAGCACCTGCAGGAAAACAGGGGAACAAGTACTTTTAGAAAAAACAGACATTTCTTTACAAGTAAGACAAACGGATATCAATACAACTTTTCACATGCCGCTTGTAAGGGTTGGGTCTCAGTAGCTGGTTCACTACTGGTCTCTGGTTTGTATCATCCAGAATCAGTAATCTTCACTCAGACTTTACTGGTTTTATGGCAGGGAAGAAAGATGGAGAACGGAAACTTTATTTTCTACAAAAAGCTGATTTCGTCTTAATTTTTGCAATCAGAGCAGCAGAATGGAGAAACAAATGACTAAATTTCATGTTTAAACCAACTAGGTTTCCAGTTGAGGTTTTATAAATACATAAAACGACAGGTAACCGTGACGTATTCTTCTATTGAATCATTTTGTTAAAGTCAGAATGAAATATAAAAGCAAAGAAGGACACGTAGGTAATGCAGACATCCGATTACTAATCCGTAAAAAGCATGTATCTAGGGTACCATAGTGTGCGTAAAAGTTTTCAGATTACCTGCGGAACCTCTTTTCTGTGACAAACATGGTTTTCTGAATGTCAGTAAATGCTGCGATTATAGCCACAGGTTTCCCACATTCAACTCTTTACAATCTTTAGAACCACCTCTTGCTGCAGGCTAAATGAACTGCAGCTAGTTACTGGCAATTCCTGTCTGCTGACTGGTTAAAGTGCTCTCTGCAAGTTACTGTGTGTACTCAGCCGTTGATCATTTGTGAGGACAGAGAATGTCAAAGTGAGCAGGTTATACCAGTTACCCTAATATGTTATATAAACTGAGATGAGAATGAATATTAGAGTCATAAAGGAATAAAGAAAAAAATTACATCTGCTTAGGTGTCAATACTGGATGTGGACCTTCTACTGATCCCCAACCAACCAGAAAGTGACTGAAAAAAACAACTAGATGTTTTCTATGCATGTAGACAGCTGTTTCATACTTGGTTTCGTCAGCCACTTCAACCTCGGTGGGAGCAGTGATGGGAGCGTTGGAGTGTCCAGCTGTGGGATCATCAGTGTTCAGTTCGCCATTCGTTGAGCTCATCACCTGCATCATCACAGAAGGACACCAGATTGCTCACACACAGACACTCTGAGTCACTGATTACAGGGTTGAGATGAACATTCACGTAAAAATATGCAGCCTTGATTATCTCAAGTTATCAGCCCCCTCAGATAAGGAGAGCAGTTAAGCAAGTAACCTAGAATGAGCCAACTAAAGCAACTTCATAGAAGTTTAAAGGATAGGTTTACACATTTTCATGTCTGTTAAAAACAACATTCAGGTGTCCGTATGGCCATTTACAAATGTTTTGCTTGCTGTGATGATTCCTCCTGTTCATTCTGGCAGTTAAGAAAGCCATTCCTTGGTTTAGCTCCTTTAAAGTTGGAGTTTTTTTTTATCACAGCCATCCCTCTCTGCATTGCTGTCCTTCCAGCACACCTTCCCACTGAATTGCTGCCTATGGAAAAGGTAGTTTCAGACTGAGAAGACTTGGAAGATAGAAATTAAATTGAATAACTAAGACTGTCTAAGATTTTATCTCCAGTGAGTGTCATTTTAAGTGCACGAGAAAAGGATAAAATGAGCATAAACCAGTATGAACAAGAGGAACAGTAATGGCAAGAAAAACCTGTTTTAATTTTGCATGTCAAAAATGTGAGCCTGTCCTTCAAAAGCTGCAATTCTATTAGCCAACACTGGATGGCATATTTGTGCCACATTTACTATGAAGACCTCTGATTTCTGCTGTAATACAATCAGTACCCTTAGACATAGCATAAACATAAAGTTATGATTTTTTTTTTCAATTCAGAGTTTAGATTGCGCTTCCATTTTCATTTTTCAAAATCTACTTTTTTTGCCTTTTTGTTTTCTTTATTATACTGAATCTGTATTTCATGAGGTTTGCATACTGCTGGATGTCATCTCTGCGTGGTCTTTACTGCAAGCCGCCTACAAGCACGTGAGACGAATCCAGCAGTGAGAGCGACAGGCAAAGCACTGGCACACAGGGATTCAAACAGCCTGATGCAAACGCACAGAGTCAAGACGAGCATCTAACAGGCAGGCAGTGTGGAGTCAGTGAGAGGGGGATCAGACACATACAAAACTATGTGGCTTCATGCATTAGCCACCAGAGCAGCAGCATCAGCAGCAGCAGTACCTGGACAGAGCCCCCCAGCCGCTCAGCCGTGAGGTGCGACCCCAGAGTCTCCTTATTGGTCACGGGAGTGGGCTGAGACTCACTTCCTTTGGGCTCAGGCGACTTGACGCAAAGAGCAAAAAGGGTCGAGGCAGGTGGTCGTGAAGTGGTGAGAAGGGGGAAGGGGAGAGGGTGAAGAGGGTTGTGGGGTGACGGGTCAGGGGTGAGGGAGAGGCAATGTGGTGGAAGGCGGTGAGGGTTGGGGTGTGGGAGGAGGAGTGACAAGGAGGAGGGGGAGTGAATTTAAAAAAAAAAAAAAGAAACAAAAACAAAAAAAATTATAGAAGACATCTCCCAAGCAGAAGCAGGCTTGTTAAGACAAACTATGTTAATAGAGGAGTAGAGGGAAGCAAAAATTTATGTGAAGCACAGATCAACACACTAATAAAGTCATGCAGGAGTAAAAGAAAACAGCCTTGATCACTTCAGCTACCACTGCGTTTTCAGGGCAACACAGACATCCATTTGTGTCATCAGGTATCTGGGTAGCAACAACTTCTGAACTTTAACTGAGGACTCAGGTTTAGAGTACGGTAAATAACATTACAGGTTTTTGACATTGTGTTCAAATTTACAGGCTGGAAAATTTACTCTCCTTTTTTCACCTAATAATTTGACCCACTGATATAAAAACAGATAACAGATACCGGCTTTTGATACGGCTGACTGAATTAACCAGGAAATTACAGGTTTTTATAGTCATGAACAATGTACAGGGTACAGAGGGTGGTGCTTTGAAAGCTTTAAAAGGTGGCAAGTTGTTACCAAGCCAATCATGTTAAATGGAGAGCAGTAAAAAGAGGCTAGAGTCCACAGTAATAAGTCAATCATAAAATCGAATGCACTCCTTGTATGGCATTACTGGAAACGATGAGTCAGACTCTTCAAGTACAACAACATGATATGTACCATTATTTCTGTCTATCAGAGATGCTTTATAGATGTTTTTATGTGATAAAACCCATAAATTATCAGCCTATTTTTAAAACTAACAAGACAAGGCTCGGATAGCATGCCATTAAAATGAAAACACAAAGTCTACACTTTGTCACACACTAAGCATATAGCTTGTCATTACTGGTATGAATAATGCAATTTGCATTTTCAACTCATGCATGCAATGACTGGAGCTTAGAGTGGCAAGGTGTGAAAAATTACTTGAAGCCAAAATCAGTGCTTTGTTTCACAGCTGGAACAGAAGGGTCTCCCTCATGACTGTGTACGTCATTTACTTCGCTTTTTAAAAAAAAAAAAAAAATCTTACTGCCTGATAATGATTTTGAGGAAAGCTGATGTCACTGTCAACCAGTCATACTTCAGACAGGAACAGCAATGAAGGAGAACAAAGTGGAACTGAACAGCAGCCATTTTCTCGAGGAAGTTGCTTACAGTTGGTCACAACAAGTGCAGCCTGGCAGAGGAACTTGAATGACAGGCTTGGATGGCTGGTCAGTCAGTCGAGCTGGCAGACTGGTAGTTGGGTGTGTTGTTTGTAGAGTTTTAAGCTGATAGCCTCACCTGGTTTTTGGTCTGCTGTTGTGCTTTGTCTCTGCTGCTGGGCGGCAGGGGCGTGTCACTGGGGATAGGGCCTATCGGTGTGGGCTGAGAAACACAAGAAAACAACCTCAGTGTCAAAATACAGATCAGTTAAAAGAAGCAAAGAGAAAACTAAGGTGGTCTATTGCTGGGTCACAATGAGGACAGTTTTAGGTAATAGTTTTTACAAAAATAATCATTTTAACTTAATGACAACGATCACACTAAGAACAATAAAACAACTGCAACCACAAGACTTGATGTCCAAGTATAGTATTATAGATTTTAAAGGAAAAGCAGGGAGAGGCTGCATGGATTCAGTAAGAGCCACTCACAAGTGATTTGCCAACCCAGTCATATTCATAGTCAAAGACATAGCCGTTCCTGTCGAACAGATCGGTGAAGAGCTTCCTCAAGTAATCATAATCAGGCTTCTCAAAGAAGTCCAGCCTCCTCACATAGCGCAGGTAGGTGGCCATCTCTTCTGTAACAAAAGAGAACACACTGTCAAATGACAACAAACTAAAGTTCAAATGAGAATGAAATTGAACACCACACTGAAAAGGAGACAAGTTGGTTTTACTGACCAGGGAAGCTTTCGCAAAGCACTTCAATTGGTGTTGCTCGTTTGGTGTCTCCAATTTTCTGATACCTCTCCTTCAAAGTGTCAGCCTGGAGGGCAAAGAGGTTAAAGTACATAATTATTATACTTGATACTTGAGCAAATACATAGATAGTTGTGGTCTAAATGAATAGGTATAACATTCAAATGTGTTTTATACTGGGCGCTCTGTTGCAGACAGATGTAAATTCTGTGGTTAGTCATTCTGAATTCTTGAGTCATTACGTAAATATGTAGAGCACTGCAGCCTTGTGTTGGTGCAAACCTGTCATAGCATTTTATATTTAGAAAAGGTTCACAGCATTGTTAAATCACAAAAGAATGTTCAATAGCTCATTGCCACAAGCTCCGACAGTGACAGTGAAGGATTTGTGGTATACAAGTTTTAAAGCTGTGTAAGCATTTGTATTTTGCACAAAACCAACATTTTTATATCAGGGGATGGTGAAGTCAGCTCATATAAACCAGATGGTTCTCCAACCTGCCAGAATGATTCTTGCTTTACATCGGAGACCTTTGAAGTCACATCTCTATGGGACACATGATGGCTCTGACTGGATATTTACTGTGTGCTGAAGTGAAGTATGTTTTGGTAGCAATACCAAGCTAAAGGTATTAATAGAAGCACTGTATTCCTGCTGTAATTGCTTTCCAACGACTAAGTACTATTATATCAACACATGATGCGCTGCTGTAGAGTGCTGATTAAACTAAATCTACTTCAATCAACTTCAAACCTTGATTCATACATTCAAAATGCATTTCACTCAAGAACTGTCCAACGTTGACCATTCTTAACCAGCTGCTCTACCATTTAAGATGTATCATGCAGGACTAAACACTGTTGAACTCCAAACAGATGTCAGTGCAACTCTGTGTAAGTTCCATAACTGATCACTCCATTGTGTCATTGTATTTTGATGCAAACTCCAATGCTGTGGGTTGGTGAGGGCTTGTTTTGGCCTGAGCCATCCGACATCCCCCACATTTATACATCCCTCACATTTATCTACCAAGAGCTTCCACCCACATAGCAAATGTTCAGATGAGTGTCTTCTGGTTTATTCTGTGTACATCTTTATAATATATGTCTGCTATAACCTGCCCTCCAGGTATCAGCCACCCCGTAGCTAATGTATCTCTGTTTTTCAGTCCTCTAAAGCACTTTCTCTAAACTGTTCAGATAAAAAGAAAATGTGGAAGTTCATTTTCTCTTGTATGTGATCGTTTTTGTAGTAGCAAATTGGCAAATGAAAGGGACTTGAAGAATAAATCCACAGAAAAAAATATCAACATTGTGCATGCCATGTACTGCTATCCTCGTATTTTGGGTGTGTTTATAATGTCAGACCAAATAATTAGTACAATGTCTTTTTAGTAAGTATTTATAATAAAGCCTAGTTTTAAAGAGATTAAAGGAGTTTAAAACTCAAGTCTTTGGGTTTGGGGTGAGCAGAGGGACTTGCTGTACCCTGGCTGCACTCTGGCTGCACTAAGCTGTTCCAATACAAGGACCTGTAATGTAGGAACCACATTTCATGATTTTTCAAGTAAAAAAAAAATTGACAAGGAGAATGTTATGTCATGCAAATAAACAGATTTAATGACATACGACAGCCTGTTGTTAAGTGGCTGATGTCAACACTTTGTGTCAGGTGACTAACAAAAGCTAATCACTACATAACAAACGACACTTCTTAGCCTTTTGGGTTCAACTACGAAAACAGACGGATCAATGGGAAGACCTTGAAATGTCACCAGTGTCAGAGGGTGCGGTTAGAAACACCATGTTCTCTGTCCCTAAGGTCATGTAGATGATAGCTATGAAAGAGATACTGTACTTTGGATTGCAATAGGAAAAGGTATGCAGAGCATTAAGAGGATTACAGGAGTCAAATGTTCATCAGCAAGTGCCAGCATATGGATGATATCAAATAATACACTACAGTACCTTTAGGCCCTGCCAGGGGAGGCTGCCTCGGAGGAAGTACATGAACATGTGACCCAGTGCCTCCAAATCATCCCTTCTGCTTTGTTCTGGAATTAAAATGGCAAGACAAGTATTAAGTTAGCTGTGAGAATCTGATTCATTTTAGAAGCATTTGGCAAGAGTAACAAGCAACTAGCTAGAGAGAACTGTAGCACAATCCCACAGTTATATTGTGGTTTAAATTAACAATGTACAGTGTAAGGGGCCATAATTAAGCCTTAGAGCTGGGGTGACCAATCATATGTCATAAAGAACCAACAGTCTCTGTTTCCATTCCAACCAAACACTCCACCTACTGATTAGCACTCCTTAGAGCAGAGGGGGAAGAACTAATCAGTGAAATCACCACCTGAGGTGATTGGCTAAAATTAAAATGTGCAGACTGTCGGCTCTCCGTAGACGAACAGCGGAATAATGAGGAGATGCTTCAGAATAACCTAAAAACGAAACTATACTTGAGAAAACTTATTCATTTGTGAAAGAAAAAACAAGCCTAACCTATCACTGGTGGGGTCATGAATCACCAACAGGTACTGTCACTTCTTAAGCAGACGACTGATTGTAAAACCAGGACAAAGTTTTTGTGAACAAATCTGTGTACATTAGTATATGTGGACATGTTAGTGATATATTTGTATGTAAACCAGTTAAGACACCTCTATTTAACTGACACATGCAAATAAAACTTGCCTATGCAAATTTAAAGGCTTATCAAACCACAGTCCTGAGACATTCTTACCCTTTCCCAGGTGTGTGTTAATGCTCATGTAGCGTGCTGTCCCAGTCAGACTCTTGTGCTCCCGGTATGGGATGTGTTTTTTGGTCTCAGGGTCTATGTATTCTTTGGCCAGACCAAAGTCAATGATGTGGATGGTGTGCTGCCTCTTGCTTCCTGGCCGCCCAACAAGGAAGTTTTCTGGCTTCACATCTCTGTAGATCAGACTCTTGGTGTGGACATATTCCATCCGTGTTATCTAGACAAGCAGTCAGTCGATCCATGTAAGTATTTGAAATTTCACTAAAAAAATCACTAAACTATACAGGCAATTTTGCAAACATGAAGATGCAAAGCACTGAGACTACAGAAGGATTAAGAGTAGAATTTACACAGCAAGATCTTACTAGGGACACTTTCAGTAAACATCACAGCTTTACTACAATATCACTTATAGCTAAAGCATAACATTTTTTTGATGACTTCCAAACTCAGGTTTTACATAAAACTGCACAAGTATGAATGTTGGAAAAAATGCTGGCAGGAATGTAAACTATTTTTGTACATTAGCATTTTTGTGGGTTTTTTGTATATTTGTTCACTTTTGTTACCCCAGAAGTCAAAGCAATGGAGTGTACTCCCGAAAGCTTGTTTAGTGACAACTTTTGAGTTTGTGACCCGGGTTTCCAGTCCACTGGGTCTGTTACCCTGGTAACTTACTCTATGAATGTAACCAGCTCGATGACAGGTTTACTTCATCAAACCTTGAGTTGCTTTTTTCCCTCCCCTTCTGCCGAGACTTAAAGTGTTTTCTGCAACACTATTTCAGCTCTTCATTTGAACAGTAAATATCAGAGCACATATTGGAGCACATAAACTGGTGGAAGTGTGTATTACGAGAACATAAAAATCCTGTTCAGATGTTAATTTGTTGCCCAAAGCCCATCTTTACTATTAATGTTAAAGCTTTTATTATCGCCATCTCTGTCACCAGAGTAAGAACAGTGACAGCGATCTCCATGCTCATGTTCAAATATTAGCCTCCGCATCATGGATTTACCCTCACCTCAGAATATAACCTATACACTGTCTGTCTTCACCACTCTGTGACTCTGCAGTCATGAAGACAACTGTCAACTTGTCAGTCAGTTCCCCTGCAATGGTACACTTAGCACATGTTACTGTAATCACTGTAAAATCAAAGGTTCATAAAAGGATTAAATACTGAACGATGAATAATCATCTCTAATGATGTAATCACTTCTGCTGACGACTGTCGTATCACAGTTATCGTGTCCTACTGGAGATCATATTAATATTCAAGAGATAGGATTTTGGTAGTGTGGCTCGAAAGAATAGATTTTAAAAACTGACTCACTGTAGTGTGAAAGTGAGTTGTTTTAAATATTTACTATGTTACTATGTCTACATTTACTACACAACAAAAGACAGACAATGAATGCCACAGTGCAAGATATTTTAACAGAAACTGTAAGTCTAAAAATGTTCAGTCTGTTTAAACCTCAAGGCAAATGAAAAATCAACCAAATCATTCTCACTGGTTCTGACTTTGAGGGTACAATCACAGATCTATAAATAAACGTATGTCCTTTTTGTTTGATCTATATTTTCTATCTATAGCTGCTGTTTTGTCTCTGTCAAGTTACAGATAAATAATGCTGTAACTGTGAAAAATAATGAATGGGTAGATTGTATGCTGCATACAAATACAACAGTGTTAACTTATTAAATGCTCTCCTCTGTGCCATTTTTAAAGATAATGTGAACTGTCTGAAATTAATATTTCTGGCTCTAGTGGATTAAAATAGAGGCAGTGTTTATATTTAACCACTGTCATGGTGAATCTTAGTATCAGGGCTCCATTGAAAATGATTTTTTTTCTCCCATTCCATGAACTTTACTCAGAATAAACAGGCACTAATTCTGTTCAGCTGTACTTGAGTCAAAAATCCTGAACTTCCCATCCTGAGATTTGTAAACTCAGTTCTGGATTAGGTTCAGAAATTGTTGAATCTGCTTTCTGAAACAAGCCGCTGATGACACCTAAGCATTCCTTTCCCCCTAAATAAACCTATTCAAAGTTGAAATAACAGAAGCCAGTTATCTCAATACACGCCTGCTGCTCTTCTCTCTAAAAAGCTTACCAGCTGTATGGCTATCATGAGGACCGTCTTGAGGGAAAAGGTGCGGTCACAGAGGTCAAACAGGTCCTCGAGACTGGGTCCGAGCAGCTCCAGCACCATGGCGTTGTATTTCCCACAAGGACCGAAGTAGTACACCTGAGGGATTCCCTCTGTGGAGACACATAAACAAATAAGGTTAGTGGGCTATTATGAAATCATATCATAGCAATTATATGATCACAATACTTGTATATATTACACAATAACATATTTTCTTTAATGTGCATTTTTGCTTAACTGGCCTGACAATGCCTTTTGTCTTTGGTGTGGTTAGCACAGGCAGAGAAGAAAGTCCCTACAAACCATCAAGCCAGTGCTCATCATTTATGAGACTATTTGGAGACAAGGGGGCAGAGGTTTACAAAAGTCCAGATGACCTGATATTTGTACAACATTTTCATTTACAGACATGGACTGAACTAAGTACAACACAGGAATGTTTTATTATACTGTAGTATTGACATGGCAACATGAATAAGCTATAGAGGGCGTCTGAATTTTGTTAAATTAAAAAGAGGTCAGATTCTCAGCTTTCTGTTGCAAAAGCTCCACTTTCTTCTCTATCATACGCACGTTATACAGTGTGAATCTTAACCAATGCAAACATCATTTCACTGACATTGCCATTTTGTACAAGATTTAAAATCACACATTTTGAAAATGTTGCCACCTAGTACACAATTATGTTGTGCATTCCTAATAATGTGAAAGGCGCTTTATGCACTCAATTATTGCCCTGGTTATTTGGTTTGAAAAGGGTGGGATCACATTCTTCACTACAGCAGTAAAGACAAACTACACATCAGTTTTGTTCCCTCAACAGGTTTGTCAGAAACAGGAGTGGCTTTGCGTTTCTCTTGCTCTGAAGGAAGATTAAAGGGAAAGGTGTCTAGAAAGTACCAGGAATGTGATCAGCACACTGTCAACAACTGTAAGAGGCCTGTCCCACTAGAAACTGCCACACCCATTGCAAGGTTGTGTGTGAGGACCTGTGAAGAATGTGGAAGGATCAACCTGGCAGTATGCATCTTGATGTATGTAAGTGTTCTGACAGTGGGACATCAGGGGCGTGGCAAAACACAACCACCTGTTCATGTGATGGAACAATAAGGCACAAAGTAACAGATAGCACTTGCTCATTTTGCAAAAAATGAGTATATATCTGAAAATCAGCAGGGAAAATTCGGCTGGTACTAAAAACCACTTTAGCACGCTGTTTCACAGTGAACTGCAGCTGCTGTTTCCCAATGTCTGCTGGCTACAACAACAAAATGAACTGCTGAGGTCTGTGTGGAACCAGCATCATATTTCACAAACACTCTTGAATAGCACTCAGCAGCTCACTGGAAAGGTTAGTCCTTGTTACAAGTTTGTTCTGTACTAAAGGAGCTTCCCTGGGACCTTCTATGGTCGCAAATGCCTGGTATCTACATCCCAGCCATCTCTTCAAAAGCCTATTAACCACGAGCTACCACATTAATAGCTTTGCACCACATCTGTGCTGCTACCGCCAGAGTAAGATGAAGAATAAATGAAAGAAAAAGACAGAGAATGACCAAGTACATACACTAAACTCTGTCATTACAATAAATGTGAAACAGAGATAAATAAGAGCTGTGAATGAGCACAGCCGTGTGTGTCCAGTATTTGGCTTCTCAGATTTAATTCGTAACCCCTCAACATGTGACAAACATTGCAACATCTGACTCACACATCGGGGCTGAGCAATTAAGTGCTGTTAAATCAAAAACTTGATTTCAAACAAATCATTTAGCAAATAACAAAGCCTGCAGTCATATTATATTATGTACTTATTATTATTATTATTATTACAGTACGTTATGCAGCAAGTCTAACCCAGGCTATAAACTGTCATGCCAATAGTTTTGCATTACATTTTCCTCCTTGTGTGACTGTCACACACATCTCATAGTAACTTGTGTGGTAATGTTTCATCATGTTTTAAATCTAATACACAGTGAATATTGAGCGGAAGCTTAACTTTCGATAATTACACTGCAATTTTGGTAACATCTGTCTAAAGAAATTCAATTAGACATTGTTCCCAAATTGTTCAGTCTTAACACATATACCTTCATGCATGCACATACATACACACACACACCTGTATGCACTCAAGTCTCTAGGATTTTCCTGGTAATGATGCCCATGACAGATGAGGCAGAGACAAGAGCTCACCCAGAGGCTGACTCACCAAAGCTTGGCCTAAATCTAGAGGGCATTCAAAGCACAGTCATCACAAGAGGAGAGCACACTGTGTATTCTAATCTTGTGTTGGTGGATGTGAGCAGAGATTGGTGCTCACAGCAGCTATAGGTACTAGTCTAGAAATGACTGGTGGTAAAAAGGCAGGAGCATGTTGCTTTGGGGTGATTTTTTTTGTAAAATTGTCAATATAAGCCATGATTTAACAAGAAAAAACACATGAAAAATACTCTCAAAGGAAAGATTTTTTTTATCTTAACAGAAAAGAAAAAAAGGAGTTCTTTCAACAACACACAAAAAGCAAACTAACAAATCTCTATTTGGATAATTGTCTAACTCCGGATATTGTATAAAGTCATAAAAATACATCTTGTGTTCAGCATTGTGGGAAAGGCTCCGGTTTTACTGCAAGCCATAGTCAGTGGCGCTGTGACCCCTGCTGTCTTGACAATTTCAGACAATCCACCCTATTGTATCTGCAGGCAGGCCTTCTCAGGCGACACTGCAAGAAGGAAGACTGCATCATGGTAGCTGAAGACAATGTTGTCCTATAAAGAAATGCCAGAGTTAAAGGGCCAAAGAGGAGAGGGCTGGAGAAGAGAGGACACAGGCAGAAGGAGGAGAGCAGAGAGGGAAGGCGTATTAAAGATTTAGATTATGGAGTGCCATGCAGTGAGAAGGAGGAAGAAGAGAAGAGGGAGAAGATGTGACTTCCATTACGCCCACTGCTCTGAGATGTTCTCACAAGGTTGAAATATGATCAGTGTTAAGGCTTGCTCAGGCTGAGCCAGGAGCTACAAATGCAATATAGCTCAAAAGCACAACACTTCCACAAGATGCTGTGAGGTTAAAAACCAGTGGTGGTGAGTTAAAGCAGCAATACTTTTATTTTTATTTAGTTAATTATTAATTTTACCAGGTACTTGTGGCTTTTAACCTCTGTAGGACTCAGTCAAGTAATGATTTGGCTGACTTCAGAGAAACCACGGCGAGTTTTTTCAGTTTTATCTGACTCAACACTACAAACTATTTATTTCATTTATGCATGTAAAACTAATAATAATTTAGCCATATGAAGTTAACAGAAGGTCTAGACTGTGAAGTAAGTCACGAGAAAAACTGTCATCCCCTTTTCAAGGAGTGTAAAGGTTTATAAAATGTTGTGCAGTTGGCCTAATTTACTTTCTGAGGTTATAATGAAATGATACAATAACTGGAGATTCAGTAGATGGTCAAATAAGTAATTCAGCCCAAAAAGAGACTTAAAATGTAGATTTTTTTGTAGGGTTGTGTCATTTGAAGTTCAACAACTTTGATTGCAATTCTGTTCATTAACTCTGGTTCTCATGAATTCTCACTTCTGATTCTTTGAGGTGTGTGCAGGGTCAAAACAGCTTATTTCATCCTAACTGGCAATGTTTTGATTATTGTCACTTTTCAAGCATGAAAATTTCATTGTTCCAGCTTCACAAATGTGATAAACAAATACAAAATACACAAATATGAGTCATTGGCCAGTTTCTGACTGCTCCTGATTACCTGTGCCGGTGCTGTTTCAGCCAACTGATGTGACAAAAATATTCCCAACAATGCTGAAGCTGTACAACACTACAGCCACTCTTACCAGTAACAGAGCTGGTGCTTGTACTGATTTCTCAGGTCTCATGAACCGTTCAACTGTGTCAGAGCCAGTAAAAGGATGCCCTACTAATACAGAAATTTTCTCTACACTCTGGTTCACTGAACTCAGAACGACCCTATCTAACCAGTCACGACTGCATATCTTCAACCACCTCTCCTTTGTACTACGTGGTGGTTGTGGCAGTCTAACATATTTCAATATTTCCATTCACTCCCGTCTCACATTGCTGGGAATAAGGTGGATAAGACAATGCAATGTTGCCATCTGTTTATGTAGAGCCATAGCAGTGTCCTCATTTTCAATAGCCACAGTCACAAAATAATTGAAAGGTAGGCTAACAGCTAGATGAATGTCACATTAAATAGTCAGTTTTCCATAAACATCGCAGAGGTCTATGCAAACAGCAGGCAGCAATGAGTAACCAGGATACTGATATTCATCATGTATACTGCAACATCAATAACCAGATTTCTGTGTTCCATGTCAACACCATATCCAGAATATGATCAAAAGATGCTGGTATGCATGTAAATACAGTCATTCACACAATGTCTGTCATTCAGGCAATAAGGTTAACTTAAAATATTGACAGAATCATGATTTAATAGGAAAAATGCATTAGTAAACTGGAAAACATGCATGCATGCAACTCACATGATTACAGATGCAGATAGAAAAAGAGTACTGGTAGATACACAAAACATGTTTACAGTACACTGTTTGAAACTAGTACAAGTGAAATTTGTGTAAGAACCATTAAGTAGACTCAAAATTTTTATTATTTTTTAAATTAAAAAATTTTAACCAATTTTCGATGACTAACCCCACTTCAGTCACTGGAAAATGTATAACCTAGGCTATAGTATTGCTACAAACTATTTTGAAAAATGTTTTCCTCTTGTCATTGTAACATGTCATGATTCACGGTGTGGTAGTGTTGTATGCGAGGCAAAAATAACATTCAATGTGTTTAACCAGTAAATATAACCCATTTACATACATCAACTCTTCATGGATACTGTGTTGTGTTATCTGTGGCTGTGGTGTAGCTCACGATGATACTTCAGTTGTAGCTTGGAGTTGTTAAAATAATCTTATCAATCTAACCTAGAATAATCCAATAACAGTAGTAAATACATAAAATGCATAATTTTTGGGTGGGTGTTATCCACGTGTCACAGATGAGTGGCTGTGATTTGCATACAATAATGTAAACAATGTAGATCTCGTGTCACTACATGGCACATCATGCTATTGAAACGCTTGATGGGCCTCATGAATATTCACAGGCATGCTCAAACCCATCACCGAATAATATTCATGAGAGCTTCTTACATGACACTAATTAGACTAACATGCATGCAATCACAGATACGTGACTGCAAGAGCTAAATCGACTTGTGAAATGCCATTAAATCATAGCTGGTCTATTTAAACTGGAAGGTGTATCTGGAGCACAGTGTTGAACTGACTGCAGAAAAAAAGCACAGTAGTAGTGTAAGACTTGCTTGACTAACACCAGCACATTTTAATTATTATAACACAATTAGTAAAATTGCTATTATTACTAGGAGCAACCGAGACACCAGCTCCATTGTCGAGTTTCACAAAAATTGGGAGGTGTGAGGCAGGATACCCAGCAGCCTGGATCTGGTCGGGACAGGAGAGAATTAACAGTGTGCAGATAAGCTCCTCCTGAGTGTTAAGCGCTGAGTATTCCACACTGTGACATATTTGAAGCTCATGGGTACGGCGGGCCTAACAGGGTCACATGTCCTCATTTAGCCAGGTTGACTACATAAGTAGATTTAATCTATCGCCTTGATTCCTCCCATGCAAGAATATCAAGTTAGCCTAGTCAAATCATCATGTAGTGCCCAGTCATAAGCTGGATACAAGCTTTATCTCCAAAAGTATAGCTAGGTTATAGTGGATGTTTATTCAATCAACAGTGTCAAAGCCGTTCTTAGCCCTTAAAATTGTTGAAAATTCTTGACAAAATGCAGCTTCTTTACCATTGCAAAAATGTCCTAGGAATTTCTACCATGTTCTAGCGCATTCCAATACAACATAAATTGACAACCACTGACATAGCAGTTCTCTAGTCAGTTACTATCTACTAGCAAAGAGCTTTGAGAGGACCTCCAATTGCGCATTATGTCGGCTCACAAGACAGTGAAAGGCTGTAAGGTCAGATTGAAGGATTTTCAAGCGCCATTGGCCACAGTACAAAGCATAATCAAAAAATATACAATGAAAAATCTCAAAGGGCATGATAGGAAGCCAAAAGTGACTGCTGTGCTGGCAAGAATAGTAGCATGAGATGCCGAGAGCAAATCCAAGCATCACCCTCAAGCCCATCCCGGTCAATCTGAGCGATTTTGATACAAACATCTAAAGGCAGGCACTCCAGCAGACGTTAAACAATGCTAGTCTTGCTGACCAAGGAGGACTCCACTTCTCCAGGTAGGCACATAAAAGCTCACCTAGACAAAGAAGAAACTATTTGTTGATGAATTCTGTTTTCAAAAGATATGAAAATAGATTAATTCGCAAAAAAAAGCAAAGCATTCAACTGCAAGGACAGCATCTAGCATGGTGGTAGGAATGTAATGTTTTGAGCGTGCTTTTCAGGCAATGGGGAAGGCAACATTAATGGCATCATGAGAAAAGAGGTCTGCATTAAGATTCTGGAGGAAAACATCCACCTTTCTGCAGTAAAACGGCCTTGGGCAGCATTGAACGTTCCAACGGGACAACTGTCTAGCGCAAAGGAGCAAAGTTTTCAAGAAATTGTGAAATGAAACAGAAAACAATATCAGCATTTTGGAGTGAATCAGCCAGAGTCCAGATCTGAATCCTCTTAAGAATCTGTGGAAGAAGCGGAAGATCAGAGTTATGGCAAGGAAGCCTTAAACACTCAAAGACCTGGAGATCATCTTAAAAGAGGAGCAGTCCAAAATCACAGTGGAAACTGGCAAACACTTCATTAGGAATTACAAGAACTACATGATGGTATAGTAGAGAAAAGCTAACTAGTAACTTGGGCATTATACTTTCAGTGTTTATTCAGTGTTTTATTTTATATATATATATATATATATATATATATATATATATATATATATATATATATATATATATATATATATATATATATATATAATGGATTATCAAAATAGCATACTTGAACGTCAACATTGAAAATGTGTCAACATCGATATTTTAACCAACAAATGTTTGTTGTTTTCTTCAATTCATTATAACAAATTCTTTATATTATCACTAAGTAATTATTGCAACATGATGCCAGAAATTTTTAGCTCCAGTCAGTTGTAGTAAGCGATAAAGTTTTAGATAGCAGTGGCACCAAAGTCTGTCTTGGTTCAGTGTAAAAGTTCCAAAGAGCTAAGACAAAAAAATGGTTTGTAAACTGTGCAGAGTTTCAATGACAGATCACAGCGGCACTAGCACAATAAACAAACACCTAGGAGTTTTTCAGCACAGACGCACTTTACATACATTTGCTTTTCTCCTTCTCTCTGTTCTCTCATATGCTGCAGTTTAACACACCTGAATTCCTCATTAAGATGTTCTTATTTACATATTTTACAGCTTCTATTGTCAAACAAAAATACAAGTACAAAATAGTGACTGACGCACAGCCTAAGACTGCATGTTATTCAGCAGTCAATGAAAAGCTGCAGCTCCGCATTGCTAAAATACAAAATACCGATTTTACAAGAGCAATGTCATCTGACTTACTCACCACACACATAGGTTGAAAATAATGACTACGTTGTTATTTCGGCTGCATATTCATAGAATTTTAAGCTACTACCAAAGTCAGAGAACGATTACACAGTCAGGAGCAAAGGAGTTTAGCTACTCTGGGCTTGTAAAGTATCCACTGTGTTAATGTTGCTCTTGGTTTAATATACTGTCCAAAATGTTTCATTTTAAGGGGATTCATAGAAAATTACATACAGTTTGTCGCTTCAACATAAACGCTATGGTGATTTTGCTTTTTTGGAAGAAAATCTATTATTAAGTGATTAAATAATTGGCAGATCAATTGATAGAAAAATAGGCCTTAAAAGCAGTCCTATAAAAATTCCCTAAAAGTCAAAATTTGGGCTTCACTCCAAGTAGCAAAAGATCTAATTAAAGTGGAAGACAATCAGACATTCACCACTGTCTCCTTGATTTATGCACACTGATTGTTTGCCAGGCACACTTTGGCAACATTATGCCACCACCTGCTGAAACTGAACATTTTCTAACAACAGTCAGATCTCCCCACTTATTTCAGTCAAAAACATAGGGCAATGTCATTTATATCGTAGGAGAACCCGTGTGGGTAGTTAATCAAAGGAGTAAATCCTGCAAATCCAAAGGGCAAATAAGTATATAAGTATATCTATGCTTTAGAGATAATATATGCTTCTGTAGAGATATCCCAGGAGTATCATAAAGATTATTTATTCTGTAATACAGTTAGCCCATGGCTCTTAAGCACCACCATTCAGTCTAGTCTAGTCTCTGGAACTTACCTTGTTCCTCAATCTTATTACACTTTCACACTGTCTCCTCTCATTTCAACATAAAATTCAAGGCTAGCAAAGTGAATAACAGCATACTTTTGACAAAAATCACATAAATAGCAGCATGATCATGTGTGGCCTGTGTACGCTGCTTGTTCTGTGTAAGGATTAGAAAAAACATAAACATATAACTGTAGGTCTTAGTAAATGACAAGCTGACGGCCAAATGTAGTCTCAATGGAAGAAGGGATGGCCAGGATGTTTAATGCACCACAAGAAACAACCAAAGGCAGTGCGAGACAAGCCTGAACTGGAGGAATCCTTTGCAATAATCGGGAGAAAAGGCACAGCAGATGACAATTATGGTTGGGCTTATGTGTGTGCATGCACTGTGCAAGACTAGCAGACAGATCAGAATGTCAGATTAATACAATAACAGCTATCCAGAAAAACAGGCCACGCCCTGTCAGCAAAGCACGTTAGAATGTTTGAATGCAACTTGCAGGCAGCACACATTCAATCAGTGAGGAAGAGGATACTGTGACTAGGGAGACTAGGGAAGCTATCCAAGTAGACACCATAATGGCCCGTATGCTTGTAGAGGGCCAGCTATAAATAGTCAAGGACTGCCCTAATGCCCCACCTCCTTATCAACAGTGGAGGGCTTTTGCTCTGGCACAAGGAGCCAAGAAGCTGGCACGTGTCACTAAATTAGACCAGGACATGCGTACTTTAGCTGACTGACAGGGGAGAACCACTGCTACAAGAGAACCACACACACTTGTAATATTTTCAGAATAACAAACACAAATTCCAGCATTTGAGTTTTCAATCTTAGCTTTATGAATGCTAAAATGCTAAGTTTTGGAGAAACCACTTCAGAGTAGCATTGATTCAACTCTATGATCACTGGAGAGGATGCCGTTTGTGACATTGTAGTGCATTACACAGAAAGTCGTTTAGTTTCTGTTCTTCTATCTATACTGATATGAAAAGAGTAGCCAAATTAGAAACACCTGTCACTATAATGTAACACTATTCAAGTGTCACAAACTGCTTCCCCCTAAACGGTCACTTAATAGAATGATCACCTCTGTGAAACTCAATTGAAACATTCATGAAGTCAGGATATACTTTAGAGTTGTTATATTAGACCAGATCACCTTCAATCAGGTGTACATAATAAAATGGCAATTTAGTGCAGTTCACCACTGACACAACAATGATCTAAAAACAAAACTTGTCTCATATGCAGACCATAATAGACCCAGTCAGAGTACTTTATGGTAAATGATGTAATAAAATGTAAATTGGGACTGGATATCAGCATATTCTGAATTATAGATGACTTGGTCTGGTCTGGTCTGATCGGGGACAAAAAAATAACTGATATGCACATGTGGGAGTGGGTGTTTGTAGCACAAAAAGCAGCAGGAGTGGGAGACTGCATAGACCTCTTGTCTGTACCTTTAGCTCTTGTCAGCTTAACTAAGTAATGGTGGCATGGTAGCATATGACATTTAAATAAATGACTGAGTGCAAATATTATGAGACAGCAACATCAACGAGGCAGGTGAGCCTTTCCAAACAGCCAACCAGCCAGGTATTGCTGTGAAACACATCAAGTCCCAGCCGCTCAGAGCTGCCTGACTCTGCCGCCCCTCTCATCCTCCCTAACTGGCTGGCCAGCCAGGCCTTATCAAAGAACTGCTGCCCTGAAGCCACAGCTATGCATCACAGCACATTAACATGCTCTGGACAGTGTTGGAGGGGGGAAAAACTTTAGGGATGGGATTAGAAAAACGAAGCAGATTTTGACAGCATCCACTGGGTCCCAGAGATGTGGAAAGATAAACAAACATGTACAATGAAATGTAGCCTCAAGCAGAATAGAGACTGTTACGTTGTGTTTTAATGCATCTGTTTTCCTGAGTAGAAAACAGAAGTCTCATGTCACAATGCAAAGATCAAAACAAAGCTTTTTCAAAATAAACACAAAAGTCCAAAGTGGATGACACTATGAATGTTTAAAAAAAAAACAACTAATTCAATACGAAAACATGACTAAACAACAGCTATAAAGAAACTAAACTGTGGACCTGACAATAAAATTAAGTATTCAAAGAAGTCCATTAATCCACGAGGATAAAATCTGATTCCTTGCAACAGAGTTTATGTAAATAAAATAGTTTCACACAAGGTAAATATCAGTGGCATGGCATAAAAAATTACCCCAAAAAATCCAATCCGCATTAAAAATTAATAGCGATTTAACTCTGTCCTCCTCTGTGATCCTTGCTGCCATTATTCCTGACTAACAGATCCAGCATGCTACTACAACCTAACCATTCATTCCACACACTCTCCATTAGATGAATCTAACTGAACAGAATAAAACATACTAAACAATACCATGCCCTGTGCAACAATAGTAACTTTACATTTTCTTAATATTTCATCAAAAGAGAAATAAATCTGGAAACGTGAGGTGAAGTCATTTTCACATGTAAACAATGTAATATAATGAAGTCTAGTGTGAAAATGCCCACTTACATGCAGCTCATCATTAGAGTGTTTATTTTACAGACTGCATCGCCCTTACCTGAATTTCCCAACTGTTTGTAAAATCTATACTCCAAATGGAGCTGCGGCGCCCTGGACTTTATAGGTTCCTGAAAGAGAGGAGAGAAGAAAGGAAGGAGAGTGTTAAATATTAGATAGCACACAAATCAGTTAACACACAATATGTGCAGTCATTAGGTACAGTGACATGTTGGTTGTTTACCTTATTGTCAATTCACGAAAGTGGTTTATTTAATTGTAAAAAAGTTCAACTAAAAATTGAGAAATTTTGAATCATAAATACTTGTTTTTCCCACGGTGTATGGAAATTATAGACTAACACCACAAAAGCACAAATGTCTCAACACTTATTCTGAGGGAAGGAAGTAGTGGGTGAGTGACAGCCTTGCAAACAGATCTCCATGATTACCTCGGCCTGTAGTTAACTTAGATACCTATAGCACAATGATTTACTTATTTTAATACCTAATAGAACTTTAATTAAGTCCCGGGTCAGACTCGTGGGATGTGAGAGGATAAAGAGCACTTCCAGCTGGTGTACAGCAGGCTTTTGTGATGACATGGCTGATAATCAACCCACCAGAACATATTGTTCATTATATCACAAGCTCCAGCATTACAACCTAAAATGTAATCTGATTAACCCCACTCTCATGATGACAAGGGCATTATAGACAAACATGAAGTAGACAGAACAAACACACACACACCCGACTTAATTCCTTTTCTTAATCTTCAATAGCTGTGCCACAGCCTGTGGTAAAGCCCTTGACCACATTAACAGTTTGAGGCCCCTTTTCACACACTGCAGCACAAGAAAGCTTTTAAAAGCCCAAAGATGTACAGTTTCCGCTTTGTCAAACTAGTAAGGAAACTCCGAATAGTATTTTGAAACAGCCACACATATGAGTTAATTCTACTGTAAGTCAGGAATAAATTAGCTATTGTAAAGGTAAATCATGGTCACATTGATGTGAAAGCAGGACACACATAGAGCTGAAATGATTGTTCAATCAACAGGAGTCTTTCAACAGGAAGAAAAAATGAACTATGATTTCAGTCATTTCTCAAGCAATGCCAAACACTTGCTGGTTCAAGTCTCTAAGATGCAAGAATAAATGCTTTTCTTTGCCATGCATAACAATAAATTAATATCTTTCTGGGTTTGGACAGTCAAATAAGATATGATTTCTGACACCATCTTGGGCTGTGGAAAACAATAGAAGGCATTTATTTAGCGGTTTATGATATTTTGTAGACAAACAAGTAATCAAGTAACAAAAAAAGCAACTGGAACATTTAACTGAGCAAAACAATGACAGCCTATCTGAATTCTGCTACTCTACATACATATATACAAAGATGCCTACAACTTTATTTAGCCTAGCAAATTTTTAAGAGGTGTTTGAAATAAGATTTAATCTTTAAAGTTGTTTACCATGTTACCATTGGTAACCATTAATTCCAAAGTACTTCTATTTTAAAAAATACAAACTGAAAACTGGAAGGTTGGTTAGGCTTCAACTTTCACTTCATTAAATCTTTAATCATGGGCATTTTCTCTTCTACTACTTCAAAAACCAAATATGAACCATCTTCAGCACACTGAGGGACTTTCCATCCTTTTGTTAACCACTCTGCAGTTTTTGTTTAGGGTTTCTTCAGAAGATGGTTTAGCAAAGGCAAAAAAATAAAAACCTGACCAACCTTGCTGTACTGTTGTCTGTGTGCTATACTGCCCACAAAGTTCATGGATTAATCAAGGTTCCTAAATGTGAAAAGAGGGTTCCTTAGATGATCAAACAACAACAGCTAATGTTATTATTAGATCCTCAAAACAAGGAAAAAACAACTCACTAAATCTGTTGCTTCCCAACAAGCTCTATTAAGTTTTATACTGTCAGTTTGTATATTCTGACCACCTGAGCCACTGGTTTGCATGTGATCTATGGGACGTAGTCGCATTTCTAGACAGATAACATGCCAAGGCTGGCAAGAAACATGATTTTTTTTTTTTTTTTTTTTTTAAATCATGTTGGTTTATTCAAAATGTGTCCCCAAGTCCAATTGTAAAGCAGCAGCAGACCTAATTCTTCATGAGGCTTTCTGTTATTCTTAGTATATTTGTTGTGCTGCATTAGTCTATTTTGAAACTATCCCCTCAACACTCATTAAAATATGCTTAAATGGGAATGCAGTGGTGGGCCTTTACTAAGAAGCCACTTTGGGAAGTATTAACAGTATTAGTCAGGTTCACCTAATTTACCAAAAGTGCATTCATGTCATCTGTGAGTAGGTTTTGACATTTTCAGCCTCATTTGTCAAGCAGTCCATTTGAAGCATTTTGATATGGGATACACAAATGACGCTATGAATGAACACAAAAAGGAAATTTTTAAATGAAAGATTATAAAATAACTAGGTATAATGTTAGATAATATGAAAAAAGCGTTGTGATACACAGGAACTGTGCACTTCAACAGTTAAATTTGGGTTTGAAAGCAAAGGAAGAAAAAGAAATGCTATACACTTGTGATGTGGTTAGATAAGTAGGTGCATAAGCTGATGATTATTTGAGCAAACCTCAAACATTTTATGAAGTTAACTGATGTACATGTTTTTCTACAGCAGAGCATATGGGAGAACAGATGCATTTTATTTAACTTGAAAAATGCAGAGAACTAAACCGAAACGTCAACGCATCCCTACTGAAACCCATGGGTGATCTCACAGACACGATACTGTGTATGTGTTTTGCTACACTTGACAGAAAAAAAAAAAAGGTTTCAGCCTCATGCTCCCACTGTGGCCAACACATGAGATGGGAAGAGAAGTCAAAAGCTTGTGTACATGAAGAAAGTAGAAATACAGAGTGGAAGAGAGGAGGCGAAAAAGAGGAGTGGAAGCCTGTGGGAGGGAGACACGTGACTGGTCTGGGAGGTGGAGTAGAGAAGTGCTGTAGCGTCATCCACCTCCCACATGAACACAGACTACAAGCATGTCTCACAAGTCAGGCCATGCCAGGGAGGAGAGAGAAGAAAATATTAAATATATAAATAATGAGTAAAAACAGATGGTGCCAAACCACAGGACCCTTTAAAACAGCTTACAATAGGAAACAGAGGCTTATGGCAGCTTTACGTACTTAAGAGTCCTCTCTATTCCCAGCAGATGGGCAGAGCTATGGCTGTGTAAATGACCAGGGCCAAGCTGCAAATGTCTGATGTAACATCTTTGCATATGACAAGGATTTTTCTGAGCTTCCTGCATATATCAGATATTTTTTGATCTGCTTTCTGGGCTGACATGCACAGAATGAGAACTCTCTTCTGGTGTGACAGAGGTGTCCCTGCAGAATAAATACAGTAAAGGAAAGGGGAATAGTATTCTGGGTTTGTTTCTCCTAAAAGTATACTCACTAATTACAGGCAGGTACAATCTTAATCTATTTCCCTTATTTCTAAATATACTCAGAAACAGTGTTGTTGTTTTTATTTTACCATGAAGACAGTGCTGCATTAACTTTCAAGGCAACAAAGAGCTTTTTCTAGAGCCATATCATTATTACCTGGCCTTAATATTATGAGTCACTTTTTAGTGTACCTTTAATGTCTTCTACTCGTAATACCTAATCTGGAGTGCAAGTTGTGGTGTCATGCAGTAGAGCAGCATTTTGCCAAGTGTGCTGGCCTGTGTCCAGGGCAGCTGACCCACAGGCCAGAAGGGCTCTTTGCTGTCTGACCTGCTGCTACAGTAACCTCTCCACCTCAGCTGTTCCACACTGCAGACATGTGTATTTCTGCTTAGTCGGGCTCTATGTATTTGAAACAGCTGTGCATGGACTGTCAGTCTCTGAGACCAGTGACATAAATTTTGTATCAAGAAAAATAGGAATTCCAGCTTCTTGAGAACTTTTTTCTAGACCACATTAACGTCATAGCTGCTGTGTCTAGCCGCGTGATGCAATTTCTACAGCTTACTCAGTTTGAGAAATAACCTTTGTCAAGTTCTGCCATGACACTTGCTAATCATGTTGGGGTAGAAAATTAACAGTAATACATTCTAACATACTCTCTCATGATTACCATTGTCACAGCTTTTGACCCTTTGCTAAGAGAGCGGCCAATGTCCAATCCTATGTTAGCAACTGTAACTAGGCGTGGGTGGAATGTCGAGCTTTCAAAACAAGGGAAAATCCCAAAACAGTGTGCATAGTGAACCTGAAAGTCTAACAGAAGATATCCTTGAAGTTTAAAGGCAGGTGTCGCATTCTTCATTTTTCCGTAGCCAAAAGCTCCAGAGGTGAAATTGTAGACTAAGATTAAACACTGTGGAAGACCACACTCACAGATGAGCCATCAAACACCAACAAAACTTTTGTTTGCACCTGCATAAGGCAATGTTAGCCAGCAGACAGTGGTTAGCAAACAAAGACAGTTGACTGTTATTCAGAAGTCACTTATGTAAAATGAGATGCAATCCAATGCATGGATTAAACCCATGATGTGGAAGCAATACCCTAGCATGCTTTAAACAAATGAAAAAGTGAGATCATTTCATTTTGCTAGCAAGTGGCACAACATATTTTAGATAAATTGCTATAAAGGAGTCATACCAAAACATCAGCTTGAAATAAAATGTTATATTGAGCTGGCACCACTACCACACCAGCTGAAATCTGTGGTGCGCCAAGCAGGTAAAGTCTGCACACCATTTAAAAGGGGTTTCAGTTGGCGCATAAGCAAGATGCCCTGGTCAATACAAGCAGTCAAAGTGACGTGTAGCTCTACCTCTACCGCATGGCATAGACAAACACAACATGGTTAATCTCGATGCCATTGAAGTTGATGAACACCATGAATATACTTAATAGGTAACAGAGCAAGCAGCAGATATCGTGTGTTGGTATAACTTTTTCTGTGCAGCATCATTATCTTGTCGGTGATTAATAATACAATAAACTTTGATTACTCTGACAGATTCATGTTTTGGAGAATGTGACACCTCCTCCCACCAGCAAGTGTTTTCCCCTCGATACAACAGATATGCTCCTCTCTCACTACTTGTCAGCTGTAGGAAATTCACTGACTTGCTGCATAAGAACTTTGTTGATACTGCATGTTTGTCCTTAACATAAATTGTAAAAATGCGGGCTGCCTTGTTCTTGGGTTAGGGCCAAACTTTTCCCAAAATCTGTATGCTCCTTCCTTCACAGTACTGTGCCATCATGTTATTCTGCGAGCTTAGCTCTCACATATCTATTGTTGTCCTCTCAGTCTGCTTTCCTGATATTTCACAACTATTATTCCAGAATTAAGCTTTTCTCTAGAATATCTCCTACTGATATAGTCAAAAATGCCCAAGTTACACGCTGTTTATGAAAGTTAGCGTAGCAAAAATAACTGGGAGTGGGGCTTAGCAAAGGGTCAATAGCAATGTAACTGCAATAATGAGCACTAGATGTATCTTTTCTTTAAAATAACTCTGTGTTCATGTTGTAAACTTACGTTGGGTCAATGGATGATGCCATCATTACTCCTCATGCTATCATGTTCATTGGCCAGGCCCTGATGAGCATGATATGCTAACTAGCCATAGGATCTGTAATGCTTATGCTAATTAGCCACGTGGTGCTATTGTCTGGTAGGTTAATGCCTGGTTGTGACGCTCGCTAGGATGGTGGAAGCTGTAACACAAATACTGGCAGAACTGGAGTCACTGACATATTTATGGCAATCTAACACATCAGTGTCCATAAAGAAATAATTTCACATTAAAGGATGTCAGTCCACCTTTTCTACAACTACAACAGCAAAACAGATACTACCATTGCTATAGCCACCATCATTAAATCACTTCAGTCACATTACACTGGCAACTGTATGGGTGATATGGGAACACAGACAGTGGTAAATGACTTACACTAGCTGCCGCTCAGTGCTAAAAAGCTTACAGATTTGTTGATATTAGTGCTACCAGCAAATACTGCCCGAGTACGATCTAATCCTGTAGCTACAACAGCTTGGGATGGGTGTGAGATAAAATGTTACATGCCATTTCAAGGATCACTCTTAAGAGTAAAACATTTGAAGCTTGTACAAATATGTGATTATGTCATCATGGATTAGATGCTGGTTTCTGTATTTTAACCTGTGGTAGGCTCCAAAGACTTGTGTGGATGGAGCCAGCCATCAGCCACAGACAAAGTCCTCTTCCTGGGATTAACCAACTCTGCATATGATGTCATCTCGGCTAAATCTGATCTCTGCTCCAACACAGCTCTGAAAGATCAGAACTGACCTCAGTGTGTGGATGGAGTAATGACCACCGAATGAAGAGAATAAAAGGAAACGATAAATGATAGATGATAGATGTGGTCAGAGAAACAAGAGACAAAAGCAACTAACAGATGTCCAACAACCATAAACCACAGTTAAGATTTAATATTTTCCTTTGCTTCTACTTATTACTTTAATATCTAAACTGAACTAAAACATAAAACTGACATTTACTGGATCTTGCTGATTAATACACCACCAACAATGTTGTGTCTAATACACAATATTTTTACAATAATTACACTTGATCTGATGATCACTGAGAAAAGTATTCGCTCTATGATGCAAGAAGCAAACGTATTTTGCTGCTGCCTTCACTGGGTGGTGACCATTTTCTTTGGTAGATTAGTGGTACAAAAAAAAAGATTGCTATAGGTAATTTAGCAATATGACAATGGTGTAACAGATTTCACATATGTGGTTGTAAAGTCTTATTCAATACATTATGCCATGTTGTGATGAAAGAAAAGAGACTGCCCTCTGCTCCCATGAACAAAATCATGAAATGGCATGATACAGTGACAGACAGGTGAGATGATGTAAAAGTTTATCATCTGGGAAGCCAGTGTGACATTCATAGTGTGCATATGTATGTCTATGTGTACCATGTCCAGGGGAACAGACCCAGCATTATGCATAAGACCCAGAATAGATGCTGACCTTTGAATGACTCCCAGTAAACCATTTCACAATATGCGACTGGCAATGTGACTCATCTCATCTTAGACAGGGTATCTCAAATGTCATCATAGTGCATCTTTACTTAGAAGCCTTCATGTGAGTATTAATGACGCTGATGTATAACTGTAAGTTTCAGATAAATGGAGATCAAAGAGGTGTGTGTGTTTCTCCATTCGAGCAGTCTTTATGATCTGAAGTGTCTATGGTTGGGAGGTGGTGTTAAGGAGTGAGTGGTGTCAGAGAGCAACAGCTGGCCAGTGTCCAGCACTTCTCCTGTTTCAGCTCAGATTTAACATACCCAGATGGAGCCATCAGCTGCCTCCCAAAACTTCATTTGATTCTGTTCGAATTAGCCAGATTTAGAGATCAACTGTATGTTGTGGAGTATTATTTTGTAGTTGTTGTAACCTTCTGCATTTTTTTAAGAAGTCAATATTATAATTGACAAGGTAAAGAAGAAACAGATAAGTATTTTATTTTGATAAATATGACAGCATATAACAGCAGAGGAGTACAGTCAGATAGATGTGTCCTTGGACTGAGGTTCACTATCTGCCAATTGAGAATTATTGCCATGATTTACATCAGATATATTTTATATGTGTTGAAATGTTCCAACTTGGGAGCAGCTGTGGGACAGGTGTGGCACAGCTAAATGAATAGAGAGCCTGCATTGAGACTATTAATGGTGTATCATGTTATCTCACTGTCAACACGCATAGTGGCCTCCACAGCAGTTCAAAACATTATGTTTGGCATCATTATTAGGCTTTGGGTGGGTCTAAGTGAAATGTCATGTACGCTTAAAGATCATTACAAATAAAAACTGCATTTCTTTAATTTTATTTTGATGTTGACTTTTATAATGGAAATGATGTTGACTCAGGAGATTGAAAGAACCTCAGTCAATGCAATATATCAGCTTTCAACACTACACCCCCACCATTTGTTTCTGGGACAGCATGACAAAAAAATCTATAGAAGTCATCTTAAATGTGCCATGGAAATGACCAGGCTTCAAAAATTCTGTGCAAATTGGGACTGCGCTTTGAAATGTGCTGGACTCTGCTGTTACAGTCAGAGGAGGGAAAAGATAGCACAAAATGTCGCCAGCGACCTACACAATCATGGGAAGTTCCCCTCACATGAACCCAAGAGGCAAGTTTTCTTTGTCATCCAACAGAAGAGTGAGGTGTGGCACAAGTACAATGTATTGTATTGTAGTTTTTGCTGATTTGTATAACTTTAAGCATGCAACCAGTAAAGTATAGTTTTACTGAGTAATGACAGTCACTAAACAGTAGGAAGGAAAATTATATCTGTTGTCACTACGGATATTTCCTAGACCAACCACAGTCAAATCATAATAATAACAAAAAAACAGCTACAGTTTCCACTGCTCATCTGACTGAATGTTACATATTTCATGTAGTAGTATTGAGACATGGGGTTTTCCGTACGAGAAAATGTTTGATGTGAAAAGAGCCTGTTGCTTGATTTCAAATCTAACAAGCTAAACTACAGTCAACATGACCATCCCAATCATAATAGCCTTCTCTACATATCCTTCTAAGCCTAGGCAACATAGGAACATACTTGAATTTCTTACATAGTACAAAGAAGCTTCCTTTGCACAGCAAACTCTCAAAATAGACCTGAGGTCAATTTGGCCTCAGCTCTTTTCAAATTACCATCATCTGATTCTGGTTTGGTTATTTTGTCTCCAGTTTACCACTTCAGTTGCAATGCTGTAGAGAAAGTTGTTAAGTCAGAGCATTGAAATGTAAATTCATGGGTCACCATAATCAAAAATAAAAGAGATGTTAGAAACTGTGAGTATTGCATTGAACACTATATATATAAATCAAGAAAAGCAAGGACAACACTGTCAGTGTAACTCCTAAAGGGCAAGGAAATCCTAAATGGCAAGTATGACTTGTGCTTTTCCATGAACCAGGATGTACTCTTGAAAAGTACAATGACACAGCACTCACAGCTCTGCAGGCACACATCCTACAGCATTTTCAAACCTGGTTTTGTGCAGACACAATTTGTATACTGACACTGTTCTTCATGCTACTCTGTAGTAACCAACATTTTGCTGCTGTGCAGGTTTTCTGACTGTGACTAAATCTCCTCAGAGAAACAATGTGTGTCTGTGTGAACCAACAGTGCTGCTGCTGGCTACTGATTCATTAGAGGATTAGCTAGTTGACTCAAGGTAGGCTTTTACATGCTGTTGACATCTAAGGATTTATTCATTCAGCCTGCCCAGCAGGCACTCTAGAGAGCCCCAAGCAGGGTAGAGAAGAACCTAAATCGTCAAAATGTCACTTTAATTCCGGCCAAACATGCTGATAGTGCGTTTGTGCCTTCACAGTTCTTGGACAACTGCATCCTGGCAAGCTGGTGTAAGCTGCTGAGCTAGACTGCAACAAGAGCTGCTTATCATGCTTCAGTGGGAGGCAGACAGGGGAGTTGGATACAACACCTCAGAACTGCTTCAGAGTATCACGACTGACCAGCACTGTGAGTGGCTTCACTCATATAAACCTCCTTATTCATATGCCTCTGCATCAGTGACTCAACAACATAATACAGAGAGACATTCCGCCCATGTATTCAGGACAATTAGCATATCATCCTGAAAATTAGCATTTTTTCAGAAAGTGAGGCTTGAAAATGGGGACGGGATGTCTTCCTATATTTGGACCAATACAGTTCATATGATACAGTATATAAGTGCTCTTCAAACAGACCATTTTCTGAAATACTTTTTCTCACTTGGCAGAAACTCCACAAATGACTGAACATCACAAACACCTATCATATAACACGGCCTGAAAAATGTGTCATCCCAAAAATATATACCGATCTACACATTCAGCAGACGCAGAGATATATTCTAGCTCCGTTTTAGTCTTTACCAGCTCTTTAAAAAATACATCTGTCATCCACTGTCTCCCGTTTTGTCTGTGTACAGCTTGCTGCCTGGTATGACTGAAAATTATGCTGATGAGTGAAGTGAAACTCAGCAGTTTTTTCTTTAAGAAAAACAAAATAGTAAGCTAAAAGTCACTATAATGCTTCAAAGGGCTGAAGGGAACTGTAGAGTAAGGTCATCTTTGGGTTCATCGTCAGAAGTAACACCTCTCATATCACAAGTCATCTGGCCCATATAAAATATATTAATACAATTTCAAAGATTTAACAGACTTGTGTTGTTTTAATAAGCCACCACTTAACTCTAACAAGCATTTCTCATTTGGGTGTCTAAAACCTGAATGACACAATGAGCGACATAATTTCTCTAGATAATGATAGTGTCTATTTTTTAACAGCAGGTCCAGCATCTTTTTGAATACCAAAATAACTTGTTTTTGTTTGTTTGTTTGCTTCTTTTTTTATCTAGCTAAACATCTTTGCTAATGTGTAAATGGCAAAGACCCCAGAAAATCATATGCACCCATCAGACAACAACCAAACAACCAGTTTAATTTTGTAGTTTGGCCAACTCTAGGAATTAAGCATGATTAGCTTCAGCTGATAAAGTCTGCTGGTGACATTTGGTCGCTCGGGCAGAGCAATTGCGGTCATAGGCTAAAAATAAGAAGCCTGGACTACCACTGTGTTTTTTGGTACCAATAGGTAATTTCAATTTCAAGTCTGAAACATGTTCTTGATTTGAACAAGCACTGTCAACATAAAACACTGCTCTGTATGTACACGGCTGAACACAATGCACAGTAGGCCTCTGTGTTTACTGTGCTTGGCTCCCTAGATGGTCACTCCAACATCAGCTCCTCTCAGAGCAATACGGAGGCCCTGTGCTGTACAATAAGTGTCAACACTATAGCGTTCACTTATTAATCTCCTCCTGTGTTTAGAAGATATTACAGCCACTTGTCATACTCAAAGAGAGTCATCACCAGAAAGAGGAGCCATCTGATTTATTACTCATTACTGATGATACCAGATTTGCAGAAAGCAAGTGTCACGGGCCCCTCCTACCTGTCAGTGAATAGCTAACTACATGAAAAGGGACCACAGTGAATGCAAGCTGTAAAGTTTGTAAGTCAAATTGGTAACAGAGCAGACTGGTATAAACATCAGTAAAAACCAAGGCAAAAAACACAAGGATAAAAGGGAAATGATGATCTTCAATGATAATAAACTAAAGATATTAGAGAGCTACACAAAGATAACAAAAGTGTAGATGCAAGCTAATTCCTCAGTGGTTAGTGCCTGTAACACATGAGCATAAATGTCATCAGCAGTGAGATCCCAGTTTGATTCCTGACAAACCAGACATTTACTGAGGGTCATTTTCAAAATTCCCTCTATTTTACACATGCAAATAAAACAAGAGTGCTAAAATGAAAATGCTAAAATACTTCAGGGTTGAAGATGATTAGATAGCAATCTTCTCAGTGGACGGTTATGTCACCATGCCAGGGAGTTTACTGATGGAGATGCTATGCTCCTTTGCCCTTTCAGTGATCCTGATGGGTGACTACTTTCTACAATAAGCATCAGCGGCAAGTAGACACTCAATGGTGGTGTTTCTTTAAGACGCTGGGATCTCCCCTTGGGATTAAAGCCTGCAGTACAGCAGTGGCTATACAGTGCTACCTCCCTCACACAGGCGTTTGTCAGTGTGAGAAAGCACCCAGCTGAACCAAAGACTGAACCACTGTGTGTCGACAAGGCCTGCCAACAAAGACAACCTTTCAGCACTCAGCAGTTTCCCCCTTCTCTCTTGCTTTTTGCAGCAACATTCACAGCAGTTCTAGATCCACTGGCAGAGGATTGAGTGCACTGGCCTACCATACATCTCTATCTCTGCTGTCACGTGGTGAAACAGGGTGACACTGGCATTCACCTTTGTCCTGAGCCGGCAGGTGCCTCCCGAATGCCCAACCACGCAAGACATTCAGCAGATAACAAGAACCAGCTTCAGACTGAGTAATCACCATGTGCTGCACTTCAGAAGCTGGCATTTGAAATTTATTACATTACAACAAAGGCGAGAGATTAAAGTATTTCTAACCAATCAGATTACACTTGCTATCAAAACAAAACTGCTTTATTGGCTTCCTGGTTGAACAACCTTTGTTCAAGCAGACACAAAGTAATAATTTACATACATCCTCAAAGATTCATTGAGACCAACAGCTGACCATTTAAATACTTGACTTCAATGCCTACGGTGGTAAAGAAAAGTATGTATTCTACGTTAAAGTCTATCTTAGACTTTAAGCAATTAGTTCTTCAATCTATTAGTCAATCCAGAGAAAACTGATCTATTATTCTGCCAATCGATTTACCACCATCATGCAAAAATGCTGAATAAAGATGATAAACCTTCTGTTAATTTGCCCTCTTCTATCTTTGCAATATTGGACTAACTGCTCAGGGAAAGTAATCCTAATTGAAGAAATCATTTCCCGATTCTGGGAAATAGTAATTTAGCATTTTCACTATTTCTGACTTACATATACTAAACAATTAGCCAATTAATTGAAAAAGAGTTGACAGATTAACAAACAGAACGTTCCTATTCCTATACTTTGCAGCAGTGATTTTAAATTTTATCTACAAGGGAACATTTAGTACTGAAGTGGCTGACAGACAAAGGAGGACGCACTACTCATGTCAAGCATGTGCTAGCAGGTGGTCGTAGATAACAGGGCTGTTATTTGTTTCAGTCCGTAAGGAAGAGCTCAGTAACAGCCTGTGACAAAACAGAAGCCTTGCTAGACAGGCAGTGACATTCACTGGGTTACCCCGGGGAGCTGTGAGATCAGGGACAGACAGAAACATGTGGACAGACAACTGTGCGGGATTCTGGGTGAGCCTGAGATCGACAAGGGAGAAGCCCTCTCCATGTAAGGTCCAGCAACACGAGCGCACGGCTTCAAAAGACAACCTGAGCAAAACACAGTCCAATTTATATTGAAAACATAAGTCTAAAAGACATAACTATTGTGAGCATCATAGGAACCAATTAAAGTCATCACTGTTGTTCTGAAATATAATTCACAACAAGAACAAAAATACAAATTTCCATCTAAAATGGTCAAAATGAAATCCTACATGAGTCCTCACAATCAGGCCCTATTAATAACGAGGTTGTGTCAAGCTTGATGACACCTTTAGCACACTTTCTCTTCTTGCAATTATACATTCAAATAAATGTTGGGTCCAGTGGGCCATGACATCCATGTAGCAGTGTTGTGGCCCTAATGCCAGATCCAGATATAGCTGGACACCATGCGGATAAAAATACCCAAACAGATGGGAGGGTTCACAGGCAAAGGGGAGAGGCAGCAAGCACAATTAAAGATTTCAGAGGAGAGGAGAACTGCAATTACAGCTGTTTGCTAACCTCTGCCTTCTATGTGGTTAGCAAAGTCTTCAGAGAATGCCCATTCAGAGACAATGACCTCCCTGGGAGATAGAAATGTTAAGGATAATCATATATAGACCAGTGTAGTTGTGGTAGTGATGACGCCTAGCCCCCAACAGTTTTAGCAGGAATACTTAACTAGAATTTGAGTTGGTTTTTAGCTTATATTAAGGTACTGTCAGGAAAAAAATACATCTTCAAGTGATCAAAGTGCTACAAGTGGCAACACATATATAGTACAGAAAATGTGAAAAAAAAAGTTGATGCACTGAGGAAATGGCTGAGCAGTCGCTGGCTGCCCTAGAATGTAACAATCAGAAAACAAAACAGGCCTTGACATTTCATGTGGTTTTTCACAGTCCGTCGAAATGCTACTGAACTTCTGCTGCTGAAAAGAAGTGCGCGTGCTGACACAAAACAAAAAGACAGTGAATTATTGCTAGCTAATAAGGCTTGGTGTAAGCTGATTAAATAAAAGCTTGCACATGAATTGGCATTATTTTTAACACTACTGGCAGACGCAAATGTGAAATAGAAGGCTGCAAGTTTTCTAAAAACATTTTTACAAAGAACACTGTTGTACATTAAGTGTCTTGTTTCATAAAGCCTTCAAGGCATTAATTCTACTGCACTGAAAGCACAGACAGTAACTCCTATTTGAAACCAATCCCAATTTTTAAAAAACCTTACTTTCAGTTTGACTCTCTTTGAAATGTCCCCCTTTGAAAAAAAATATACAGATCAAGATATGGTTTAAGGCATTATTCAGTCTTGTCTCAGCTTCTTCACTTCTTTGATAAACACAAGCTGAGCATAGCTGACTCATTAACAGTTCATGAGGGCAAGCTGTGGGAAAAGAGGAGGAGGGGGAGTATTTACTTCCTGTGTCTCCCTGTCTTGGGTCAAAGAGACATTTGGACTATAGGACTGAAACATTTCAAACCAAATTGAACATGTTTTATTGCTTAAAAATAACACAATTCATATAAAGAAAACAGCATTTGTCATTTGGGAAGCAAAATTATATTGCAAGATCAGAATGGTTAACTTGTGAGTGACTGGAACAGAAAATTAATGTGTTGTTGTTGTTAGCACACCAACCGTGCAATTTCAGGAGACATGTTGCACTTACCAATTTGATGGCCACATATTCGTTAGTATAGAGATTTTTTCCCAGCCGCAGCTCTCCAAAGTTCCCGCAGCCGATTTTTTTACCCACACGGAAGTTTGGGCCAACCATAAGAACTCCAGAATTGGTCCCTGAACTCCTCCCCTGTCCAGTCCTGCTGCCTGCTGTCTTAGACATCTTTTTACCTTCCTCTGTCTCTCCCTTGCCCCCTCTCTTGTCAAAATCCATAAGCTTGTGATACCCTGGCCTCTCCACGGTTATTCTCCAGCCATGCAAACCATAGAAACTCCAATAACAACGATGGAGCACACTTTAGGGAGGGGGAGGGAGACAAATCTCACAAGACAGAGGAAAGGTGTTGCTGTTAAAATGTGCAGTGGTTCAGAAGACACTTAAATGAGCTGAAACTGCAGCTGAAGTGACTTGTGTATCTATCAGACTGCTTTTCCCTTTTTTCTTCCTGTTCCTTGTTTACCAGAGGGGCTTCTTTCTTGTGTGTTTCTCCAGTTCCAGTCTCAGAGTAGCAGGTCCCTGCCTGGCAAATAGGCAGGCTGTGCTAGGATGTGCCCACAGACACACATACAATACTAGTCATAAAAAAGCACTCCGAAACCCAGCTACTGCATCCACAAGGCCACTTGGGAACATCTCCTGGAGTGCCTCATTCCTTCTGGTCAGCCTTCAGTGACACAGTGGACACTCTCCATGTTGCAGGGCCACAGCAGAGGAGGCAACCCAGAGTAAGCGAAACACCAGTGGACAAGACAGGTAACAGTTTAGGTTGATCTGTAAAAGCAAAAACAAACAGAAGTCAGTCCATAAATGATGATGCCATTCTCTGTAAAGCCTGTAACAACAACTGAGAACATTTATCACACATAAACTCAGTCATTACTTATTTTTACAACATTTTTTAGCCTTTTAACATTTTTTTGTAAACAGATGTTCACTGACACAGATGTGTTAGAACAGATGACACAATACCTGCAGATATCATTCCATTCTACACAACAAAATGTATGGATAAAGATTACATAAACAATCTATAAAGTGACCAATTTAAGTCAAAATACGGAATAACTTAGCAAATCAATAGTTAACTGTTCCCACAACACTTTGTGACCATTCAGAATGATTTTTTTTTGTTTAAAAAAACTAAACCTTTTACTTGAATATCAAATTATCTCTACTGTGGCTGTTCCTTACTATATCTGAAATGAGATCCTGATGCAGACTGGTGCAACGCAAATTCAATAAAGCAATCAATAGGAGCAGAAATATTTCACAGTGGACCTCAGACATGAGAAAAAAATCTTTACAATTAAAATTATTTTTTAAAAACCCAAACAACTTTGAGTAGATCACGAAATTAGTAATTTTGTCAACAAGACTAATATATGTGATGTTGGGAAAAACTGCTGATGCAAGTTTCAGGGTCAGTCTTCAATTGCTTTTATAGTTGTGTAACCCTCAGATAATCAGAAAATTAAACCTTTGAAAAAAGGCCTGCAAAGCTTTGGCAAAGTCAATAAGTACACATCCAAGTGGTGAGGATGAGGAAAAAAAACTATTTCTTTGAATAAATACAATGTTTACCTGGTGAAAAAAGTGCAGAAGTTATTACACTAAGCTATGGATTATTACAGAAGCAACAGCAGACACAAACAACATCAATCACAACAATAACTTCAATTTTTATTGGCTGTGTAACTTGGCCATCTCCATTCAGTTTTTCACAAACAACCACATGCAGACAGCTCTGTCCGGAGCACCTATCCTAACTCCCTTATGTCCATGATCTAAGATGCTGCTGGTGCTGAAGAGAGCAGGTAATGCAGGCACCAGCAATGAGCCGCTTCTCTTTCCTATGGAAAGGCACTTACACAGATCAATGACTGCTGTAATGCCTCATCTCATCATAACATTTGCATTGCTGGGAAGCATATTATTGGAAGAACTCAGTCTAGTCTACAGCCAGCTCAGCTATATCTGACAGACTGAATATTAAAATTGCCACTGTAAAACTAAAACACAGTATCATTGGACATAAGCATACTGATGATGAGTGAGCACAGTAAAATGGTAAAATATTCAGACATGTGATGCCTTTTGATTTTAAACTACTCCACACAAAGTTTAATCTACAAACTCTAATGAACTAAGCTACTACAATGACAATGGCTACGGACCCCTAAATTGTCTGTAATCTGCCATGACTCTAGTCAGCACACTTAAAAAGAAAGAGAGAGAGAGAGAGAGAGAGAGAGAGAGAGAGAGAGAGAGAGAGAGAGAGAGAGAGCGAGCACATTTGTAAGCCAGGTATGCCATCAATCATTACACTGTCACTTCTTCCTTGTTCATGACTCGCAGCCATACCAAGTGCAGGAACAGAGGAGAACTAGCCTACCTGGTCACGAGATAAGAAGTCCAATAATTGAATTAGGCAAGTACAATGACCACCAGAACTCCTGAAATGCCTAATGTGAAGCACTTTAATCTCAAGGTGACACAAAAAATACATAAAAATACATTTAAAAAACAATATTATGGACAGGCTTGTATATGAGCAGGTATAGAGATGTCCCTGGAAAACAACAAAGACTTCAATAACTTGTTCTCTCAGGTAACTCTTGGCAGTCCTAGCCCTTATGGCTGAACTGTCCCATTTCAGGAAGTTATGCATTGTTTTTCATGTCAGCTGTTTGACATAATCACCGAATTGTTCAAAACATACAAAATCAATGGCGATATACTTCTCCAGTATAGAGTCTATGGTATCTAGGCGGCGTTTTAAAAACAATCAGAGACAATACATTTATCAGTAATATCTTTCCATAACGATATCTCGACACAAACAGTGGCTTGGCGTGCTGAAATTATAGTCATCAGAGCTAGCTCGCAATAACACGACACCAAACGATTTCAAACGTTATAAATACGAATCCGAATATCAACAGAAAACATCATATTGAAAATAATGAACAGTATCCAGACAAGAATGACAAATTTCCTCATCAGTGGTACAAATACCTGCCTTTTTGAGCGTGTGGTAATGATAGCTAACAGCTAGCTGGCTACTGAATGGTGTCTAACAGCTGTCATTTAGCGCTAGTTTCGGGTGATCCGAACCACTCGCTTTCCCGATGTTAGGACAACGTTTGTTTTCCCATATGAGATTAGATATGAAAAACAAAATTTTCCTATCAAGTTCAGTCGGAAAGTGTCTCCAGAAATGTTGATGTTAACGTTAGACTAGCCTGGTTCGGCTAGGCCAGATACACTCAAGCTATCCTGGCGCTGACTGGAAGCTCAAGTTAGCTTGATGTCGTTCAATCGTAGCCAATTTGTTTCAGTGAAACTACAGTCTAGACTAAATGATTACGGCAATACCGGTCAATTTATCAAACACAGAGGTTAATTTTCAAGTTATAGCAATGTGTCACTTAGCTTAATTAAGCTAACCTAGCTAGCACCCACCAAAAACACCGTTCCTGTTGGCCCAACGCCTGATAAAAACCAGCTAACGATGTAACATTAGCTAATCTGTTAAACACAGAGTGTCACAAAAACACAGCCTACCTAGCCGATAGCGAACAAATGGTGATTGAACAAGTCGAAGCAGGAATGAGCATAAAATATTCATTGATTGACATTCCCCAGGCTACATATACCTGGCTAGTTAGTAAAGGCTTAATAACTGAGAAATAACAACGTCCCAAGCGGCGCCGTTACTAATGTTTTCGACTTAAGTAATATTATGATAAAAGGTTTCGTTAATTCACCTGAGAATATCGTTTTTCAGTCCAGAGTCCAGCTACAGCCATTACACAGACCACTGCCGGGCAACTCCTTAATCCTAAACAACCGACTGCACACCAACGGCAGCCTGGATCTCTTACCGCTTAGCTCTCTAGCTAGCCATTTAGCAAGCTAGCACACGAAACACTAGCAAGAACGTTAATGTGCGGCGACACGGTGTCGGTAGAAAAAAACCCGCCGGACCTGAATTTCTCACGCTAAAAGAAAGCGTGTTACCTTTAAATGTTGGTTACAGAAACGCAGTCGAAGTCATGGTTCTTCGCTCGCTGGTATCTTTCTGGTTTGGTTTCTCTTGTCCTCAAGTTGCTATGATTTCACTGTTGTCTCTTTAAGCCTCCCTCAGCTGCACAGCGTCACGCTGCCGCACTCTGCGCCGCGCTGCGCTGCAAAACTGGCGCAGCTGGTTTAGTGAATAAAGCTGCACATCATAGTCAGACCAACTGGTCCGAGTTTAGTTCACACATTTGCTCTTTTATTACAACCGAGACTAGACTGTGGGCAAAAAAACGTAAAGCAATTCTCAGTACTCAGATCCTTTACTGAAGTTCAGGTAGTACACCACACAGTACAAACACCACATTACAGGTTAAAGTCCTACAACGAAGTAAAAATATCAAAGAATAGAAAGACAAAGAGTACCTAAAAACTACAATTCAAAGTAGAAAAGATACCCTGTGACTGTTGTACTATGATATATATAAATATTAGATAAAGATAATTCACATCATTACATTACAATTACTGATGCATTCATGTCCCAACAACATTTAGCTATTAAATTTAAAACCATGAAATGTTTGGGTTTTTTTGTTTTGTTTTTTACTTTTACATGTAAACTACTTTAAGTCAAGCCATCATTTTTATAGCCTATAGCACATTTAAAACAACAGACACTGAGCCAAAGTGCTTTCCAATAGATACATAAGACTGAGGTTATGAATTTATGAAGTTTAAATATTAAGGTTAGACCCCAAAGTATTATTTGCAAGGGAATCTACCTGAGTAAGTGCAATAATGTGTATAGCAATATTAGATCAATTTACCTGGCAAATTAAATATTAAGGTGGGAAGCTTAAGGTAATAAATATTGTACAGATTTACCTAACTTAAATATTAAAGTTAAGAACCTACAACTTTATATGCATTATTGATGATAAATACAGTCAGTCACTTAAGGTATGTGATATACAGTGTATATACAGTATGAAAAGTCTACATGCTGTCTTTACTATATATATATCACATGTCTGTTAATATTTCATTCTGCTCTCTCCTCCATTGCACTATTAAGCCGTATTTTTCTACAGAAAAACACAATTGATGATATGAAGTTGAAATATTAAGGTTAAGCCCCTACAATATTATTTGTTATTTGAATTTACCTAACTTACATACGATATTATGAGTCAATTACTTCATTTGAAAATAACTAGTAACTAAAGCTGTTCAGTAAAGGTAGACAAGCAATAAGTACAATATTTCTCTAAGAAATGTATAATGAAAGTCTAAAGTAACACAAAACAGAATTATTAATGCATAAGAGTCTCATTTTTTTTACTTGAGAAATGATGCTTTGTTACATTTTACCATGGAATTTAATACATTGGAGAGTTTATTGTTTTAATATGATCCCCTCAAACATGATATATTTGCCAAAGTCACTATTTTGATCTGATAATCCACTTGTCACATTGTAATTTTTTAACAGGTAAAAATGTTTTGAACAGTTGTTGATGCTGTGTGTTGCTGAAGATCCAATAATTTAAATCCTGATATGGACTTTATATCAGCAACTCCTGTAGTTTGTTCTGCAAACTGAAGGTGTGCACACCCTGCACTCAAAGAAACATTACCAACATTAATCATACAAACCAAGTCATTTGAATATGTCTTCTTGGGGGTTGATCAATTCTGACTGTTTACTTTTTCTTACTGCATCATAGAATAAACAATGAGTTGTTCATTTCAATGAAGATAACATTAAGTTGATCAGAAATACAGTCTAGACATTGTTAATGTGATAAATGATTATTCTAGCTGGAAACGGCTGATTTTCAATGAAATATCTCCATAGGGGTACAGAGGAACATTTCCAGCAACCATCACTCCTGTGTTCTAATGCTACATTGTGTCAGCTAATGGTGTTGAAAGGCTAATTGATGATTAGAAAACCCTTGTGCAATTATGTTAGAACATGAATAAAAGTGTGAGTTTTCATGGAAAACATGAAATAGCCTGGATGACCCCAAACTATCGGAACAGTAGTGCGTATAGTGACATGGGAAATACATGCAAAGTAAAATCTAGAATGAAATGTAATCATGCATGTCGAACACTGTCATTTTTGCAGTTATAATTTTGATAATTCTGCAAGACAATAACATGTTGTGATCATAATTAAAGCAATTCTACCATTGCCCAGGCACCTTTTGTGCCAAATCACACATTTTCTTGAAGGAGACCTCCAGTTGAACACAAATCATATTTTCATTCTTTTATTTTTGTGCTGTGTTGTATCAGAGTGAAGTCCATTTAGCCACACACAAGTTAGAAAAAACAGACAAGAGGTGCAAATAGTTTTATTTCACATTTCTATGTTGCAGTGCTCAGTTACAAAAAGAAACTTTTCTCAAATGCATTTTTGTTATAGTCTACTATTACTACTTTGTGGCAGTGCAGCCGGCTATACAATGCTGCAGAAGACAATATGTTTCAGTGTGATAGTTAGCCTTCCTTTTGTCTGGAACCAAGCTGTGATGGTTTACCAGCTTCCTTCAAGCAACTCAAACAACTGGCAAAGAAAAAACAGAGATGTAGATGTTCATTAAGGCAGATCTAAATTAACTTTAAATAACTGGAAGTACATGACTGTCAAGTTTTACATTCCTTTAGACAGATCCCACAGAGTAAAAATGTATATTCTGTCTGTTGTCAGGTTCTTCTCCCACACAGTTCAGCTTCAGATGGGGAGGAGCAGAGATATATGTACCAGGTTTGTACATCCAGTTACAGCCCCAGGTGAGGGTGATGCACTGCTTTACTGGAGCAAGCAGTCTGAATGGAGAGGCTACAGTTTTTGGTGACAGATGATGGAGGAACCCCCAAGCTGTGCTGCTGTATGATGGGCCAGAACACTGGAGGCAGGGTGAGCTCCGTGGACAGAACTCCTATGACTGGCTGGTGGGCTGAGAAACACTCCCCCGCCACGAAGGGGAAGAGTGGAGGAGAGTGAAGTCGGACAGAGCACCGAGAGGCGTCAAAGTTCGAATCCCTGCCTTTAGTCATATGAGGAGGAGGAAGAGGAGGAAGATGAGGGATGCTGCTGTCAGTGCATGATGTGGTGATTTCCTGTTTGTCTTCAGTCCTCACTTCCTCCTGTCCCGTCTTCTTGGGATGTGGAGCTTCTTCCAGACTGTGGTCTCTGGAGAGAGGAGAGCATCTCTGGCCTTTACGGAACTTGGCCCTCCTGTTCTTGAACCACACCTGGAGGAGGAAGAGATGAAGGCACATGCGTTTATATAGCAGTAAAGGCGTGAGCATATATACAAATTTCAACCTATCTCTCCATCGCACTAATTTTTCCAGCTAAATGTTCACCTTCCATTCCACCTAGCGTGTAGTTTGGTGTCAGTTGTTCGTCGGGTGATGGATGGAACACGTTCTCACCTGAATCCGAGCCTCTGGCAGGTTGATGCACATGGCCAGCCTCTCCCTCATGCCCACATCTGGGTACTGTGTCTGCTGGAAGGCTTTCTCCAGAGCCTGCAGCTGCGACACCGTGAACGCAGTCCGGCTGCGGCGCTGCTTCTGCTGGTTGCCGTAGCGAGCCTCCAAGATGAGCTCTGACAGGACAGAAGAGGAACAACAAAAGTTCAGCAGGTTCTCCTCAGCTTATTAAGGATCATCACCATGATTTGTTATTTTCTTTTTGCTTGTTTTTTTCTGCATTATCAGTGATGCAGTGCAGGTTTTCCCATTTAGACTAGATCTTTTTATTTGCTGAAAGTTGCCTTCTTCATTAAGCTAATGTGAATGTGTAAATAAAAGAATAAATTCAGTGTAGACAGCTTTGCATTAGTGGAACTAGTATTAGAGGAAGGAGAAACAGAAATAAGTCAAAGTAGCGCCACTAGCTAAAAATACTCCATTACAAAACTACTCTTGCGATCTCGCTTTAGCAGAAGAAGAGAAATTTCATCATCAAGATACACTGCAGTATTCTGTTTAAATGGTATTACTGGGTTATTATCACTGAGATGTTAATAGCATTTCAACACTGGTTGAGATGGAGCTCAGTTTAGCTAATTTATGAACTGTTGAGCAATCCAGTCTTTTCAAAAAGTTGACAAAAAATATTTAAATCGCTTACTTGAGTAAAAGTAACAAGATCCAAACTGAAGAAATACTTCAGTAAAAGTACAAATGTATTAAAATCAAACACCAAAAATAAAAATACTACATTTCAAATTAATAGTAATAGAAGCATATGGCATTACTGGTTTCTAGTTACTTTATTAGTTATTTTACTTTTGCAGCTGGTAAAAATGCAACAGATTTTTTTTTGCCACATTATGTATTGCTGGAAGGTTGGTGAGCTTTATTCTGTAACGTTCATCTTAATCTGCAGAGTTACTACTGTTTTAAAACAAATGTAGTGGAGTAAAAGCTGAACAGATATGTGTGTGTGTGTGTGTGTGTGTGTGCGTGCGTGCGTGCGTGCGTGCGTGCGTGCGTGCGTGCGTGCGTGTGTGTGTGTGTTGTGGTTTGTACATGAACATGGTGACCCACCTGCCAGCCTCTCTGCCACAGACAGAGTGTGCGCTGTTGGGGCTGCTGCAGGGTAACTGTGGTACTGTTCTGCCATCTGGTGGCGCAGGTCGAACAGCACGGAGTTCACACCGTGGAGGGGATACACACCACCACCACCACCGCCAACGCCGCCGGAGGTCCCGCAGAAATTCAAGGAGTTCATGTTGAATCTAAATAAACAGACACATCTCTTTAATTGACTGTAGGGTTTTTCATTTTAAACTATGGATATCATTAGAATATACCAAAAAAGAAATTTAGGATTCTTCCACTCAGAGCCATTCACAGTCTCTACTTATTGTCATTTCCTCTCATAACTTCCTAAATGTACTTCAGTCATGGAGACACAACAACAATTGCTAAAGAATTAATACCTTAAGATGTAATTATTTGGCAATGTGATCTCTTGTTAATCCGATAAACAGATCTGAGAGAGAATTAGTCATCAGAGGAATTACCAGAAGGTGATTTATTTTTATTTTTTTCAGCAGGGGAGGAATGACTCAATGGGAGCACCTCCCTACTGAACTCCCAAACCACCAACCATAACTGTGTACATGGGGTTTGGCAGGTTATCAGGAGGGTGGTATCCCCCCTCCTCATCTCCACTCAGGTCCCCTACTGAGATTAGGTTTAACGTTAGGTTTCAGTGCTAATTAAACTCTTTATCACTGCCCATTTTTCTGTTTTTGCCCAATCTGACAAAACTAGTCAACCTTCAGAATGTGACCAATCTACCATTTTCCCCAAAATGCTATTTAAGAGTATAAATATATACTGCGGGAGAGATTTGTAAGAGTTACACTGGACAATTATGTTAGTATGAGAATATGGATTTAATATATATAGTGAGAAATATATTATGATAATTACCTAATTTGGATGGATCTATGATCATATATGCACTAACAAACTAACTAACCCTTTGGCACCTTCAAGATTCAAGAACTTGGAACTTTGTAGTTGCATCAAGCCAAAAATTGTGAATATACATTTGGATTTTACATATTTAAAGAAATAAAATCAGACAGAGATAAGATCAGATGTATAATATGTCAGGAATATGAAAATGCAGACAGAAGGATGTTCCAGTTTAGAACTATATTTCTCTTACATCTGTATCATGAACTCAAATACGGAAACTCACAAATGTGATCATATAGTGAACATAGTAGAATACTATCGACATCCAGTCTCGATGAGAACATTGTGAAATGTTTCTACAGCTTACCTGAGATCCAAATCCTGACGAGAAGCAGCAGCAGCAGCAGCAGCGTGAGATCCAGGTGCGCTTTTACGCACAGAGGTGGACCCGGTGGCTTGTAGTCCTGGTATATTTCTTAGTCCAATTTGGGCCTTATATCCCTCCAGAGCAGCGCTCTTTGTCGTAGCACAGATCTAATTCTCCGAAACCATTCTCACCCACGACTATTTAAGAAGCATTTACCCAGGCTCCCCTCAGCCATTAGCCAATAGAAAGAAAGGTATTAGCCGGGATTAGGTGGGATGAGGGGAGAGAGGGGGGTTGCAAGGAGCTCAAGTTTTTGAAACTATTGAACTTGAGAGATTTATGCCAAGGATCCCCCTATAAGCGAGCGTTTCATTCCCTCCCGTTAAAACAATTAAAACAATGCGGTCGGCTAATCTCCCAGGCAGGACAGATTAAAATAACAGCCTTTGATTGTCCTCTCCTTCTCAGCCCTCTTTCTCTCATACCGCTGGTTCTGACAGTCTCCCCTCGGAGGGGGTTTTCTCTAAGGGTTTGTTTTGCTAACAGGCACCATATTTTGCCTATGAACTGTCACCATGTGAAGTTAATCTGAACCAGCCAGAACTATTTCTTAACATCCAGCTGAGCTAAATTAGAAGTCTTCTCAGGAGCAGGAAGCAAGGAAAAGCCTCAAATCATCTCAAAGAATAAAGTCCTCCAATGTCAATTTATCATTTTGCACACTAAATATTTTTCATCAGCGTTACTTCTGGTGCACTTTATTAAACCAACTCAACTGGTAAAGAAACACTGCAGGTCAAACATTCTGAGTTATTTCCATTGTTTGCTTCTTGCAAATGTTCAGAGGTGAATTGTCCAACAGCTCAAGATACAAGTTACTTTGCAGATTCTCATTTTACACATAAAATACTTTAAGATGATTAACTATGACTGTCCAACCAAAATGCACATTAGTGTATATTTTGCAGTAATATTTTGCAATTCTACTTTTTAAAGTAAAATTCATAATGTAGAATTTTAAGAATCGGTGCAGTAAAGGTGGAGATGCCCTTCGATTTGAATTATCTCCAGTTTAGGCAAAGCTTCAAAAGCACTGGATCCTACATGTCCCATGATGCAACTCCATGGTGTTTTTAATTAGACTCTTGGAAGCTCATTTAACTCTGCAAAGTCTAGTTTGTAATCAGTTTGCTGTGATAAATTTGTTGTTCCAAGTCCAACTTCACACTTTTAGACTTTGAAAAGATTCTTTAGGAGCCACAGGAGACACTAAACGAATCGAATAGTACTAGATCAATACTTTGAGCATTGCCATAGTATATAATACAAACTTATGTGCAGTTTCAGGGGTGTCAGTAAACTCCATTGAAGCCCAGACAAGCTCTGCACACACTGACGCTTTAGAGCCAAAATCATACAAAAAATGTCTTGCAATTATGTCAGGTACATTTTTATATAGCACAAAATCAGAGATTTCTCTTAAATTGCATCTCAAAAAACTATCCATACATTCTTAATTTAGATGAAAAAAACATTCTAACCAATCCGCAAAACTCTATTGAGGAATAAATCAGAGAAACCACAACAGAGAAGAGATTCTCTCTGCAGATGGACAAACATTTAATGGATGCAGTTCTATAGAAGTAAACCGTCAATGCAAATAAGAGTCCACCTCTTCAATCGGTACCACAACAAAAGAGGAAGATATAACATAAGTGTGTTTTCATGAATGGACATAGTAGATAGTCACTGCACAATAAAGTCCTAAGATGATGTGTGCTACATTTCCTTTGGTATCATAAAGCTTTGCAGAGTGATTTCATCAAACTCATTTTGATGCCACAGGTACATTCCTGCACCAAAATAGCTGTATCCAAAGAGCTAGATCTTGTTTTTATTAATATTCACAGATAAACAATGTGGGATACCTCTGCTGTTGTGTACTTTGAGGGTGTAGCCCAATAAACATGCTTCACTTCGTCTGTTCAAATTCGCACACAATCAACTGCTCAGACTTCCAAAATATGTGAAAATGTTTGTGCTCTTTTTTTCTCCCTGGCTTTTTCCTCCTCCTTTCACCGTTCTTGGCTGTCAAGCTATATTAGTGTCCGATAGAAATAAGTCATTTAGAAGAGGCTCTGTCGGCCAGCCCCTCAGCCCCACTAAAAGCTCCAGGATTAGGTCCCAGAGGCCTTTGTCTCCGCAGCCCGCAGGATTAGGGGAGATTTACTGCGAGGAGAGAAAAAAAAGTAGTTATTTCATGGCACTTTCATGATGAAACCTGGCCAAAGCTGTGTTGGCTGGGGGGATTAGAGGCACACAAAGAGTGTGCTTGTGTGTGACCCTCCCCATCCCTGAGCCGCCACCACTCACTCACTCACTCACTGCCCCCCCCTCCGGATCATTTCCCCTTCTGCGGGCCAGCAGGGCTCGTCCGGGTTCACCTCCTACCCATCAAGACGACCAGGGTTCAGTCCAAATGAGTAATGGCCACTTCACTGAACTCCTTCCTCCCGAAACCTGCTGACTGCTTCTTCCTTAAATTCCCGTAACAACCAGTGACCTTTAAACAACACTAACGTCATATTCCAAAAGCCTTCAATCAGCAAAAGGTGAATTATGAGCAAGAAACGGGGCATTGGTGCAGTAGGACCAACCACCGGGATAAAAGTATTAAAGACTGAAGTGCAGAGGTAAATAAGAAGTTAGTGGATTTCAGTCCCTCCCGTAGTGTTTAAAACCGCTTAAAAGGAGTTATCCTGCTCCAAGAGGATCCACTTACACATGCATGGATTACAGTGAATAAAAGACAAAAAGGCCGAGTCACATCACTGACAACAGTCTCACCGCTGAGCAGGTGTTATGCAGGTTTAATAACCGTTGTCACATAGCAGAGGGAATTACTGAGACCTCACTGCTCTGCTCAGCGCAAGAAAATGACAGTGTGAATAGTTTCTGTCAAAGCACTCAGTTTTTATCCTGCTTCATGTCAAATAACACAAAGTTAGTTATTAAACTGGAGCTACTACAAGCTCCATCACACATTTTATATGCTGTTCAAACATACAGGAGTTAGCGCATATTGCAAATTAACTAATAATAGAAGAAGCTAATAAAGGAACCTGGGCATCCTGGTAGTTTAACTGTTTGAGCAGGTGACCCATAAACATTGGCTATAGTCCCCGACGCAGTGGTCTTAGGTTCAAGTCCGACCCATGGCCCTTTGCTGCAGGTCCCCTCTCCACTGTCCTATATAATAAGAATAATTTTATAAAAAAGAAGTTAATAAGGGAACCATTAGTAAGAACTTCCAAATTCTAAGTAAGACTTTCATTAATGATTAATAGATTGTTGTGAGAAATGCCTTTGACTGGTCGATCACTTATTTTTAGATCAGTATGTTAACACACACATACCAACTTGGTGATAAAAGCTATTTCTTAATGTCCCATTAACCTTTATGATTGTGGTGTTGAAAAATAAATTATGAGCCCTGCCGTACATGTTCAAAGATATATAAAAACTAGGGGTTAACTGGATTTTTTTCAGGGCTGCTTACAATATAGATTTGTGTGTAGTAATCATTTGATGGATACCGTTATTTGATAACAATACAGATTTGCAGGAAAAAGTGAGAGACTGAAAATGTGTAAATCAAAATTTAGAACAACACAAACTCCAACACAAAATGTCACTGAAATGTCTTATGTATTCTTTATGTAGGCTTAATCAAAATAAACTTTTAAACTTTTTTTTTGAAAGGCTGTTACTCATAATGTCAGGTAGAGAGATGGGCAGAACATTGCTGGAGATCATAAAGCGGTGAATACAGATCGAGAAAGGTGACAAAGCAGCTAATTTCTAAAGTGTATGGATTTTCTCAGAAATCACTATTATGAAAAACAAAAAACTGATGATACCAATAATGAGAAAAATGCTGAATGTCAGCTCAGAAAATCTATTTTCAGTCAACCAGGATTGGCTTCAAAACTAACTGTGTGTCGTAAGTCCTGCTCTTAAAGTCCCTCTCCAGTCATCTTTGTGCACCATCCATCCATCCATCCATCCATCCATCTATCTATCTATCTATCTATCCATCCATCCATCCAACATCCATCCATACATACATACATACATCAATCCATTCATCCATCCAACATCCATCCATCCATCCATTCAGCGAACCATCCATCCATCCATCCAACATCCATCCATTCAACGAACCATCCATCCATTCATCCATCCATCCATCCACCATCCATTCAACAAACCATCCATCCATCCATCCATCCATCCATCCACCAATCCATCCATCCATCCATCCATCCATCCATCCATCCATCCATCCATCCACCAATCCATCCATCCATCCATCCATCCATACATCCATCCATCCATCCACCATCCATCCATCCATTCAACGAACCATCCACCCATCCACCCATCCATCCATCCATCCATCCATGCTTGTATATGCAGATGTCTGTAGTCTTTGCCTCTTTCTCCTCAAGCACACCTCTGCTCAAACTGTAAAGCTGCTTTAAGGCACCACATTATACAAGATCAAGCTGTAATATTGGAGTTACTCAGCTGTACATGTTTGAACTAGAAATCAATTCTGAAGAACAATAATGATACAGAAAGTTCCATCCTGCAACTTGACAGTGTTGGTTCTTTAGGTCTGTTGACATCCCAGAACTCTGAATCTGTGTTTCTGAAACTGTCTGCTGCAGTTTCAAGGTGAAAAAGCCTCAGCCATGGCACTGACTACTTATTTTGATCCTATCTTCCAGTGTATGAAAAACTCCATAAGCACATAGGGGGGTGGTCTTTAAATTTTAGTTGAGTGAATGATTTCACGGGTCACAACCTCCTACTGTTATACTCATTATTCACAGAATCCAAACATGAATCAAAACATGCTTGCAGAGTGAACTTGAAGAATTTTAAACTGTAAAGTCACATTATCTTGAAATGTAAAACACAAACAGCTACCAAAATGATTTTCACCCTCAGTCACCTATATTTTCTTTTATTAATTGCTTATAATTGATCAATAAGCCAATAATATAAAAAAATCTTCAATAGCTGGAGTTGTCAGCATAAATGATAAAAATAGAGTAACTGACATTTAGGTTTGATCTCATAAAACAAAGGCTATCAGTAAAACCTCTAAAATAAGAAGCTTCAACCAGATAATAATTGTCCTATTTGCTTGAAAAACAACCTTAAAAGCATTTTTGATAATGGCCCAATAATGGATCAACAGTTTGGGTATTGAATAATTTCAGGCTTAGCCTCGGATCTATACACATTATTTTTTCTATTATTGATGAACTGAGGGGTAGCTGAGATAAGTGATGGTAGTGAGGCAGTAAATTTTCTTCTTCTTTCTTTTTTTGTTACTAACAAGCCTTTGTTAGTGTCTCCTGTTTAACAGATGTTTTATAAAGCTGCTCAGTGCTTCTTTAATTACTTATCAATAGTGGAAATTTGTATTGACATGGGCCTGTCAGGACAGGACCTTTGTAGTTGTCAGTTATCTCAAAGGAAGGCCCCCTCAGACACCAACTGGATCGATCGGCACGCAAGCAACAATTGAGAGGCCTTTTGGGGCCGCGATGTTAAAGAGAGGAGAGCTGGCAGAGGATCTAAAGGCTACTTCATTGGGGGAATCGATAGGGCCCGCTGGCCTTTGACCTGAGGGACACTGGGACGGCAGCAGCGGCGGGTCAGTCGGTCTTCTTAAGCCGCTGTGAGTGCAGGATCACGCTGTGAGGCCTGACACCGGCTATGACACACTAAGGGCTTAGAGTGGCATTGACCTGGCTGCAAACACACCAAGTACACACACAAAAAAGCTGAAATATACACACAGAGACGGCTCTGCTATGAGAATTTAATGAAGGGATAGTTTTACGACAGCTAGAAGCAAACTTTTAAAACAAACTAACTGATCCACAAGTCTGGGTTTATTGATCTGAAATGAAGAGAAGCAATCTGAATTCGTCCTTTTTAGCTTCTCGTTCTTATGAGTTTCTAATGATCTCCTGTCTGGCCCCTGGGAGCAGAGCAACGAGCTGCCACAGCAGCAGATCAATACAGGAGGCTGAGTAAAGATCAGTCTCTTAATTAGGCGAGAGTGCTATGAGATTAAAATGGACAGAAAGGGACGGGCAGCTGTGGATGTCCCTGGGGGTGAAGCGCACCCACAGTGGGCTCCACTGGGGTGCAGGGTGAAGTCAGGCCAGCAGAGGCCTTTTTAAACCTGCTGACAATAAACAAAGATTCTGGCCTACCTCTTTAAAAGTTTTGGACAAACTGAAGAACAATGAACTTGGACAGGCCATGAAGTAAGATGTTATATGATAAATATGAGCACAAACGCAAATGACACAAAGAAATGATGCTGCAACAGGAGGAACACTAAACTTGCTGGAAACTTGAGGAAATGACAGTTGATTTTTTTTTTCTGAGCACCCTTTCCAACTTTTTCATGCATTCAAGGAGTGATGTGAAACAGGCATTTTAAATGCTTGAATGCACTTTCAGCCTACTTCTAAAGTTAATTTGGAAAGTAGTGAACACTTTGGCATTCTGACTGAAAATGAGCTCATCATCATAATCATCCTGTTTTTAGTGATTTACAAGCAAAAATGTCAAACGTCTGCTGGTTACAGTTTCTCAAATTTGGAAATATTGAGCTTTATCATATAAAATTAGTACATTTAGGGTTGTGGATTGTTGTTTTGGCAAAACAAGACATCTCTATTTATCTATTTTTGTATAATTATTGAAAAAAATTGCTATTTGGAGCCATAAATACCATGAACCTCAACTAGTATTGGACATCCTTATGAGATGACATCCTTCTTGTTTGATGAAAGGTCCAAAATCAAAAGATATTGAACTCATAATTACACAACCAGCAGGTATTTGGAACCCAAACAGAAGCTGTGTTTGCTTGATTCAGTCATTCTAACAGCAGACTTGTTGCCAATTACTCGACTAAAGGTTTGGGGTTTAAGTGGGATGTAGGCAGTAAAGTGTTTGTTTGCTCTGGATCTCGCAGAGATAATGCAGCTCTCCATCTCCCAGCATGTGGTCAGTTTCGGGGATCCGGCCAGCAGCCTCCCCCTCGTGACCCCCGCTAGTCAAAGGTGATCAAGGGGGAGAGAAAAAGAGAGGCACTGATCGAATTTGATAATGAAGACGACCCCTCTAAGCTGCTTTGCTCCACATGTTCAAAATCTCTGGAACACTCAATAAACACTAGGAAGCCCCCCTCCCTGTCACTGGAACATTGTGTAGGTATTGATCCCAGCTAACTGGCTCTTTTAATACCTGGGGTCTGTGGCCCAGCCTGGGGAAATGCATACTGACATGTGACGGGAGGAGCTTAATAGGCAAACACACCGAAGAAAAGATGGGCCTCTCAGTTTAGCATTTCTCTCTTATTTTTCTTTTTTTTTAAACAAGTTACACATCTGCTGAAGAAAGGAGAATTTACACCCGCTGCACCTGCTGTTAAAGGGACATATAGGCTGCCAGAGGCCCGATGCTGTACGCAGAAAAAGCTGTCACACTGTCAGAAACTATTTGTGCAGAAGTGGTGGAAGAAGATGATCTATTACAGAGCTAAAAGAAGCAACGATGGCATAAATACACTACAGCTACAAAATAAAGTCCTGAACAAGGAAAAGCATTGGCAACAAAATATACTTTAAGCATCAAATGTTTGGCTATATGCCATAAAGACAAAGACCAACTGTTTGGATGTATTAATGTGGAAGTAGAATTATACTGTCGTAGTCTGAGCTAATTTAACTACTGCACTGTAACACGTCATGCAGGGATTTATTAGAATCATCTTTTCTTGTTATACAGTTGTGAAAAATAGTTTACATATACTTGGAAAGAACGTCAATCCTGGGAGGCTCAAATTTCCAATGACTCCTTTAATTCTGAATTATCTATGATGAAGTCATTCAAACCCATGAGTCTTTGCCAGCAAAAAACAATCATGCATTTTGGTTTTTCATAGATTTATTATAGGTGTTCTACAAATATGACAAAATCTGCTGCATTAAAAATATACATAAAGCAATTAGAATGATCAGAATTGGTTAAATTATCGAATTCACTTAGTTTCATGGCTAACTTTTCGTGAGTGATTACAGTTAACTACAGCTGCTGACTCCTCTGAGGCAATTTAATGATGTCCCATTTAAATTATACTCAGCCACAAAAGCACATTGGGAAAGTCTGAGGCGCTCAGCCAAGTTTGCTAAAAAAGCAAACGATTGACTTAAACTAGTCAGGAAAGTCACTTGGAGTCATTCAAAGCAGCTACAGATCCCAAAACCATCTGTGCAAACAACTGTTTGTAAGTATAAAGCGCATGGTACTGTTGTGTCACTGCCACAATCAGGAAGGAAGTACAAACTATCACCTGCCGCTGAAAGACAATTGGTCAGGATGGTCAAGAGTCAACCAAGAATCAACAAAAAGCAGCTCTTCAATGAATTACAAGCTGCTGGAACACAGGTGTCAGTGTCCACAGTCAAGCATATTTTACATCGTCCTGGACTGAGAGGCTGAAATGCAAAAAGGAAACCCTTTATCCAGACATGACACCTTTAGGCTCGACTAAAGTTTGCTCCTGATCACATGGACAAAGAAAAGTCTTCTCCAGAAAAGGTCTGTGGTCAGATGAAACAAAAATTTAACTATCTGACCACATTCTTAGGAAAACCTAAAATCATCAGCCACAAGGTTTGGTCTTGGTTACAGGTGGGTGTTCCAACAAGACAATGACCCCAAGCACACATCAAAAAAGGTAAAGAAATATCTACATTAGGTTAGAATTAAGGTTTTAGAGCGGTCCTCAAAAAGTTCAGACTTGAACCCCATCAAGAATCTGTGCACTGTGCTGAAGAAACAAATTTGTGTCAAATTCTGGAAGGAGGATTGGTCAAAGATAAAACCAGACGGTTGTAGACGGCTACTAAAAGCAACTAGTCAAGATGAAAACAGTCAAGGGGACATTTTACCAAATATTAGCATTGCTATATACATATTTTTGACCTAGCAGATTTTTTCATGTATTCAGAAGACCTTTAATGAATCTATTTTTTTTAATTCTTTATTTTACCTGGTAAAATCAATTGAGAACAATTTCTCATTTACAATGATGACCTGGCAGAAGAAAGATAACAAATAAACAATACATATACAAAAAAGGGCACGCACGTGTTTAAATAGAGATTAAAAACACCTGGACTTTATAGGTATTTGTAAAGTTCTGGTCATGGTAATTCAGCTCTTCTCCTAAATGTGTAGTTTTCAGCCACTCAAGACCATATTAATATGACTACATCTTCAGGAACCTTCACCCATTCTCCGTCTCTCACATACCAACAGCAACTTCGGGTTCAGTGTCTTGCCCAAGGACACTTCAGCATGTGGACAGGTTGGGGATCAAACCACCAGCTCTGCAGTTACTGTACAGGCTGATATACCACCTGAGCCACAGCTGCCAGACCAAACGAGTGCAAATAAGATCTTAATGAGCAAAGGAACCAGAGACAGCAGCAGTGAAGTAAATGTAATGGAGTAAAAACTGTTCAGTACAGAACTGAACAAACAGTACAAATACCTCAAAACTGTAAAGCAGTTGAGTAAATATGCTGTTGTGCACAGACGAAGCACAGACAAACATTTTGTTTGAACTATTACGTTTTAATAGAAAAAGATAAACAACCAAAATATGAACAAATACAAAAGGAAACTGCCTTGAGCGTATTTACAGCACTCTGGCATTTTTCAGTCATTTTCAACGTAAAACAGCACAGGTTAGCTGATACGCACTAAATGGTAAATGTTTGTAATTACCCAGGTCTTATTTGACAACACTGAACCTAAATTAGTCTAATTTTTGAGGATTAACATGTCAGACCTGCTATCACAAAGACTCCTCTAGTTTGTTTTCATGCAGTGCACATGACGGAGACAGTGGCGGATATAGTCTGTATTTTGTCTGAACTATAAAATACACTGATATACTCCATCAACTATACCAAATAGGTAGTAGCAGAGACTTTACATTTCTGCTGAGGGTCTTTTATATGATCAAGTATTATAGGATTTCTCAGCTTTGTTTGAGAGCCAACCAACAAAATTAACTCGATAACTGCCGTATATATAACAGAGCATCAGTGAGGAAAAACGAGGTGCAACATGAAAAATGCAAGTGCATTTACAGAGCAATGTTTGACTAAGACATGAATGCACTTAAGTGTAACTAAATAACAAGAGTTGCTTTATAGTACACATGAGGTACTCAGACTTGGGCCCTATACAACAAGAGCGTTTCTATAGTGCAATTTAGGCTGAAGATACACCCTATTAGTCATCAATGTTCAGCTTTAAGCTCTTCTATAGAAAGGTTTTATTTATGAATAAGTTTGAGGCCTTAATAAGACACAGCTCAAGTAAACAGAAATACTTTTTAACTAACATTTTTTTTAGAACTGAAGTATCAATAAGCAAATGAAAACAGTTAATTTAGGCTCCTATTGCTTTGAGGGGTCCGACACTTCTCTTCTCTGATGCAGTAGGTAGTAACAACACAAGCTCCTCTCTGGGGTTTTTCCGCTGAAAACAACCATCTCCCCACCAAGACTCTGACCTAAGCTCTCTGAGAGCAGGTGCAGGCCTCCTGAACTTCTGTTTCTCCCGGCAAGGCAGGAAATCCTTCTGAAGAAAGTGAAGTTGACGGGTCAGAGGTCATCTTTTCACCTTGGCATCCTCCTTGATCTTCCAAATCATCAGCTCCATGCAGGCAGAAGCATCTTCACTCGAGTCGTGGCCCTCCACTGGCAACACACGCATAAATGACGAATATTTTTCACCTCAATATTGTGAAAAAGTTACAGCAGCAAGACAGTTTTGACTTGACTGAAAAATAAATGGATATTCCATCTATTTAGCCTAGCACTTGTTTAGCATTGTCAGAAATGATAATGGGCAAAAAAAGGGTCAAAATCAAGGCAGCAAAACAAGATATAAAGTCTTTTCTGCAATTCCATTTTTCTTACGTGATCAAATATAGTGTCTATATTACCCACAGTGCAGCTCAAACAGTGTGTTTGGAGATACAGTTGTGAAATGCTATTATGAAGAATAATGTAGAATAGAAGTCTGGTAAGCTCATACATGTGGTAAATCTCTTTAAGAAATGTAAAGCAACATTGATGAGTATTTATATATTTAACCTTTATTTTACCAGGTGAGTTAGTTGAGAACTGGTTCTCATTTACAATAATGACCTGGTCAAGAGGCGGCATACAACAAGATGAATAATAACCATGCTTCATTGGTGCTCGCCAAACATTAACGTCCAGTTTGATGGACGACAAGCTCCATTTTGCCTTTTTTTAAAGTGTATATTATGCATAACTGTTATTTGCGTCATAAGACAGGTATTGTTTCCTTGGTCTGCATCAACTGCATCATATTCTATTTATCAGAACAGAAAACTTGACAGTTTTTGAAAAATTCCATGTCAGAGTTTGGTTTTTACTTGTGTAATACATGTCCAGTAAGATTCCCAGACATCTTACTGGGAGTGTAGCGCTCGTCTGATTTATAATCAGCATAAATACACAGCACCTTCACTGTCACCCTCCTCCTGAATTGTATGTTGATCAGGTGAGAAAAAAATCTGTGGATTTCCACTTTAACCCTCCTGTTGTCCTCATTTACAGGCACCAAAAACTATTGTTTCCTTGTCTGAAAAAAATCAAAAAATTCAGCAAAAAAATTCCCCAAATTTCTGAAAATTTGCAAAACCTTCAGGAAGAAAATTCCAATAATTCCTTAAAAGTTTCCCTTAAAAGTTTTATTTTTAAAATATCCCCCAAATTTGGCAAGGAAATTCTTGTAAATATTTTCAAAAAATGAGTAAAAATCTTCCAAAAAAGCCTAAAAATATCTAAAGTGATTACATATATATCAGTGAAACTTCTAATATTTTATTTAAGAACATTCACAAAAAATAATCAACCAAAATCCAGCGAAATTCACTGGATTTTGGTTGATTTTTTTGTGTGAATGTTCTTAAGAAACATTTTTAACATTTCTTTTTTCCACCAAAAAATGTTCAAAGACTTCCCAAAAATGTTGAAAATGTGGATATCAGAAGTTTCACTGTGAAAATATATATATTTTTCTACATCTTCAAACTTTAAAACGGGTCAATTTGACCCGCAGGACAACACAAGGGTTAAGTAACTTAAACACAATTTGGCACCACTACACAATGTGACTGAATGTAATGTAATGCTGCTGTGAAAGATGTCAAAAACTAAAAATGTAAGAAACGGTGTTAAGAAGTGCAGTAAAAAGATGACAATGACAGGATCAGAAATTAAAAGCAGCATCTTAATAAACATATTACATCTCTGAATACCTTTTCTAAGTTACAGACACATGTAGTGCTATCTTTGTAAAGCTTTGAGATGTTTGAGTAAACTATGGGAGAGTTTAAACACTCGGGTTTCAGCAGCGACACCTGCTGGTAACACAGCCACAGTGCAGTCAAATAAAACATTTATTGGACTGCGCTTCATCTGTGTCGCCAGCAAATACGACACTGACAACTTCATGAGATACGAGCTTCCCCTGGAGGCCGCACACACAGACATTTATGAGTCAGAATTTATAGCTGCTCAGCTTAATTTAAATGGACCCATCCCTTCTGGATTTACGATATTACTATTATCAACTGGAACGAATCCTTCCTTTAGTACCAGCGTTACATTATTTATTTCTCAACAACTTTGTGACTACAATTTTCTCACCTACAGCTCTGACTGGAACTCCAGCTATATGATTAGGAGGCATCTGTCTTTGTATATCCCATCCTAAGGCTTCCGCAACATTTTTTATTTTTGTCCTGAGTTTTTTGGGCTGTTTTGGCCTCATTTCTTAATAGAACTAGGCTTCAATAGAACTCTACAGCTGCTGTGGGTTTATAAAGTTTACTAAATCCTTGTATATGGCGTTAAACTGCACAAATGAATTAAAGTTTAAAAGGTCGAAATCATTCTAATCAAAAATATGTTTTGTCAAATTCAGTGAATATCGCCTCATTGTCTAGCTAACCAAACAAAACCTGATGCTTATGCACAGCGGTGGCTCTGTAAAGTGGCCCACATCCACACAACGCTATTCCAGCCAACAAGCACCAGTACATGAGTGCATGCACAGGATAACCCTCTGAATCCATAAACATTTTCTGGTGGACTGCGTGAATTCTAAGGATTTTTTAAACAACTCTCAACCTTATTTTTCCCAGTGAAGAGTTTTAAGGAGGTATAAAAGACAGCAATCATTCCTCTCCACAAACGTTCCGCTGGTAAATATCGAGTGAGAAGCCACTTTCCTGAAGGAACACTGAAGGAAAGGTCGTGCTTGTTTGGCTCTTGAGTTCACATATCAACAAATGGTTTACTCGACCTTTAATCTGACTGTAATTTACTGGTTCCGGTATGTTAACGTCATTGTACAGTCAGCTTGTGTGTATAAATAGAGTTGGACATGAATCTGTTACAGATACAGATTAGGCATTTACACTCTAGTGTGTATCACACAGGATACAAGGCAGGCGGTTTGTTTGTAAATGTGACAGGGGGTTAAGCATGGATAAAGGGGATAAAATGCTTTAAGACTTTTATCCAAAAACAGAAAATGCTCAAAATGCTTTCCCACTTTTTACTCATGTAAAAGCTAGATATTCAGAATTTATGTAATTCTCCACACAGACTGGTTTAAAATCTGAGCTTTACTCTTACAGGTCATCATCTATATCATAGTAATGGTAACATGTTTCAGATGTTCGCAGTACTGTGTCGATTTCTGGGCAAACTAATCAGCCAACACAAAAATTAGTGGATGCCAAAAGACGATTAAAACGACTCTTCATAATTCTGAACAACACAGCTGCTGCTTGTTCAGTGATCTTTCTCACCGTTGTCTTGGATGATGCGCTTGAGGTGATCGGCCATCAGGTTCTTCAAGGCACGTTTGTAGGGCAAACCAAGGCGGTGAGGAAACACGATGGCCGTGTCTACAACTGAACTGTGGATGAGCTGGAATCAAGAAACACCAACCATTGAACATACTCCTCATTTCTGTTTTAGAGTTACATTTCATGACTTTTGTTGCACGTTTTTGTCCTCAACAAGAGAGTTACAGGCACTACAAAGCAGTACCTACAGTAATGACCCCATATGTACTGAGTTTTAGTTAAAATCTGAAATTAAATATGGAGTTCATGGCTATTTTTCAACTGCTGGTTCTTAAATACTTCAGCAAATTTTATAGAAAAATAATAAAGACAATATATCTCTTTAAAATGAGTGATGAAACAGATGTTTGTGAAACCAATCTCACCTTCAGAGCAAGGAGGTCACTCTCCAGACTGTGTCCGATGAGGATGGATTCAGCGCTGAACATGCTGAGCAGCACCGCCTGAACATCTCTCAGGGTGATGGTAGCACTCTCCAAGTCCTCCTCCATCACACCTGAAAACCTGTGAATTACAGAGTTCACTTAGATTACTTTGAAATGCAGTCAGTTACTGAAATCCGCCAAGGAACGGCAAAGCTATGTGACAACTGGTGTACGTTTGTCTGTTTGTTTGCAACATTACTCAAAAAGAGATTGAAGGATTTGGATTAAATTTTCAGGGAAGGACAGAAATGACACAAGGACCACCTCATTAGGTTTTGGCAGTGATGCAGCTATTAGTCTGGATCCACGGATTTGTTAAAGATTACTGGATCATTGCGAGATAGCGAAACAGCGTCATTGTAACTATGACAACAAATGAACACTACATCAGCTGCCTGCTGAAGATCACATGATTGCGATCCTACTACAAATCGACCGCTGAGGGCTTATCGGGACTTATCCATCGGAAATGATACAAGGAACGACTGACTAAATTGTGGGGGTGTTTCTGAGTCCCATCAATTCCCACCGCCTGCTACATATTAGGTGATATGATTCGGTATCTGTACATAACGTACACATGCATAACACACACCTGTGCTCAGCACAAGGTCATTTTTTATTAAAGATTTCATCTGTGGGAAATGATACAACTGATCAGCCTTGGCAGAGTACTGCACTCTCTGAGTGCTTTTCTTGTTTTCAATGTAATCGGTCTGATTATTGACATTTTATGTAATCTAATTACACAGTCCCAATTACATGTCATTTCTTGCAACCAGATTCTGGCAAATCACACACACAGTATAGTCCAAACACAATGCTGTGATTACTTTGTCCACACCTGAACCCATTAAGACGAAGCTTTGACTAGTAATTATTTTCATTGCTAGTTAAGGTCAGCATCAAACACACCCTTATACAATGTCGGGTCATAGATACAGAGTGGACTCACCTTGTGTTGTAATCGACCACTTTGCTTTCAGGTTTGACAAACGTATCGTAGATAACTTTCATCTCAGAGTCGATGACCGTCACCCTTGTCAGCTCCAGACCCTGCTTTGTGTAACACTGTTTCCAAGGGTGACAAAAAACAATTCACTTTAAAATTGAATAATAAATAGAATGAAAACAATGAGCACAGTGGGACTTTCATTTTTCCACTAAACACAAACATTAAATCAAATCTAAAATCAGACATGAACACAGATATAATTGTTTAAGACAAACTGTGCATTTATGTTAGAGCGATTCAGTACTTTAACACTTCTGTCTGACTCACCATCTCACAGTCCAAAGCAAACACCCCTGCATGTCTGTCTGGTGACAGAGGTTTGCTGAATGTTGACACATAGCCATCGAGTGACTCTTTACGCCCGTCCTGAACATGTTGCTGTGGAACAGGAAATGTTTTAGGTCTGAGGATGATTTTTAAAAGTAAAAAATAAATTAAAATGTTCACAGCATGTGGAGTATTTATCTAAATATCTATCCTGAAAGTGTCTTTTTGCATATTCAACTGGAAAGTATAATTTGTCACACATGCCATAAAGCTGTTGTTGGCAAATAGGGTCCTGTGAGTCAAATCCAGACCTGCATTGGAAATTTTAGGTCCCACAATGTCTCATAACGTACAGCAGGTTCGATTATATGTATAGACAAGGCTCGTGGAAATCCCAATAAATACGATCTTGTAGTGACTTGTTACATAGCAAGTCAGTATTTTGAATTTAACAGAAATATAATAGCAGGATAAAATTAAATGTTGATGGCTAATGTTGCTTTTTTAGCTCCATGCTATTTGAAAAACTGCATCAGAATTTAAATAGAATTATAACATACGCTTAGAATGAACTAGAACAGAGTAGGTTCGTGCCTATAAATCTATGTTAACATTTACTTGAAAAATGCTGAAAAAAATCTGCTAAACCTACTTGCTGACTCCTGCCATAAACCCACTCCTGTGAGAAAAAACATTGAGAAAGGAAGAAATTTGCGATGGGACTGAATATTTACTTATTGGTAGGAAAAAATAGCACTAGTTGCTAAGCTGAGTATAACTTAATGCCAAGGTTTTATTAAATTTGAACAATCATATGTATAACGCTGCTCAAAGTTTCCTTCTTTTAGGGAAGTGGTTGATGTTGTTGGTGTGTTGGCGACGGTCTGTGACCACTAATTTTCTGACCTGAGTGTTGTACACTAGTGAACACGACAGTGACTGAAACATTGTACAGCAACTACTGATAAAATACTACACAATGATGTATGGGCCTTGCCTCTTTCTCTACTCAGAGATTAAAATCCTGTTTGAAGTGATGTGGCATTTATGTTGTGCTGTGTCTGATGGTACCTTGGCCATCTGGCAGCCTGGAGCACCTACAGCTGCAGCACAACAGCTGTAGCTGGTCTCCCATCCTCCAGCAACTGACAGAGGGATAAAATACATAAAAGAGGGGGTCAGAGAGAGAGGCATAAGTCAATAAAAAGTAGACTGGTTCAGATTTGTTAGCTGGAATGAAAATATAGATTTCTGATATGATGTTTATGAAGCATTCACACTAAATAAAATTAAACAAATGTACCTTTATGTCTGCGTAAGCGTCCCCAGTGAAAGCTACATTCCTCTTTCCGCACGCAGTTGCCGTTGACATTGATCTTATACTCCGCGCCACATCGACAGCAAATCTTGGTGAATGCTGCAAAACATTTCAGAGGAATCAGTGTAAACACAAACTCACATCAACCACTAGAGATGAGTGTCAAGAGAGAGTAGTAACTCACGGTCTGCGATGTTCTTCTTCTCTGGGAGGTTGTAGATGATGGCCTTGCCGGCAGCCTCAGGGTTTGTCCTCGGGTATCCGTGTTCCTGAAGCTGCTCCTCTGTCATCAGGTACGCCTTCAGCTTCCTGTACAGTGAGGCTCCTACAGAGAGACACAAACCTAAATGTTGCCTTTGTACAACAATGTAGTAAAACCTGCACTGTAAATGTGGACAAACAGAATGACAGCAGCAGTCGCAGATTTTTACTGTTTTGCTAACCATGTTTACTTTTGCTTGGTGAGTCACATATCTTGGCTTATGAGCCAGAAAACTCGAGAAACAGGAAACTTTCAACATGGAAGATGATGGTTCACCACTTAACTTGATTTTAATAGTTTCAGAAATCTCCTTAGCTGTTTTCTTTGCTTGATGCAGGCCAAAAATTTGACCCTTCTGAGTCAGATTAACATCTTTTCCATGACCACAGGATATGTCTTCCATGGTTGTTTAAGAAATGAGAAGCTCCTCACTGCATCAGCTAGAGTTAAATAAGTTGTTGCAGCTGAAACATATTCATCACTGCAGTAATTATCCAATGGAAGGCTATTTACTTAGTTAAATCCAGGTGGCAACTTTTTTTTGGCCAGGCAGTGTATATTTATTACTGATTAATGTGCTCACTTGGTGGACAAAACATCAAAGAATTCTCAAATGCTTATTAACATTTCTCTGGTAGAAGAGGGCATCTTTAAATTCCAAAAGACTGAAATGACAATAAATTGATTTTACTAAAACTGAAGATTTCAAAAGTAGCAAATCATAGTTAAGACACAACTGTTTGTCTTTTCCTGCTTAAAAACTGCTTAAACAAACAACTGATTGTAAGGGTTGGTTTTTACACAGACTCACTGTGAATATAAAATTGCCTCGACACAGCTAAATGTAAACAAAAGTCCACAAGTCTCCACTTGACGCAAAGATTCTTTCAGCTCCTTTTCAGTTTCTTTCTTTTTTCCTCTCTTGACTTTTTGATCATATCAGAGGTACACACAGCTATTTTGTTGCCAGGGATACAACGAGGTGACGAAGGTAGAAAATAAGTATGTTCATAATTCCAGAGAAATAGACCTGAAACATGATCCTGCATGGCCATGAATGAGGCCTTTTGTTAGTAATGAATAACAAAAAAAACCTAACTCACCAGTGAGTTTCTCCTCCTGCTGTTTGCCCATCCTGTTGACAGTAAAGCTGGTAGTTGCAGCAAGACGACCTCCCAAAACTTCCTCATGGGACTGTGCTCTTCTTTTAGCTACTAACCCCGGGTGCTCTGCAGAAAACACACACACTTTGGTCCACGAAGCTGATAAGTTAATGCACTGTGTCTATCACAATACACGATATTAGAGTGTATAAATAGTTCTGTTTGTTGCTTCATGTGTGTAAAAAGAGAAAAAAAAAAAAAAGCCTGTGTCATGACATACTGGTGACAGGCGACGGACAGGAGCTGCTCTTGCTCCGGAGCTTCTTCAGCGTGTTGACAGCTACATTGAGGTAGATGTTCTTGCTGTTGCTGCGCTCATACACCAGCTTCTCCTCATCAAGAGCCTGGAGCAAGAATTACAAGTCTGTCACTTTTTCAGCTTCGTCCACTTTCAAACACCTAAGAGTCCCTCAGAATGCGAGGAGTGTATTTTAATTAAATTGGCTTCACTTTCTCCTGAACCATTTTGAAACTTGGTTTATTTGCCGTTAGGAATAAACAAGCTCACATCTCTCTAAGAAACCAACAAATAGCAACATCTGTTGCAAAGATGTCATTCGTACCATCTGAAAGGCAACGTCCTCTGATGGGCAAAATTTGACACATTCATCTATGAAGGTGTTGAGGTATCGCTGGCGGACGTTGGTGGGAACTTTGGCCCCAAAGTCAGTGGGGATGACAGGACGCTTCATTGAAGAACTCTGAAAAGGTCAAAACAGAGAGAGGACATTGATTTTATATCAGATTTTTAAAATAAACAAGTACTCATCTCTAGAGAGACAATCTCTGAGTCTAATAATCAAAGTTTTAGTGATGTGTTGACAAAAAACACATCACACTGGACAGGCGCAAGAGACACAAGAGAGGTATGAGAAACTAACCAACATGATAGATTCCAAAAAGATTTTCATACCTTCATGGTGGGTGTGTGTGCCACCCTCTTCTGCGTGATAGTAGATGAGGTCTTGGACAAGATACCAGCTGTGGTTTGGACCTTGACACTCGGATGAGCCTGGCTGGGGGATAACACTCGACTGGCGGCTGGTTTAGCATCTGTAGGACCTAGTCAGAGAAGCACACACAGATATAAACTGTTCAACAACTACCTCCCAGTCATGAAGACTGGACATGAGTTAGTCTGCTGTAAATTTTAGTAGGGAGGAACTCATACTTGTTTTGGAGTATGACATCTGTGGGTTAGGACGGTGCGCTATTCTCTTCCTTTCTCCAGAAAAGCTGGGGCTTGAGCTCTGTGAGGCAGCTTTGACTGAAGCCGACAGCTGAGCTGCCTGCTGTTGTGCCATCTGCATACGCTGGTAGCAGACCTCCTGGGCTGTGGGTCTCCTATACGGCCGCACCACACTCTTAGGTGGTGCATCAGTCTTAAAATGAGAACAGAAAGTTTTAGTCAACAATGCTCTTAGTACAGAAAGCACAGTGATGACAATGACAAACATACACTAATTTGCATGTTTAGTACCTTCCTAGGAATGTTTAATTATTCATACAGTAGAAACTGATTCAGATCAGTTTGTAGATATTTTCTATTTGACGCTGTGAGTTGCAGATAGTTCAACATATGCTGTCACTTATGTTTCATTTACTGATAATACGGATACTGACTTTGTAAACACATGTAGCCATTATATTTAGATCTTATTTACGTTACATCAATTACATGCCCTAAACAGAGGTAATAAAAGTCAGTTAAAAACACACACAAAATGCCGATTATTCACTTCAGTAAAACCTAAAAGGGATTATATCATTATAACTCAACTATGTATGGACAGAAGTCCTACAGACTGGACCTTATATCAAGCTTCTGATAATGTAGTTCAGAGATGCCACTTCATCGACTGCCAAGAAGCTGTAAGACTGCAGATCAGACAACAGATATCTGACTGATTAACTCACTGAACCTGTGGAAACAATGACGACTGGCTCTTTACTGGAAAACCCCACAGCCTCTGTCGCCAACATTTTCATATCATGTTTTTTTTTTTATTATTTACTTCCTTGTTGCTTGTTACAACTTGTAATCTTCCAGAAGTCCTGTATTTCCCTGAGCAGTTTGTCTGGTCTTTTCTCGCTTATTTTACAACAGACAGCCAGGCAGAACTGTGCAGGTTTTTATATATATATATATATATATATATATATATATATATATATATATATATATATATATATATATATATATATATATATATATATATATATAAACCTGTAATGAAGGCAAAATTTCTTCTCCTTCAGTAATGTTACTGTAACTTTATCACTGTGTGATACCTTTGGCCACACTGTGCATTTTCCTGTGCGGCTGTGTTTATACTCTATTATAACTCCTCATGAACAAATATCATTTGGGAAGCAAACATTATTTGTAAGAAACAGATCTTAAGAAAGGATGTATCCGACAAACAAGTTTGATGACGAACACATAAAAGCCTGTGTAGATTCTCAGTCATCCACGTCATGGTTATCACGAGTGCTTTAGTAGAAGGCAGCTGGACTTTTTTTGTGTTGTTTAAGACGTTTCACCTATAACCCAAGAGTTCAGTTCAGAACTTAACCAATTCAAAACCAGTTTTTTTCTACTGAATCTGAAAATCATTAGTTCAGTGTACTCCTGTAACTATTAGTTTATCAATTAGTTCATGAGCCAATCTACATAATTTTTAGGCCAAAGTGGCAAAAAAATTGAGATCCAAACTTCTCATATACGAATATTTACTTTTTTCTTTTTAAATATGTGACAGTAAACTGAATATCTTTAGGGTTTGGACTTCAGATTTTAACAAACCAAGACAAAGGACAGTGTCACCTCGGACTCGGTGAACTTGTGACTGTCTTTTTGTAATATTTGACTTAAATAACAAACCATTTTGTGTGTTTACTGACAAGCTTAATTGTGGGTTTGTATAGTTGTGGAATTTTTTCTGGACATCTTGGTTCTTTTAGAACTGGATGTAAGGACAGGGACAGGAGGATCTGACACAACGTATGCTGATGCAGTGGCAGCGTGTCAGTCACAAAGCAGCCCTGTCTTGAAACATATTCTGCTTCATCATCTATTTTACTATAAACGGAACTGTAATTTACAAAATAAACATCATGCTGTATTGAAGAAGACTTTAAACTAGTGATTGAGACCATAAACTTTTCAGGAAAATGTTTACAAAGGTAACAAATCAAGGGAGAAGTGGGGTTATTTTTCTCAGGCTTCTACACAATCTGACATCTTTCTGCAACCCAAGGAGTCGCCTCCTACTGGCTGTTATGCAGGTTTAAGGTACTTCCAGACCAGTTTCACTTTTCAAACCGAGAGACCGCATCCATCTTTTAGATACAGTTCATGGTTCACTCCTGACTGTCAGATTGTGAGACAGAGAAAGTCAAGGTGACAAACTTACACTTCCTTTGGCAACAAAATGTGAGACTCTCTTCTTCTGACCAGGGAAGAGAGTGGTTAAAGTGCTCTCTGTGCATTTCTCCTCCTCTGAATCCCTACAGGGCTGAGAGGGCACAACATATTTATTCATATTCCATCAAGTGACATCAGCAAAATATTCAGTGACTAGAAAAACTAAAGTGGTAAAGTCAAGCAAGAAAGGATCTAGTACCTGCTTAGCTTGCCTTCCCTTGTCTTCCCTCTTCACATCTTTAGATTCATTGAAGATCCTCAAACATTCCTCCATGGGATCTGAGTCAAAGTCCAGATCATCTTGGAAACTAGAGAAGTCAATATTAACACCGTCAACCTCATCCCTACCCATCCTGCTGTGCTCCACATCATGGTCGCTCTCATCCTCAGAGGAAGACGGAGTCAACTCAGAAGCTTTCCTCTTGTTCAGACGTCCCCTCCTAAAAGCATCAGCTGACTTCCTCACCAGAACTTCCTCTACCTCGTCGTCATAATCCACCTCCATTGGCTCAGCCTCATCTGGACTCTCATCTCCGAAAAGATCAGCATGGCTCAAGCTCAGACTCTGCCGTTTGTCCTCAAGGCTTTTCCCATTTGATGAGTCGATGTTTTGCTTCACTTTCTCTTTACTGTGTGCTGAAATCCCTTTACTGCTACTAGAACTGGTTTTAGAAACTTTATTCATGTCTTTTTCTCTTTTACTGCTATCAAGCTTACCATTTTTGTGTTGCCGGTCCTTATACTTGCTGTGCTCTTTTTCTTTGTCTGATGTTTTGGGTTTCTTGCTTTCCCTCGTGGTATTTTCTGTATCTTTATCTTGTTTGCTTGAGTCTGTTTTAACTTTTTCCACAGTCTTAATCTTACCATCACTTCTCTTGTCGTCCCTGGCTTCCCTCTGAACTTTGTCAGATGTCTTAGTCTTAACCATGTTTTTTCTATCAACTTTCTTTCCATGACTCTTGTTCTCCTTCTTTGCAGAGTCCTGGTTTGAGCTCTTTATCGAACCTTTGTCTTTACTGCTGCTACTACTCTTACTACCAGATGATTTGTTTATTTCCTTTTCAAGTTTATGGACTTTATTAGGTGCACCACTTTTCTCTTGACTACTTCCACTGACCAGCTTCTTTTTTTCTAGGTTGTCCTTTCGTTTAATATTTTCATGGGTATCTGAGTCCTTTGCCAACTCGTCTTTATTCCTCTGTGTCAGTGCACTTAGCATACTTTCCGTCCTTTCTTTCCTCTCCTTCTCAGAAGCATCTGTGGCTGACCCATTGTTGCCTTTTCTCTGCTGGAGAACACTGAGTGATGTAGGTCGATACTCTGTTCCAGAGCTCTCCTCATCAGAGTCAGAGAATGTGTACTTTTTTATGTCTACAGGCTGCTGTTGTTGCTTTTTCACAGCCACAACAAAGTCCTCATCTGACAAATCAGACCCCAATAATTTGTGTGCCTTGCTACCCTCCGTCCTAACAGGTTGGGAAGCCTCTTCCCTCTTGCTTTTCGCTGCAATTCCAGCTGAGTAGTTGGACAGCGGATCATACTCCATGTCTGTAGATGGTCTAGAATTGTCCACAGTGTATTTGCACTTAGAGGAGGAGGTGCTGTTTGAATATTTTGGGCTTGGGGGAGGAGATGGGGGTTGGTGTGAGTGTGTCCGAGATGCAGGTTTTTTCACTGAAGTAGGAACGTATTCCATGGAGTTACTACTGTGCCCTTGATTGTCTAAATCCAAGGTGTACTTGCTGCAGCCAGGGGTGGGATTATACCCTCCTGATGTGATCTGATAACTCCCAGGATCATAGGCCAAGTGTGAACCTGCTGCTTTGCTTTTACCAGCATCAGTTGAAGATGAACTGGTACTCTTGCTAGGATTGTACGGTTCATCCCCGATTCGAGAGAGCTTCCTCTTCTCCCTCTCCACCTCGCTGCGGACCTCCTCGATGGCCTTGTTGACCAGCTCCAAAGCACCGCTGAGGTCTCCTGAGTCAGCCAACTTTCCATTCTGCTGCTCTTGGGGTCTCACCACTTCTGGGTTGAAGGGATCATACCCTTGCTCTAGATGGATAAAAGAGAAACAGGTCTTAAGCAAAGTAATTTAAAACATCTTAACACGAAATCTATTTAATAGTTCTTGCAGCTTTTTTTTTTTTTTTAAAAACAGAGACGTTCCAATCCTTCAAGCAGATTGGGTATTAGCCATGATATGATGTATCCACATTCTGTTTTTCTTTTGTTACTGTAATTAAATAAAATTTAGTGTTTCTGCAATTGCATTAATTCAGTGATAGCAGGCCACCCACTCATCCCCTGAATCACAATGTTGTGTTGTCTTATTCGTCTCAGCAAATGCAGCAAGGTAGCTTTTGTCTAGACTCAAAATTTTGGCGTACAGACACTCTGACAATCAGTATGATAAGAAAGTCAGACTTTTGATTCCCTAGTTTCAACCAGTTCTCAATGATGTAGCTGGCTAGAGAGAGTTAGAAATACAGGACATAATACAGGACAAGTACACCACACGAGGTGAAGATCAAACTCTAATGCTCAAACCTGAAGATCAAAAAATCTAAACTCAGATGTGATATACAATGTATGCAACTATAATATGTTCGGATGAACACGACTGAACTTGGTCAGGTATTTTCCAGCAAAAAATATGAGATGTTCTCTCTTTTTGGCTCAAAACATTAGAGGATTTATATACTGTCATATCTATCTTCAAGAAAACATTTGCAAATGTCAGCGTATGGATGAATCAAGAATTAAAATAATCATTAGTTGCAGCCAAATCCAGTAGACATATGAATTATTATTCTTAGAGGAGAAGATACTCAAAATGACTAGTGGATTGTTGGTATTGGTACGGTGGTCTTTGCACCACAGGACACAGTTGAGATGCTTTGTTCTGGCAACACTCCTTTGTGCAGATATTTTACTCATCACCAAATTATGTATTTTTCCAACTACAACTGCTGTGTCACTATGTTTGTGGCGAATTTCTCTCAGTATAGTGCTCATTTCCTTTTATGTAGTCCTTTTTTGGCTTTGCAGTTTTGTTCAATGTTCTATAGTATTGTACATTTTGTACTGAGTACTACAATATGCATCTGCTGCTATAACATCATCACCAATTACTAGTACTGACTAGCTGTACCTCAATTTACGGCAACTCTGGGAACTAAAACCGAAAGAGTGCCCCAATTAATGCTGCGTAGCTGAAGTTACCAGAAATTCACTTTGTGTTTTTGACCGTTTTCACACATTTTTTCAGTGCTGTGCTTTCGCTCCGCACGTCTTCTCTGCCGACTCTGCGGGTTACAGCGTCAAAGTATTCAAGTCTAGTCTGCATTTGATAAAATAATACTAAGCACCTTTGTGTGGGGGGAGAAGCTCTCTTTGCTTTTTAGCGTCTGCCGGGGCTCCGTAGGACGACCGTCTCTGCTGGCTGTGCCTGAAGTGACAGTACGGTCTGTTACACCCATCTCTGCCGCCTTTGCCCTCGCTGTAGTCCGTGTAAAACGGACAGTCAATCCCTCGGAAGAAGCCGGTGGATCTTAACATTATCTCCAGTTGTTGATCTCATGCCCGCATGAACACGCTCGGCCTTTGTTTCCGGGTAATTTTTGTCGGACTGCAAATGCTTGTGGGAGCGACGGAACAATAACAACGTCCCTACGGCGCCATGTTGGACTGATCAGGAGGAACGAAATCTCGCGTGAAGCTCTACTCAATGAGATCAATGACGCCACAGGGTAGTTAAAGGTCTGTGGAGAAACGTGGCTTTTAACCTCCGTGACCCCGAAATTCCCACAGTTCATCCGAGAAAACTTGTAATATTTATGCTGGGAAACAACCTTCATCCTTTTATCTTAAGGTTTTTATGTGCTACTTTAGCTTAAACGCATTCATTCTTTCCACCCCTTAGCTTTTTATATACAGTCTATGCTTAACTCCCAAACCTTGAACACACCTTTAACTGTAACTAATATGTACACCCAGTAGAGCTACTTATAGTTTAATTGTGGTTGGAAAGTCAAGTAAATGAGACAAGGGTTTCAACATTTTAATTTCACAAACACAAATGGGTTGTCTTGAAGAAAGCCCTTAATGTGGAAAAGAAAAGCAGGAAGAGACCTTTCCTTGCTACAGCAGATATTTTGGCTTCACAACAGGAAAAGCACAGGTTCACTAATGATGGTTGCAGTGAACTTGGGTCCTTGTTGCTTCTGTTTAATGGCTTATGGGACTGGCCTAGCTGTTTATTCCCCTTCAAGTTAAAGAGGCTGTGTACAATCTGGTACAAACAGAATGTTTCCTCAGTGCCACAGATAGACAGCAAATCATAAGATAAATGAAAAAAAACTGAATGGCAGTCATTTTTAACACACCTGTTCTTTCCCTATGATTCAGGAGTTAAAGGAAGAGTTAAGAGAAGCTTAACTTAAAGCAGTAGGCGAATGATTCTCTATCATTTTGACATTTTGGTGACAAAGCAATTTTAGGCAAACGTATGTTATTTAAAACCCACTTACTATTTCACAAGCCCTTTATTCTGTTTGTGAAAAAGCAGGCCCAGATAAAAAACTACATATAGAAAAGTCAAAAATATAAATTAGATTCCAGAGAGGCTAAAGAGTCTTTGAACAGTTCTTAATTGATTAAATCTTTGGGGTTTTTTTCCCCAGCAAGAAAGGGGTCTTTTACAGCTTTTCTCGCATCTCGGCTACATCAGAGCAGGTCTCTGCCATAATCTAGTTCACTTGACTGGTCCAGTGTAGTGGTTTTTAGTGAACTATATTAGACTTTGTTAAATGTCATCTACATGCAAAAAACTGACATCTTCCTGTTGTTCCCCTTATCTGTTCTCTTTGCTTTGCTGCCAAATCAGAAACCAGTTCAAGTTGAAATTTTAAAGTCTACTTTAACCCTCCTGTTGTCCTCATTTATGGGCACCAAAAAATATTGTTTCCTTGACTGAAAAAAAATCCCAAAATTCAGCAAAAAAATTCCCCAAATCTCCGAAAATTTGCAAAACCTTCAGGAAAAAAAAAAATCCAATAATTCCTTAAAAGTTTCCCAAAAGTTTTATTTAAAAAAAAAAAATCCCCAAATTTGGCAAGAACATTCTTGTATATATGTAAAAAAAAAAAAAAATCCTAAAAATGTCTAAAGTGATTACATATATATCAGTCAAACGTCTAATTTCGCTGGATTTTGGTTGATTTTTTTTCTGAATGTTCTTAATGAAACATTTTTTTTAACATTTCTTTTTTCTACCAAAAAATGTTCAAAAATTTCCCAAAAATATTGAAAATGTGGACATCAGAAGTTTCACTGTGAAAATCTATTTTTTTCCTCCACATTTTCAAACTTTTAAATGGGTCAATTTGACCCACAGGACATCACAGGGGTTAAAGCGTATATTTTAAAATGTCGAACTACCCCTTAGAGCTATCATTAAATTTGAACTGCCTTGTCTGAAGTACAGTAACATCGTTTGTATCTCGGTATGCAGACATAAAGCACTCCGCGGCCCATTTTAAATTGAGCCCCGATACGTTCAATTAGTGGCGTTTGGTCCTACACCAATTTATGATATCTAAACAACCTGATTTTTTAATCTAACACATGACCAGATATCTTTGTTCCTGCCTTTTGAAAACAGTAATCACAGACTTTTTGGCTGACAGGTCAGGTAGTAAAAACATATTTAAACCTAAATGCTTCCTAAATTAGCCCTAAGTGATACCTACCTCCAGCTCGACTCACAAATGTCACACAAACAGCTGTTCAGGCCTTTTGAGCCCTCCCCACAGACAGACGGTCCAATCAGATCACAGCTCCAGGTATCCCCTCCAGGTGTGCAAAGCAGTTCATCAGTGAGGTAATAATTGTTTTTCTTCCAGCAGGTGAAGGTTTGTTTTCTGGAGCTGGTAACACACCACTTTAACCTCCCGTGTTGTCAGTTATTTTGACTCAGGGCAGCATATAGAGTTAAATATTTCTGCACTGGTGGTGAGATTATTTCTACACAGAGGAGTACTGAAGGTTAGATGTGCCAAATATTACTATCTTTAAAGGAGATAAATTGTTTAAAAACAAGAAATGTTTTAGGTTGTTCCATTTAAAACGTTCTGCTTATTGCTGATTGTTAAATGTGTCTTTTGCTTTGCATTATTTATCTCATCATTACTTGCATCTTTTGCACTTTAATTTTATAGAGCTTAATTTCATGCTGTTCCTTTTCTTCAGCTGAATAATAATGTGTCAGTCTGGGTTTATATACAGATACACATTACTACCATGCATCCACAGCTGTCCTTTTTGAAAAATTACTCATGTGATATCATTGTTTTATGGATAGTAAGTAGCCTATTTTTAAGAAAATAATTAAAATGTCACTGGAGAATATACAAAGTATAAAGTGAGGTCACTGTAATTTGTAAAGTACATTTAAAACTACAGACATTAAGTCAAATGCTTTCAGAGAATTAAGAGTGATGTTAAAATTTATCCGAGTATAAATGTTAACATTTACACCCAACAATTATATAAATTTACCAGACTAATTTAAATATTAACTTTAACACTCCATAATATCTAAATATATTTAAACAATCCAAGTAAATTTAGAATTAAAAAGGCTTGAACCGTTTGTCCATTTAGTCGACATTTGTTAAGATGGAAGTGCAAATGTAGAAGCTGCTGCAAATTTGGAGCCCGTCTGAAAGCACAGCTGAAAGCCCAGGTGTAAATAATGGAATTAATGACAAATTAACTTGATTTAGCTGTTTTGTTTGTTCTTTTTACCACCTGTGCTTTCCCTAAGGATCACTTACTCTGAGAAAACACAAGTTGGCTCAAGTCTCAAATGAAGTTTATACTTTACGATTCATTAGAATTAATGAATGTTTTTACACAGACTTGTGGCACAGATTCTGATAGGATGAGAGGAAACAGAAAGTCAGGTAACTACGATGCTTCATTATTTAATGTCCTTTATTAATTGAAATGCAGATTCGAGGTCAAGACATCGTAAGCATAGAATCAATCTCAGATTCGACCTTCTTTTGCCTGTCCTGATCTGTCATGGGAGATGATGAAACGGTTGTTGAACTGTCTTAAATCTACTGCCTTACACTACAATAACTGCAGGAAACATTATGGCCAAATTGAATTTAGATATGTTGGATTGAAAAATGAAAGCATTGTTGGGTTCTGCAGAAATATTCTTTTCATTTAAAACGAGCAAACTCTGTTGTGTTAGTATACTAGTATTAGGATCAGACTGGTAGACTCCATTTCATGAGTTTATTATATACATGTGCTGTAATTAGCTTTGTTTTGTACTTAACTGAGTTCCAGAGTAAAGTACACGCTAACAATAGAAGCAGAAGCAAATGGAGCAACAAATGAACAGTGCAGTATAACCTAGAAGATGTGAAAATATGCTTCAGTAGATCCTGTAACTAACAATATACTCATATAGTCATTGCTCTGCTAAACAGAATACAAGCTGAACTCCATCTAAGGAGGCCAGACTGAGAAAATATTTCTATTTTCAAATCAACTTTAGAAATTCACTGGGCCATGTTCACATCTGAGGCTGAAATCTCATGACTTGAAATCCCAATCTGCAGCTCACGCAAGGTTGATTTGCCCAGTCAGCTCTTCCCCTTAAAGAAATATTAAGTAAATGAGACAATATAACTCACTGCATCTTTACACAGTCTATCATAATCAAACTCCAAAATGAGACAAGCCCCTCATCCTGGCCCTAACAGTGATTGTGTAGCTGGGAGATTAGTCCAGCAGAGGGAGACAGACACCTGCACAGCTTCTCAATGGTCACCACATGTTCAGTGGACGTTGTACAGAAAACACACTGCTGTTGCATCATTTCATTTCCTGCAGCTGGAAGACATTTGCAGCGTTGAAATAGAATTTATACAGCAGACATGACTGTTTGTGTTTTCAGCTTTTTTTCCCCAAAAGCCTGTACTCTCTGTAAGTAACTGAAAAAAGAGACTAAATTATGTTTAAGTCAACCATAAAATTTTCTATAATTTCTAATATTTTATGAGCTGACTGTAAAATGTGAAGCTTCAAATAGTCAAATGGTCAGTGATGCTGATAGCTGCTGCTGATTAATATTATCAATTGTTAGTTTTTTTTTGTTGGTGTTTTGTTTTCTATGACATTTAAAAGTGTTGACATGCAGCAAATGCACCTCTGGTCAGGACCCGTTTGGTGGTCGCCAGACATTAAACTAGGTTTAATACCAGAGGTGGCTCTTCAGACACTATTTCAGTATACACAGCTACATTTAACCACAGGATGACAAATCCTGTCTTGCAGAGGTGTTGAAATCCCATTCTGCATTTAGTTAATTCAGCAGAAGTCGTTTTGTACCCCTGGGAGGATCATGAGGTGGCACATGGGAGCTGCAGCTCTTGCAGCGGGTTGCATCAGTCTCGACAGAGAGGCCGAGGCTTGCAGTGCAGAGCGCCACCCACAGTCGCTCTAAGAGTGACTGCTGCAAGATGAAACCACCGTCACATTTCAGCGTGTGATCGACAAGTGAGCTCATATTTGCCATGAGTCAAGGACATACGTGACACACACACAGCTCACGTATCGGCAGTAATAGTGATAGAGGGTTTTACAGCACAGAATCAGATGGAACGGCCTCAGCCTTGGCCAAATGATAAGACTGCTGGTTAATATGAAACTAGAGATACTGGAGAGCACCTATCTGGGAAAGTACATTTGTTTTCACTTTAGCCCTTTTGGCTTGAAGCAAAGTATAAAAATATTACAGGAACTAGACAGACAAAGATGTAGTTCAAAGCATTTTATTGCATTTTTTTTTTTTTAGAAAAACAATACAAAATTCTGTAGCAACTGTCATAAAGGTTGCCTTGAGTGAACTGCAATCATTCACATGGTACAGTAAAGTGCTTATTTTAAATCAAAAATATTTTTGTACTTAAAGGATGTATTCATTTTTAATTTCTTCCCATGAACACAATGGGCTTGGGGTGATTCAGACAGTGTTCAAAATCAGGTGTCAACTCAAAAAAAAAAAAAAAAAAAAGCTTGAGGACTGTATCATTAGACAGAATGACCCCACACCATGCCCATGAAAAGAACCATTTAGAACACGTTTGATCAGTGTTGCTGGATTGTAAATGTTTTTGCCTGTGGGCTACATTCAGATTGTGGGGAGGCTGAGGATACTGTCCATCTGAATGAATGACTTTAACACTTCTTTACTTCAAAATGACATACAATATAAAAGTTATGAGGTTGTATCATTTTGTCCCCTTTCCCCCAGTAAGAGGCAGTCCAAAAAGCTACTGCCATTTGACAAAGTAGAAATGGTAATGACCAAGAAAACTCTTAGCTGTATCTGTCAGGATATTAGAGTATGGCCAAAGTCTGTGCGTTTTCGAGTATCCCACCCTATCAAAAAGTAGGGACTAAATTGTGTGATGCTCAAAAGGGAGAAAAAGGCAGAATACTGAACTGTATAGGTATTTTCAAAACCCCAAGATTGCCTTGATCATCAGCTTAATGCTTTGAGATTACCAATAGCAAAGTAGTTTCCAAAATGGAGAAAAAACAGCTGCATACACAAATTCAAGTAAGTCTTATTATAAGACATAAAACCCCAGAACGATGCATCTGTAGAAAGGTATTTTTTAGAACTATTACAGTGTCCTATTATCAGCATAATGGGTCCTTTGACACCATTTCCAGAGTACCATCGCTGCAGTGCTGGCAACAGGACATGGACAATCAGAAGTTCCCAACTTCTCACTGCTAGGTGATGGATCTTATGTTCAATGTCATGAACTGAAACCCTCTTTGGTGAAATGGCTACAGTGAAACCTTATCACCAGTCCACTACCTGTCAGTTTCAGAATGAACTTTAACTTAATCTGAATAACAAAAAAAAAAAAGATTATTGCCAACTCTTACACATAAAAAAATAAAACTTAAAATTTGCCTTCACTGGGCATGAACGCTCCAGCTCAACTAAACAAACTCTTTCCGTCTCACCTCATACACCACGTACTCTGAACTTTTAAAAACAAACATTAAAAAAAATAAAGGAAAACATCTGGTGTTTCACCTGAACTGAACAGCACCTGCATGGAAATCACCATATAGAAAATAAAAGCTTATTAACAGCCATACAAAAAAGGAAACAAAAAATCAGTGTGGCACATTGACATGGAGTTATCAAACATGAAAAATAAAGTAAACTTAATACAGCTAAATGTCTGTGGAGGACTTTTTTTGTTGTTCTTTTTGTGGAATGTTTTTCCTTTTTTTTAATGTTTAAATTTTTTTTTTTCATTTTTTTTGAAAAAAATCTCATCTGCCTCTTATTTGTAAGAAAAATTTGTGATGTCATTATTTTGGAAGGGGTGTGTCTCATTAAAGACTAGACAATGGTGACACCTTGAAAGAAGATGGTCCAAAAAAATGCTAAATGTATTTGTTCAACAAACAACGCTCTGGTCACATTGGCCAAAATGTGCTTTTCAACCGTCCCTCATGGGAGTTCTAAGTGTTAAATCTGATGTATAGATGTGTAGAGAAAAAAAAAATACAAAAAAACAAGAAAAAAAATTGTGTTGTAGCAAGGGAACATGTCATGAATTCTTTGCAATCAAAGTAACACTGACCCAATTTCTCGTGTTGCCATTCAACATCCCGTATAATTAGCCTGTACCAACATACCAGATATATAAGCTCAGAATCTTGTTTTTGTGTGGCCATACATCACAATCAAGCAAAATAGATGAATTTAATACTATTAGACTTGCCCGATGGTCTCAAAAGCTCATTGCAGTGGCCACTGATAATTTGGCATATGGTAATAGAATACCAGTATGAATTGGTGCAAAAGTAACTTATAATAAACTGGTCAGGTACAGACAAACATTCTTTGCTCTTAAAGCATTAAGTGCATGGCCACCTAGCTGGATGAGTGCATGTTTCATCTCAGACATTTATAGAAGAGGCTCAGTTGTGAGGAATTCATCTTAAATGGAGGAAAAAAAAAAAATCTTTGAAGAGTTCCCAGCCACATAATGGACCGCACCAGGCACGGACAGCATTGGCTCACAGCCCTTTCAACCCCTCTTATACTGAATCCCTTTGAAACGGGAACAGCCTTCATCTTGGCATATTGCATAAGCTTGTACATATCTGCAGATGGGCCATTCATGCATATACATACAGGCAAAGAGAACATTCCAGATAACTTAATTCACAGTGGATCCAGTTGTAACGTGGGAGCAGCACAACAGGTTGTCCTTTGGTGTCTGAGCTTAGTTTTGAAGATAAATGTTCTGAATTCTTCTTAACTGAGTTGTATGAAAAATAAGAACATAACTTAAATACTTTTCTTTCTCCCAAATCATTAACTGGCCCTCCTCCCCAACTTGGACATGCACATAAGTGTGTTTTTTCTATATGCAGGTCCTGTGCTGATGTGCTTCACAAGTGCTGCAGAAGGGCAGAAGGCATTTAGAGGAAGGGCTGCAAGCAGCATCTCCCTTTACAGCTAGGCAAGAAAGCCTGAATGGCAGACGAACCAAGGCCAGCTACAGTCAGAGAGGGGGGCCAGAAATGGGGAGGGAGAGTCTCAGGGCAGTCTTCAATTTTGGACTTGAATCTTAACGGAAGGTCGGAATTCAGAGTTGACAAATTTCAGGCACAGTCTCCCACGATAACAAGAGGGGCTAAGAGCTGACGAAGCTCTGCAGCAGAGACAGGCCCTCCCTTCGGCTGGCTGCTTCGCTGCCTGCGCCTGGCCAGCTTGGAGTTGGAAGGAGGAGAGAGGCGCATTGAGGAGCCAGTAGCCGTGATAACAAATGGGACTTCCTGTTGCTGCTGGTCCTCCATGCCGTCTTGTTCAGCCAGCTGCCGGTTCACAGCCATGGCCTTGTCAGCAAAGAATGTCAGATCCCTGGCACTGCTGGTCCTGACAGACAGGAACACATACAAAATATTACACCGTGGATGAAGAAAATGTCAAAGTAGGAAATAATTAGTATCAAAACGTCCTCTAAAGCTGTAGCTCTAATGTCTTCTTACCTCTGGTGTAGGATGGATGTTGGCAAAGTGTCAGATGCACCCTGAATAATAAGGAAAGACATGTTCACTCATTAGACACAAAGCACTACATCCACAACATAAATAAATATGCTGCCTGACATTCAGGTTCTGGTTTATTCAGACTCACCCCCTGCACCCAGGGGTGCTGTAGCACCTGACTGGCACTCAGGCGGTTTTTGGCGTCCCGAACCAGAAGTTTGGATATTAGGTCTTTGGCACTTGAGGAGATGTGAGCCCAGTCTTTCTCTGGAAATTCATATTTTCCTTCCTGGATACTCTCAAACAAAGTGTTCTGGAAATTGACAAAGCATATACCATCAGTTTCCCTGGCTTTAATGAAGAAATGAATGCCAAAGTCATGTACAAGGCAAACAAAGCTGAAGGGCTGAGCACACATATCAAAGTCTTACCTGGCAGGTATGGCAGGGTTCCCCTAACTCCCAACCACAGTCACCGCCACAGCGGCCTACAAAGGGTGGGTAGCCACTCAGCATGATGTAGAGGATGACTCCAAGGCTCCACAGGTCACAGCGCTTGTCATAAATTGTAGCCTCTTCACTGAAGGCCTCAACTACTTCAGGTGCCATGTACTCTGCTGAGCCACACTGTGAAGAGAGAAATAGAACAAAAAACAAGTTTGTTAACCCCAGGGATGACAAAAAGGGGAAAGCTAATTATAGCAGAAATGAGTAAACTACAAGAAACAAGCCTCTCTTGGCTGCTGCTGCATTCTCAAGTTCAGCTGATACCTCGTGGTTCCAAGTGGTAAAGCTCGAGGCCTACATTTGCGCTGTGTGGTGGGGGGCAGTCTATGTGACAGTCACATGCTTATCTGCAGTGAGGGGGTTCATTTCAAATTTGCCATATAGCTTTCTCAGTCGAGTACGCCTTAGAAGGAACATCATGTTGTGAGGCACATTAGCGTGGGTAGACAGCAGTGGTGAGTCACTGCTTTGACCACCCTGTTATACACAACCCAGGCAGAAGGGGCCGAGGGCAAGGATAGGCTCAGCTCCGACTGTGCCTTGTTATGTAGCTAGGACAAAAATTAGGCCAAACACTGAGCAGGGAAAAGAGGATTGGCTGTCCCGCAGAGCCAGAGACTGGGCTGAGTCCTGGCTGGTTACATAACTTGGAAACACAAACACCAAATGCTGTTTTATTACTTCAGGAACAGAAAAGAGAAGCAGGTTGCTAGTTCAGCAGGACACACATCTTTTCTATCCAGCAAGACTTTTCATTGTTGCCTCATTACACAACTTGAAGAACTTTTAGACTTACACAAAATACATGTTGCTCTCATTTCTAAAGGATGTTGAAAATACAGACAACTACTAGTATGAATTCTGAGAACATATTCTGATAAAATCCATAGATTTGCACATAATATGGTGGAGTATTTGTCCCCATAAAAGGCCTCCATCCTGACAACCACTTCTGGCCTATATCCTTCCTTCTCCCTGCAGAGGCACATGTTTACATTGAGCAGTCCTCCATTGTGTCCCAGTACCATATACCAGCTGTCTCCTAACTCCGCCTCCACCCTGCTGCACCGTTATGTAATGAAATTTGCTGCACAGGAATCTCATCTCAGACAAAGCTGCTTCTGTCAGAGAGAAAATCCCAACCCCCACATTTCCACCACCAACATCATGTCTGGGGCGAGTGCTTACACAGACAAACCCCCAGGATTCAGGCCAAATGCAGCTGCCATGCGCACATAAAAGGCACAAGCAGGAAGGATATTCTTTCCTACCAAGGTGCCCTAAAATTGAAAAGAACTGTGCTAGATAAGCTATCAAAAACAGCTATCAAGGATAATGTTGTTTCAAAACCACCCAAACACATTTATCGTCAAAAGACAAGTCTGGATAAAGATAGCTAGTCAAGGACTGCCTACAAGTGCCTCTGATAAAAGCAGAAGGGGGAGTGAAATAACAGTAATCATGGCTCTTTGACACAGCCTTTAATCTAAACTCATATTGGTTTTCCTGTGTTGCTGCTGCAAACACCTGGTGAACTTGCATCAGTTGCATCCTCCCTACACCCGCCTTTAAGCTGCAGATAGCTGCTAATCAGCTGTTGTTACCACAGGATTTGTCGGTATTGCAACCTGGGGCTTTCCTGAAACCATGTGACTAGTCAGACCATATTGACACCACTGATGACACACCTCTGCCGTTTGTAAACTACAGGATTATTGCAAGAGGCTTGAAGGAATAAGACCTGTTCTGTCGTCATACAGCTGCACCTGCATCTGTGACAAGTACATCAGAAGCAGTTCCTTCAATTAACTGCCTAAGCCGCTTCTGTTTTGTGTCTTCGTGTTGTAATTCCCACCCAGTTTCCAACTGCTGGATACAAGCCTTGACATTTGAAGAGTCAGATTTATTTCATGCCAAGGAGGCAGGCAATCACTTGTTCAGAATTCCTAATGAACTAAAATTAGCCTTTTCCTAGAAAGGTCCCCCTCCTCTTCCCCAAGTCCCTGGTGTTCCAATACACACCACTCAGCACGAACACATCCACAGTAAACTTAGACACTTTTGTAGCTCTCAGATAAAGTTGATTAAACACATTCAGCAGAACCAGGCACATAAGCAATACATGCAAACACACATTATATTGTGCAACAGCAACTGTCTGGGTACAGTGTGGGTAAAGGGGGGCAGGGCGAAAGTGCCAATAGAGAGATGAAAATCAGATAACATTGTTCCTGTGATCAAGGCAAAGAAAACAAGCCAGAGCGCATGCGCAGACTGAGTATTTGTCCCTCCTATTATCCTCCCCCTCCCATCGTTCTAGCCAATCACATCTCAGTTGCTAGGTGTAGGGGGAAAGACTAAAATTTCTAGAACAAGCCTCATGCATAGCCATTGTAAAAAGAACATAAAGAAAGCACACACCAGCACAAGAGTGGTTGGGGCCACTGGGTGGGGACTAAGCAGAAAGACAGGATGGATGTTTTTCTCTCTCATACCACAGAGAGAAAGGGGAAATGAGCAAGGGTTTGTGTGTTTTGGTTTCACTGCAGCTTCTTCATACCACAGGACACAGCCTTGTAAAAGTCATATCGTCTTGCCTGCAGTATTACATTCCAAGGCTATCACACTGTGTCCTGTCCTCAGGCCTCTACTTTTCTTCTACTGAAATCTAGAAGGTCTAGAATACAGAGTTCTGGCTCAACTAAAAATACTTTGTGATTTAAGAGGAAGGCCATTTCAAATAATCAAAACATTGCCAGATAAAGTAGCTTATGCACCCCAGTATAACAAACCTGCCATCATTCAGGCTACGCATCAAGTTTGGCCTGAATGACTGAAGACTAAACATGACACTAGTTGGCCCCCAGACTATCTTCACTTTACAAACATCCAGGGACAGACTACCTATCCATTATTTCTGCTTAAGGAAGATAAAGTTACCAGTGAAAGACAAAAAAAAATCCCACCCACCACATTCCTGCAGGCTAAACTGTTATCCTTCACCTGCTCTGGTCCATCTATCCAACCCGCCAGACAACCAGCAGGGCAGAGTATTTGTTGACAAAAATAGAACGCCTGCCAGTCCAACTTTCCTCTTTGAGACTGCAAGTATCCCTCTTTTCTGGGCACTGATCAGAGGTATTGCTTTGTGTTGTGATGACAGCAGCAAAGTTAATCGATCATGAACCCAAAACTCAAGGGTCTCAATATTTGCTAATGATAAGCAACAGGACATCGACATTAAACAGAGGGATATCGTTCCAATTGCTGCTGATGCTTTAGCATGACGACAAAATGCAAAATTATGGACATTCAGGAGGCAATCAATGCCATTTCAGAGAAACTGTCTGACAATGAACTATTATAACCTTAAAACACAACATTTTCTCTCTCCCAACCAGCGAGCTGACCTACTACTAACACCACTCAGGATTATCCAATAGGCAGTCAGCGAGTTGGACTTGATAAAGACGCCGTTTTACAACCATTCTTATCCAGTGTAAGGAAACAAATCACTGTTATCGAGATATATGACCCAAGACTATACGACAGAAGAACCTCGCCTAGCATTCAAAGCAAAAATCTGTATCAGTCATTCACTTATTTTCCTACCAAAAGCACTTCCATTTACAACAGAGGTTGAAAAATTGCACCATGAACAAGATAAGCACAATAAGCAGATGGACTTACAGGAGTGAGGAGCTCAGGGGTGGAGATGGGTGAGCTGTCACTGTTCAGCTTGATCCCACTGCCCAAGTCAAAGTCACAGATCTTGACTGGGGAAATCTTACAGAAAGAAGGAAATATATTTAGATTTGGAAAGAAAGGCAGAATTCTTTACCATGACCCAATACTAGCAGAGCTGATATTAATAAAGCACATCAAACTCCAACTACATTAGCTGCCATTGGGACCAATTAGGCAGCAACATGTTAGTAGCAAACTCACCTTATCTGCACTCTCACAAAGAATGTTTTCAGGTTTTAGGTCTCTGTGTGCCATTCCTAAAAAAATAAATATTAAAGCAATTAGTCATGTTTCTTTGTTAGCAAGAGTTGGTAATTGTGATAAGATCAAGGAAAATTCATCTTTTATGTTATGTCTGTTTTAAAGAACAAGTAAAACATCTGCTGAATGAAAACCCAACTCATCGTGCACGTATACCTTTGGGTCTGTTGTGCCCTTTTAGTGATCATGAGGATTAAAAACACTGTGGTCTTACCCTTGTTATGCAGGAAATCTAGAGCGCTGGCAATGTCCTGCACAACAACACTGGCTTCCTGCTCACTGAAGTGCCGTCTCTTGTGAATGTGTGCTAAGATTGACCCTAATGGGAGGAAAAATGAGTACATCAGCTCTATTTACCAGCAAATTGCATACAATGACCGCCTCCCCACACACAGACAAACAACTGGCTACAGATTAGAGACTAGGTATATGCATTACAGGAATGTTTATAAATAAATAAAGGGATATGATACCAGCGGCAGCTGTAATTCACTTACCTCCTCTAAGCTTTTCAAACACCAGGTAAAATTTGTCTTCCTCTTCAAAGAACTCCACCAGCTCCAGGATGTTACTGCAGAAAAGAGCAAGAGAACGGTCAGGTATTTCCAACTGACTGGAAAAAAATAAATCATGTGAGTTCTGCAGTGTGGTGTAAGATGACTAAGGGGCTTCAAGAGAATAAGCTACAGCACAAAGTGGGCCACTTAGTCTGCAGTGCTGTCTACACGCATTTGTCAGGAGGCATTATGTCTGTCATGACAGCAGGACATTACCTGTGGCCCTGGCACTGGTAGAGCATCTCAACCTCACGGAAGACACGGCTGCGGCTGTGACCTGGTCTTTTCTCAATGATCTGAAACAGAACAACACCAAAGCTGAACCACATCATCTAAAAATAGGTCACTAAAGGAGTGAGCCAGCAACTTTCATGTCTTCCACAGCAATAGGACAGAAAAATTCAGAAAGTGCTCTAACTGAAAAACAAATACATCTGTGCAAGTAACGATTGGGTGCAGCCCACACACACATTACCACAAAACCCCACTTGTTGCTGTGTTGACTGTAAAGCAGACAGTATAGTGTGGACTATATATACCCCATATACTGTGCCCAAGAACTGGCCTCCTTCCAGACCAGACTTGCATTTTTCCTGCTTGCCATATTATGTCCCTGTGACACAGTTGCAAAGATAGCCTACCTACTTTCAAGTGCTGCCTTCCAAAGCAGAGACAGAACAGAATGAAAAAATTGCAGCATCTATATTTACCCTTCATGTGTGACCCATATTTAAATCTTAAGTGCTCTTAAGGAGCCATAAGTGTTCCCCTGAAAGATCCCATGATCTAATCCAAAACTGTTTACAATAACAACAGAAAATGCCTCTAAATATAACTTTGTGCTGCCTGGAACTAAACCACAGAGGGGCCACCAGCTGCACGATGCTCTGCCAAGAGAGACAGAAAGATAGACTGCTGACACCAAAGCAAAAGGCCTGAATTTTCCAGCTCTGGTTGGTTATTGTCTGCTTGGGAGGCTGGCGCATGCTTCTCTTCCTGGTAGCTGGATTACAGCTGCTATTGAAGCCCAGTGGGGCCAGAGTTACAGTGTGTGTCTAGGATTAATACACAGACAAGAGGCCTGTGAGCAGTCCAAAGCCTGTGCACTGTTCCAGCCTGAGTCAGCAGCATAAACAGTCCCCAAACTGCTCCCTTTCTCATAATCACAACATAAAAACTCCTATGTTGATAAACAGGTAAAGATAAAGAAACTGTAAAACTTATTAGTGCATTTCCAACTTAAATAGGCAAACACTGTTTGAGAAGAGCTAGATTCATGGGTGTTTATCCAAATCACAGCTCAAATACAACAGTCAGCTGAAAAACAGGGCCTCACTCACACTGCAGGTTCAAACATCAACCAAGGGTTGTGAAATAACAGCTTTAAGCAGAAGGATTGTCTGGGAGTCCTCAGATAGGCATTCACTGTGCAGTCTTTTGCTTGTCTTTAGGTCCGTGAGGCTTTTGTTGCAATTGCAACACAAGGAGCCCACACATGCAACTCACCCCCCACTCCTGTGTCTGGAGGGGGAGGGGAGAGACAGGACATCTGGCAGGAACAGTCTGAGCCCTCCGACTCCCAAAAGACCTCCCATAACCACGACCCTCATCCCTCCTGCCCTAGAACTGCGAAGTCCCAAGGGATCTACCAAATCATCCTGGGATAAACAACACCAACGGATCATAGTCACATGACACAATCTGTGCACGACCTCTTAAAATATTAATTAAAATGACATGGACACTTGCACTGTGAGACAGCAGGCTTTAACTGTCCCCTTGCTTCTAACTTTAACAGAAGTAAACAAATAAACATTAATTTGAAGTAAAGAAATCACTTGGTGTTTACATCCAATCTCTCAATGGAACTGGTGGGTTTGGGGCCAAGAGTTGAAAAACAAAGAAAGAAAAACAAGCTGTAGTTCTACATTTCTGCACCTCAGCAAAGAAATGTATTTCACAATGTTTTGCTCCTAAAAATGAGGAAATGAAAATTACATGCAAATTCCCTGGAGTCAAGGCATGTATTCACAAGTCCACACCCCATTTGGAAAGGAAAGAGAAAAAAGTAAAACTGTAACGAAAGAGAACAAAGCAATGTAAACACCCTGGGTCACAACCCTCACCCGTCGCCCCTCCTTCCTCTCTGTGGGTTTTGTTTTGGCACAGTTAGCAGTACACAGTGTTCTTTCTACGAGCGTCCTCTGTAGGCAATAGGAGTAAAGAAAAGGGGTGGGGATATCCCTCCCAGCTCTCTGATAGGCTGGTGAACTATAAAAACAGTGAGGGGAAGTGCCTGCTAACAGCAGCTAGTGTTGCATACAGAACACAGAAAAAAAGTGCAGCAGTAGCACAACAGAGGCGAGCCTGCAGACATCCACTACAGAGGCCTACGCTAAAAGAAAAGATAAAAAGAGGTATCCTGTCTGGGGGCTAAAACTTTCCTCAAGATTTATAAATGAGGACGAGTCAAAAAAAGCAACATGAAAACAATGATGGACATCCAGTAGCCTGGTTTCCTTACATTTCACTCTTCAATAGCATTTAATGGCACAGGGCCTCTCAATATACAAAAGGGATTTCATTAAGCTATACACTACCAACCAAGCACAGTTCTAGACGTCTCTATACTGATTTCTAGTCATGCCCCTAAACAGACAGTAGGAGAGTGGGACTAGCCAACAACAGTGTTGTTTTCAAACTGTTCACAGTCATGCATTAAGTGTATGGCAGTGTGTCTTACCTTGACAGCATATTCTTTATTGGTGATGAGGTTGATGCATGTTTGCACTCTGGCATAAGCGCCCTCTCCTAGTACCTCTTCCTGGAGCCTATAGACATCTGTAGCACAAAAAAATCAGGTTAGGAAAACATTCATCCAACTACATGAAGGAAAAACTCAGTAGTCATTCAAGAGTTTTTTAAAAATAATAGCAACATAATCGTACTGAAAATGAAAGCTCTTACCCTCAAATCGACCAGAGAAACTGTCAGTTGCCCGGCAACGCTTTTTCTTCTTGTTTCTCTTCTTGGCATCGGGGATGTCAATAGGCTGGCTGGAAGGCATGTCTGTCAAAATAAGAGTGTATTCATTATGATCTAGCGATGGAGGAGGAACTCAAAACATATTCAGATTTGTTGAGCAAACACTTGATTTTCTTTTACTAAATTGGATAATCCTAGGTGTCTCTTTTTTGCATTGTGAATTTGTTGGCAGAAGTCACAGAAAGCTACAGTATTTCAAACTCTTACTCACCATGTCTTGGGGAAGAATCAAAATTAAATGAAGAATCAATAAGATGGGATCCATTTTTAGTGAAGTCATCTGATTCAAAGGGATTTTGCCCCTGAGGAGTAATGATAAAGACATCAGTTACGGTATGTAATCTCATCAGTGAATTATTTTGCTGAGAGCATCAGTTTCCAAAAATAACTGATAACAGCTTCTTATCCCACTTCCTGCCACCATAAACTCAAAGGCGATTAGAAAAGTAGACTGGAAAATACAATGAAACAGCTGATGGGCCGAAAGCTACAGAGAAGTCTAGCCAAACAGAAATATTTCTAAGCCACATTTCATACAAGCCATCTTCAACTACGAGCCACATTCTCAAACCATACATTCATTAGCTGCGCATACACGTGTCAGTATGCCATATGTTATGCTTGTCAGCCATCAAATGTGGAGAGCAACAGATGTGTTTATATATAGCTAGGTGAAATCCTCGCTCGTCTATGCTGACAAACGTGTTCTGATTACAGAAGCTTCCTAGAAGGCGTGATGGCAGCTCTGCATCTTCCCTCAATGAACATCAGGCTCACCTTGAAAGAGCGGTGGAATCCAGTGACTTCGGTGATCTTATTTTGCACCATTTTGCTTCGATTTTGGTGGATGGGCGGCGGCGGCGGCAGTGGTTCTTTTGGGATATTAATTTGCACTTCTCCGAAACAGATAGTCGTTTCAGAGACAGTAGCAGGTGATCACACTGCGCTGGCTGGTCAGCTTGCTGCGGAGCTTTAAACGGGAGCCCTGTGAACGACACCAAACACACCCCGACGTTACAACACGCATCGCCACAGCAAATCACCCAGACAGCAACTCACAGGTTTCTCGAGTGTAGCGACTTTAACTGAGCCAAACAGTCGATTAGCTAATATTCGTCACATGTGCTGAGGCTAAGCTGGTGAAAACAGAGTGCCATAATAGCAACAGCTAACAGCGCCACCCACGTTTAGCTTAGCTTACTGTTGGGTGAGTTACAGACAGTTAAGTAGGAGGAGACATCAAAGAGAAACTCATTTAAATGCTGCAGTTTGGCAAAATACTTAAATATGTCTGGAGGCCACGCTGTTGACATTAAAACAGTGAAAGCGGCCACTGGGAGCGTAATACCAGCCCAGCTAACATCAACCTGGTCTGGAGCCACACACTAGTTCACCATTACGACATATTTAACTTTAACGTTAAACAAAGGTTAGGTAGCCGCCGATAACACCGTTACTGCCACGGGGCAACCGTTTGAACCAATAGCAGAAATATGAACAAGCCAGCAAAACAGCCACGAGCTACTTTCTCTACTCACCCCGTTGTGAATTTTATAGCTCCAGTGTTAGTGTCGGTGTTTGACCCACTGCTTCAACAGCCGCAGAGGACGGTCGAGGGGGGGAAGCGCCTGATAGTTTGTGCGTGAAAGGTGGCAGAGGAACGGCAGCGTGGGTGTTTTTATAACCTCCCTCTGGCTCCGCCCGCCGCCGCGCTGCGTCACCGCACCAGAGAGATCACGTGCTTTCTAGAAACGGTTATGGAGGCCGGGTCCCGTTTCGTTTCGCTGCTGTTGCCACCTCTGAAGCAAAGAGCTGTGACCTGCTGTTAAACACGGCAAATATGACACGGGATATAAATTCATTAGCAGAATGATTAGGGAGTTTAATGCCGTCTTAGTTGGATTTCTGCACACGTTACAGAAAAAGACTCACAAAACAAAAGCAGCACCACGCAAGAATTGGTACTCGGCCCGTGAGCTGTGTTTTGTTTCGGAGGCCCTGCGGTGGGAGGACGGGACTTATGGTGGAACGAAATGTAGAGTTGCTACGTGCACGTCGGCACAGTCAGCACCCACGGCTGTTCTCTTGAAATAAACGTGAGGGTGTCAGTGGAGAGGAAGAGAGACGAGATTAGTGCGACATGTAGACAAACTAGATCGACCAACTTGCTCTATAACAACATTTAGATCACATCATCGCTCTGCTGCAGTCACTGCACGTGGAGGCCACTTTATAACTGCCTCACACACACCAACATTAACTGATTAGCCTCTTTTCAGCCACATTCCCTCGTTGTGTGGCTCAGATATGGACACATGTACATTGGTACTGACCTAAACTTCACTCCTACACGCTGCTGAACGGTCACGGCCGGACGGGTGTTCAAAGAAATCCCCGTCTGAGTCACAGCAGAAACCTCAGCTGCTGCGGCCTTTCAGCGTCGCACACTGATATAAACGCGCACATGCACAGACTCTCATGCAATCTGATGCAGAGATTAAACCACTCCTGGAAGTGCATACTCACAAGTGTCACTGTTGCATTCAAACTTTTACTTATTCAAATATAGTTGTAACTGAATCAGTCACACATGTCTGTGCTGTGTACTATACTACTTGACTGTTAATATTGTGGCTAGTTAAAGCTGCATGATACTCATTTTTAATACTGTTGCGTTATCATTGACATTGTCAGTCACTGATTTACCTCTAACTTGTCGTGTCTGTACTGCATAAAGTTGTTGAAAAGGCAAATACTCAAATGCAGGACAGCTACCTTAAAAACTTAAGTTCGGTAAATACAGTAGTAAATACACTTCCACCACTGGATACAAAAAGGAAAAATCTCCAATATAAAGGCTAAATTTAATAGTTTTTAACTTTTAAGGCAGATGCAACATGTTTCTGGACTCAAACTGCATTAAAATGAAATTAAAAAACGAAAACATGCAAAATTCTTCTTGCAAAGTACAGTAATTCCTGGAACATGAGTACAGTAACTGACAGTATGTATATAGCTGGCGGCAGGCCCCACCTTTTGTGATATGTGATGAGGCGGGTCTGCACGTTTTGGAGCCTGATGAGGAGGCTGTTTAGATGACATTGGTGGGTGGTGGCATTGTGTCGTGGTTGTGATAATGAAAGAGATCCAAGAACTCTGATGATGCAGAAAAGTGAGCTCTCTTAACCCATCTGCTAATTGTGAGATGCCACAGCAGCATTGCTACAACAGGCATGAAATGCTCATGTAGTATTTTAAAGCAAAAGGGCTCAGTAGAGGAGTTTATCATATTAATGTGTTTAATTTGTATCTATTTCCTTAATTAAGTTCAGATGTTAAAAATATAAAATACTAATAGCTGCTCTCCATCTTGCCACATGTTGCACTACATACCAAGAAGTATGAATACTCTATTATATCATGTGCTTTGTCCTCAAACTGCATGTCCTCCTCTGTTATTTATGTCTGCATATAATCCCGGTACCCTGCATTGATGCATTGTTTAATAAGGGTGTCATAGTTAAAACCATGTAAGGGTTGTTTTCAGAAGTAGACTGTCTTGTGACTGGAGGCTTTCTGCCTCTCCTCCCCCTTTCACCTTCTACCCCTCAAACATAAGCTCGATGGTAGCAAACATTACGCAAGCTGTGGTCCGACTATCCCCAGCCAGAACCACATGGTGCAGTCAGAGCAGGTTTTAGTAGGAAAATAACATCCCACTTGGAAGTGCGGGGGGTGGGTCTGTGTCACTATAGGTCAAAAGGAAGAGGGATAGGTCGCCATAAATGCCTTCAGGTGACAACAACTCAGTTTCTGATATGTAAGGCGCTCAATCAGGACATCGTCCAGGAGGTGGTCCTCTCTTCAGGCTCAGGTTATTCCAGTCTGAAATGTGATATAACTGAGGTGTGTCTCTGTTGTTGTGTTCATGCGTCGTGTTCAGTTCAACTTCCACAATATCCTGTACCTGATCCTGATCTGTAGCTGTACACAACTAAAGATCCACCATAGTACCATGCTTTTGTTGGATTTACATTACTGCCTTTGTAGCAGATATGTGATAAAATGTACCAAACACTATAAATAGCGTCATTTACTAATGTTAATTTAAAGCTCAGTGGTCAACACAAACTCAGGCAGTGCAGCCAAACATGAACTCTATTGAGATATGTTGATACAAAATATATATCAGATATATCAGAAAATGTCAATAAGATGATTTCAACATAATAAAGCTACTCAAGGGGGAAATTTTATATTTAAGGTGTTGACACGAGTCCTTCTAATCAAAGCCAATAGTTATATGACCATGACAGTAAAATAAAAACGTACAGCCACATTTAAAATGCATTTTATTAATGCTTAAGAGAACACTGCTATGTTGACAGACTCTCGGGTACAGTATGTCTGAATCAGCAGGATTCCTTACAAAAACATTCCTGTATTGCAAACAGTACAGTATGACACATTGTATGCATCAGTGCACTGGAAAGGTATGGTCATACCTGCAACTGTATTCATGAAATGCACGTCTGGCATGTCCAAATAAAACTGTTGAATGCCAAGCAGATGAATGTGCTGTAAGCAGCCAGCAGTCTTACACGATTACAATAAGTTGCATACTTTTCTTAACTCAGAAGGTTGCCGTGCCGCCAAGAGTGGATTGCACCTTTTCTGAGAAGCACTGCCTAAAAAAATTCTTAGAACGAAGCAGCTTCCAGTTGGGAAACATTCGAGCATAACCTCTGGCAGAGATGTACGCCCCATAGACATCCCAGCACAAAAACCTGAAATGATTCCAATATCCAGCTAATACCCTTTAACACTGACATAAGATCTTTCCTAAGATTTTGCAATAGTATTTGTTTTGCTCCAACTTTGATCCAGTTGTGCTTGAGGAAACTCATTGTTTTCTCTTGTTTGCACTTCGCTCTTGTTACACAACCGTGTATAACATGCCATTTTGAAATTAATGTTTTTAAATTCTTGGAATCTCTTTTCAGATGGCAGATGTTGCAGCTGAAATGTTTCTCATTTCCAAGGACATCTAAATAAATAACTGCAACACAAACTGTTAGTATTTATATGAGATAATTATCAAATCATACTTTTTTTTTTTTACCATTACTACCCTACCAACAACAGCAGTTTTACCTTAATGAAACATTTTATTATTCTTTACTTATCCGTTTAGCTGTAATAAATCATCATCCGTGTGCCACCACTCAGAAAATAATGGGCACTGAGTTCGTGTAGAACGTGTTGGAACAGATAGTTTCCCCTTTTTAATGACTGTGTAATCATGTGTCTTTGTTGTGAAATTGTGCAAACGTCAGACAAAAGTACAGTGCACAGGGGAATATCTGCATGACTGTAACAGACAGGGAAATTGCTCATTGTTGTGGATTGTAAACGTTGAGGTAACAGACAAGGTAGATTTCCCAAACACTGATGTGAAAGTATTTTAATATACAGAAAGAGCTGCAAATGTTACTTATTATTTTATTGTCTTGTTAAGAGAAACCTAGTGACAGTCAGTGCTGACTGACCTGAATTGTAATAATATTCCAGACTGACATCTTTAGATCACTTGTTTTGTCCACAAGTCAGATTTTCTATTTAATATAATGTCATACAAATTGCCATTTTAGGGGTTTTTAATTATTTAAACATTTAATCAACTATCAAAAGATGAATGAACTTATGTTGAACTAGCGGAAATAACCTTTTTCTGGGGCTCTTTTTTAAAAATAATTCATCATCTTACTGGAAGTCCTCTCCACCTCTGAGCTCCTAAAATTAAGTTTAATTTTCATCCCCACAAGCTGCACCATGAGGAAACTGACTCACAAGCCACAAAACCGTTAAGGGTGTGTGCTCAATTCAGCATTTGCTGAGTCACATTATCTCCCAAACCCTTTTCTCTTTGTGTAAATAATCACACTGTGCCATCAAAACAACAGCCACACGCTGCTGTGTGCGACAAAGTTGGACCAGCTTTAATCTAATTGGCTGCAGCCAGAAATTCTTCCCCCTGTTCGTGGCCTCCTGCCAGTACTTCCCTTCACATCTTGCAACTGCAGAGCCCTTCGAGGCTGTCTGGTACATTCCAGAAGAGAAAAACACAGCAGGAGGGAGGGAAGAGCAAAAGGCGAGTGTAGCTCATCTCACACGTAACAAGCATAATGCAAGCTGCCATGGTGTGGAGGGAGTGACTGCACTGTGAGAGGAGGGATGATCCTGTAAGAGGATCAGGTTGCAGCAGGAAATGAGGTCATTTCACTGGGTGATGTTATTGGGGCAAACGGTTACATCATGTTTGTGTATCAAAACTGATATTATTATGATAAAACATTGCATTTTTGCGCCTTGAATGAAGGAGGTGGAAGTGGAAACGGCGTACTTTAGACGTGATTGTGCAGATAAAAATGCAGTTTGTTGCATAAGCACTCGGTTTGGATGGCTGACTGACTAGAATACACAGTAACCTCCTGTTATTCAAGTATATGTACTCAAGTATGGTACATCAGTGCAGCTTTAAGGTGCTTTACTCGAGTCCTTCCATTTTACACTGCTTTACACTCCTTCCCAACTGCATTTCAGAAGAAACACTATACTTTGTACTTTACAGCTACAGCTACAGGTGCTATTCAGATTAATTCAACACATAGTAATCTTACAATTTGTCCTTCATGACTTAGCCCTGTACAAAGACCTGAAGACCTCCTGGTCAGGATCCTGCTGTTAGCTGCCTGCGTCTTCTTTGTGTTGGCTCTGTTTGAAGGAGAGGAGACAACCACTGCCTTTGTAGAACCTGTTGTTATTCTTCTTATCCTCATCGCCAAAAAAACCTGTATAGTTGAGGCCTTTAATCACATTTGAAACAAGCTGTTGGCCCCATTAGAAATGGTCTAATGAATATATGCTTGATTTATGTGGAGCAGATTTAGTATCTTTCTTCTTTGCTCTCCCCCTTAGATGTATCACCTGACCCTTTGGAAGGGCCCGATCCTTAGCTTGGGAATTGCTGCATTAAACTACTAAACTGTACATAAAGTAGTAAAAACCCGCTCCATCTCTAGCAGCTGTAAAATGCTGTTTACACTCTGATGCATCACTTTTAATAATTTTAAGTCTGCAGAAAGAGCACTTGCTGCTGATAACATCTCTGTTTTTATATTAATAGCGTTTTTTGAAAGCAGGACTTCTAATGTTTGTACATTTATTTATCAGAACTCTTAATTCTGAATAGAATTTAAATACTTGTACTATCTAATGTTGTCCAGTAGCACAGTTGTGGTGTAACTTCTGTCTTTACAAAGTTCATAATGTTGAAAAATGTGTACATTTAATTGTTTATTACTGACATCACTTTGCATTGAACTACATTTTTCTTTTTAAGTGTTTCCAATTTTTTTATCCTCCCTATTTACACACATGGAGCAGAATGTTAAAATACCTTTAAATACAATGCAATCCTGAAAAACTGTCATTGCTAAAATATGCGCATAATTTAATATTCTGTTAATATGTGAATAATTAGTTTTGTACAGGGAGATGTGGCAGGGCAGGTTGTACAGTTAAACCCGATAACTTTGACCGTAGTACCTGAGTACACCAAACACTTTGAGTAAACATTGTTCATTATACTTCATTACTACTTGAATTAAATGTACCTGAAATGGATTAATATAACCCCCAACTGTCCTCCTGGAGTCCTAATAAGATACAGTGTCCCTTTACAAAATGTACTATTCAGGATGTTTGTCGCATGTCGTAAACTCTCACAAGTTGTCCTGCAATTGTTTTCTTTGGCATGCTTCTCTAGTGCAGGGCCACCGCTCATTATTTAAATAATCCATTCCATTATGACTGATGACTGTCACTAAATCCAGCCAACAATGTTGTTCTCAAACCCAGTCAGGGCCGTTTTTGAACAAGTAATACAAAGCTGGGTTCATTCAAAACAAAACCTCTCTCTGTGTTCATCACAGTACAGTCTGGCCTGTTTCTTACATAACCAGCTTAGTTGAATCTTTACCCCGAATCAGGCCTCCACTTCCCCCCGTCATGACTTTAACTGGGACACTGGGCAGTTTTCATAAGACCTACAACATTAACAGCCAAATAAAACTATTTCCTCGGCTCTGGCAGGTTTCTGGTGTGTGACGCCTCCTGGTGGATGTTTGTGGACGTGCCCTTTAGAGCATGCGTTGCCACCCGAGTTTTGTCATGTGAGGTTCGAGTCTCGTGTGACCTTCAGCTGCCAGGAGTATCTACGACAAACACCTGCAGGTCTGACATCTGAGAACCCGCCTGGTGGCTCGAGGCCCAAGGTGTAAAATAACACAGCCCGGCACCAGCAGGACACCACTGTGTTTAGCTCATTTGCAACTTCTAAATTACCTCGCCAAAGCCCACATTAGTTTGAATGCCTAAAATGGTATTAGATCAATAAATTACTCAGTTTTCCTACTTGTGAGCCAATATTTAGGAACAACGTGTACCTCATGCTATCAATGGCTAAATAAAAAGAGCAATTACTGCACAGATTGTTCTGACTGGGGCATCATGGTGGTTTGGGGGGTTGGCGCTGTTACCTGACAAGGAAGCTCTGATTCTGAATTTGAACCTTTCTGTGGGGAGTTGGCATTTGTTCCTGTTCCAGCAGGTGCTCTTGGTTCCTCCCACGGTCCAATACATGAACGCTAGGCTAATGGGTGGTTCTAAAGTGGTTGTAGGAGCGCTGTCCAGAGTGTATCTCACATCTCTGTCGCTGTCAGCTGGAATCAGAAGCAGAGATAGTCAATGGGATAACTGTCTAAAACCTATCCATAATAACAAAAGTAACTCATGCCAGCTGCATAAAGGAAAGTCAGTCAGTGTTAATTAAATACTAATGACCAAATTCAAATTGTAACAGGGAATCACTTTATTGTAACAACATAGAGATTTTATAGACGTACAGTAAGAAATCGTACTAATTTTAGATCATCTTAAACTGATAGAAAGATTGAAGAATTCTGGAATGATTGAGATTCAAATAAAATAGAAAACATCAACACAAACATACACCTCTTAATACTGTGCTCTGATAAAATGTCTGAAAACTTTTAAAAAGGAGCAGAACGCCTCACATGATAAGGTTCTTGGTTAAAACCTACAGTATGCGGCTAAAATAGATTACAGTACTTAAATATAAAAATAGACTCTGAATTTGCTCTTTCTGTTGTCCGATGCAGTCTTGGAGATGGACGGATGTGTTTGGTCCGGTGTGTCCCTCAGTGGCACATCCGAGAGGTCATCTCTTTCTGCAGCAGACACAGGACACATGCACACAGCACAGTGAGCTACAGACACGATGAAGATACCAGCACTCTACTAAATGCTTCAACACTTCAGGGTGAAGTAAGCAGATGCTTTAAATACATCTAATCTCATGAGGAAAAGACTGTATTGGAAAAAAAGCAACAGATGGATTTTTGCGAATGAATGCTCAAGTTTCCGAAGCTCAGTAATCACATGAGAAGAAGGTGCTGGATGTCAAAAAAAAGGTCAAAACACAGAGTTCACAGTCCAAGATTTGGGTCAAACAGACGAGCTATCAGAGTGGAAGATGTGACACCTGACATATAACATACACACATCACAACAGGGGCTGCTGTCAATCAATACAATCTCTTAAACTTTAAGAACCAGTTGGTTAATTAATAACTACATGTAACTTCGCACAGCACGACTGTCACTTAATTGTCATAATGGTTCACAGGGTTTGGCGTTTGTTTTGAGCAGCTGACCAACTTAAACAGCAGCAAATCACAGCTTGCGTGCATGTTACAAATTTGGTTGTTCTTCACGGTCAGCAACTCCTGTGCTGCCGGGTGCGTCCAGTGACTACACTTTTTATTAGCAGCCACTAAACAAGGAAACAATTCACCCACTGTTTCACTGTTAAGTTACTTCTATTAGCTTATCAGCAATTTACGAGTATATGTGTATAAGATGGGCATCAAGCAACTACACACTGAGGTACAGAAAAGCCAACAAAATGTCAGGCGTTTTTAGAAACAGTGTTGCTCTAACACAGTTTGACCATCGGGGGCACTGACAGCTTTTTTATTATTTTTACTGTAGAATGTCCCACTCAATACGTACACTATCTTAGCTGTAATTCTCAAAAATATATTAAAGACAATAATTAAAAATTATTTGTGCCCAATAAACCATTACTTCATTTCTAAAATATTTCTATCAGACTTGATAATTCAGTAGATTTTTATATTATTTTCTTTTCCTTTAGGTAGTTTCATGTGATTTTAGATACGCTAGCAGGTATCATTATATACTGGTTAATTTAATCAATATGTTAACTTTGATTAAAGCTGCCAACTTTTATTGATATCAGATAATATCTGAGTAATGAAATAGCACTGGTGTCAGTAGCTCATGGTTGTGTGTTTTCTGATTTCAACAATTTTATGCTTTTGGCCTATTTTTTTCAGCTTCAGCTTAGTTCCTGTCCTATATCTGACTCACCAGAGGCTCCAGCTCTTTGTGGTCCGTCAGGTTGAACTCAGTGACAAAGTAATAGAAATGCTTGTAGCAGGTGTTGACGTGAGCCTCGGCCCCCATCTGGCTCACACGGTCAAAGTGGTGGATGTAGACGTGGACAAACACCCGGAACAGACGAGACAAAATCTTCTTAGCCACCTGCATAAAGGTCTTAGGGAAGGGAGTACCTGAGAGTCAAGCAGATGGAGACAGAAGAACACTGCAGTCAATCCAAGACAACCTTTTACTATTTGCCCCGAAGAAAGAAACATGTTTGAAATACTGATGCATTTAATAAAAAGTCAGCTTCTATATTAACTTTTCTTTTTCTCCCTGGCCTCTCAGATTGGACACCAGCTGGCCAAAGGATGCAGCCAATGTCACCTCATGCATAAATGGAAAACCAACACGACTTGGCCTGTGGGATAAGCCTCGGCTCTAACCAAGTGATTAATTTAGTATGTCGTTTGATTTGACTAATTCAATAAAATTTCAGGAATCTGTTCCAGAGGACATGTGCGTCAGAGGTCGTTTCTATTCATAGACCACTGTACAATGTTTGACCCATTTTCAAATGCACTGCTTGGATGTTTCTGTAGTCAGTCAGCTGCTGAGCCACAGCACAGGGCATGCACGCTTGCACTGAGATAATATCAAACCGAGAATGCCACTGCAAAGGATTAACTGAGCCTGTAATGCCTGCAATGTTCAATGCTGTAGTTAATTTAATATATGTGGCCTTGCACTCTGGAAAAGGGAGGCTTCAGATTCTTCATGCCTTCATTCTGCAGGATTTTATCTGTGCCTCATTTTAATTGTCCTTTGTATTCATTACAATGTTAAGCATTTAAGTGCTGTTTTTGTTGTTTTGTGTGGCTCATGCTTAAGCACTGAAATAAAGATGACTCAATATAATCATTTATTAGGTAAAAATATCAATATTTGCACGATACACTAGTGCCTCCTCAACTTTTTTTTGCTTGTGATCCCTTAAAACAAAACTTTGACAATCCTTTTGTCATGCGTTGCATATTTACTTGTGACAATTTTTTAAAAAGGCAGATTTTTATTACTAGAGTAGTAAAATTTTAAATAAATCAGTATGTTATGAGGTTAAAAGCAAAGACTGAAGTGGCAACTAATTACAAAGAACATCTTGCAGGACACATACATTTTTGTTGCTGCGTTTTTCATGTGTGTTCTGATCCATGAGGTGGATGATTTCATTAAAGCATTACTAATCTAATTCCAGTGAAAATCTGACTTCTGTTTAGACAAAACAAGCAACTTTAACTTTGAGATCTTATGACTTGGACACTGATCATATTTGGTGATGTTGGGACTCCATGGGCATTTGTCTGTGATTGAACGGTGGATTGGTCTGTTCATACAATGACTAAATGGAAACTGAACTAACCACTGAGATCCCTTACAGGAGAACTTCTCGAACTTCGACGTGTCCTTGCAAGTCTCCTATTGTGGATCTCAGGGCAGATAGTTTGAAAAATACCTGTGACTAATCCCAACACTTACCGACATTAGTGGGGAAGATGTTCTCATTGTTGATTTGTACCTCAATCCAATCCATGAGCAGGCTCATGTATTTAGGGGCTGACAAGGCGGTCGGCCTCTTGTACTTGTGCTCGTCTTGCCAGCGGTATTCGTACTTGGGCCCACCGGACATGACGGGGCAGGTCTGATCGGTGCACGAGTCACTTATGGTGCCATAGATGAGGTTGATGCGGTTGAAGAAGTCGACCACGTGGACGGCCACCCAGTCGTTGAGGTCCTCGCCATGGGGCAGCTGCACAGCCTGCTTCAGGTCCAGGCCTGCGTTCAGAGATGCCTGGGCCTTCTTGTGCAGCTCGAAGCGTTGTGTCCCGGGCTCAAACTTGCGCTTGGGCCGGAATGTCCTGTCTTTGTTGAAGACTTGTTTCAGGGCCATGGACATGGTCGCATATGGTGGCGGTGGGTGATTTGTTTGAACGCTTCTGGTGAATTATTTACTCTTGAAATGGAATCAGTCAAAAGGTTGTGCAAACAACCAGTCCAGAGTTTTTGCTATGGACTGTCCTTTGGTATTTATTTGGACTCAGTCTGGGATTCTGTGGCCCTATGTAAACTGGAGGGAAAGGAGGGGGAAAAAAGGGCAGAGTTTGGTTAATAAATACATATTTACATTAAAATGAATACTTCCTTTTGAGTCCAACGTTGAAGTCTGACTTGCATTTTACAAAATACAACAATATATGGTTGCAATTACCTTATCTATATACTTCTAAAAAATGCCAGAAAACAATGAAAAATGCCTTATTAACTTCAATTTTCTGTCATGTTAATGAGTAAAGCAGCAAATCCTCACAATTAAGAATCTTAAAAACTGACTTCACATTATTTTTTTTAAGCAATTGTCAAAATAGTTTGGCTGTTTGATTAATTAATCAATCACTTTAGACCCATAATGTTCTCTTAAGTTTGAAAAACCATGGAGATAGCTGGGAAATGTGTTGAAGTCATTACAGATATAGTATATATGTATGTATTAAGTTGACATAAAAAGCTAAAAATTAATGTTTCATATTGAGAAGTGGCATGCAAAATGGAGATCAATAAATACCTTTCAGGAAGAAGATGACATATAAATGTTTGAGTGAGACTGCGTGTGAATCAAGAGGTTTAAGTCTATTGATGATTATTAAATTAAGCAGAATTTATCAGTAGTTTAATCTCAAACCCCCAGGGTGCAGTAAAAGATTGAATGAATCGCATTAATGGCAGGTAAACGACGAGTCTGAACAGAAGCAGTAAGAAGATGAAACATGGTGTCTCACTGAGTCATTTCCTATTTCAGACACTAATTCCGCCGTGAAACCAAGAATCTGCGGAATGACAATAAAACGCAGTCAAAGCGGCTGTTACCAACACAACTGGACATCATTGGGTTTATTAAGACCTCCGTGACAAATATAATCACCGTCTTCCTCATAACAATGCGGACTTTATGCGGTTTTTAATCACATTTTCCGACATAAAAGCCAGAGATTAAACAGCGAGGCACATGACGACAAGTTTATTCGTGACGTGACGAGCTAACTCGGCCAGACTTGTTGCTGTGAAACAGCCACAAAAAAACACACGACACTTGACAAACACACGTTTTCACACCTAATTCGCACCACGGTTTAGATAAATAGCGCCTGAAAGGCGCGTTTATCTCAGACGAGCTGTTCAGACGGTGACAGTTCAAAGACACTTTCCCGAACTTACTTGTTCCGCCTTCTTGTTTCCTTCGATCTTTAACCGAAAACGAGCTGCTAACTGATCGATAGCTTAACGTCCACAGCATGCATCGACTACATTATGGATAAACGCAGACATACATGTTGTAATTTTAATGATAATTCAATAAACATGTCACTTTAATAAAGAAACTAATGTCTGACTCCTCCCTGCGAAACGAAAAGTACACCAGAGTCGAGCTAGCGGCGGTAAAGACCACTTCCGGGCAAGACTTTCAGAATAAGGACACCCTCAGTCCAGTACTGTAAACAAATAGCAAAGAAAATATTCTCAGCACCATTATCGTTCTGACTTCTGCAAAAATTATTACAATTACAATGATTTTCCATTTCTTACTGGGGCTCACCCAACTAGGATCTACATTGAAGGGATCAACAGTTATGGCCAACTAGTAGATTTCACACAGCATTTTAAGGACTATTGGTATCATTCTCCTTCTTTATTTTTTGATTCTGCATTAACTGATTTTCAAAATGCCCTATACTACAACTGCAAATTTCATTTACAATATTAATTTCTCAATGGCATTTGCAGGATGATTTTCAGAATTAAGGACAACATTTTCATTTTAAGTGCAACAGTTTAATATAATGCGGAATGTTTTACTATCATGTACAATATTGTTTTATTACCTCTCTATCATTGCCGGTATTACTTATTCCTTCGTCAAATCTATAGCCTACTATTTGTATTTATACAATGTATCCTTCTTACATCTTATTGCTATTTCACTAGGAACTGCATTTATGGTCATCGAATTGCAAATTTTCTGAGCAGCATCTGGCAGAATTTCATTAATAAAATTTTATTATATCACACTATGTCATAATTATATTACTCAATATTTGAATATGTTTCATATATTCATATTCCAAGCAAGCTTTACTCTTGTACTTGCATTGAAACATTTTTTTAAACTTTACAAATCAGAGCAACTGAGATCTTACTCCACTGCTGTGAATAACGACATGCCTCACAGCGAATGAATTTTTTAATGGAACCATTATTTTGAAAACTATTTCCTGAAGTTCTCTATGCTCCTCAATGTTTGTTAACCCACTAAAACCTCAATTTTTTCGAGCACTATGTAACCTGTTAAGTAAAATGTCCTACAGATAAAGCTTAATATTTTTACTGTAATTATTAATAAGTCACTCTTTAATATACTGCTGTGTAAAAGAAACGTCATAATTATATGTGACATATTTCTTCAATAGCTCAATTAGGTATTAAGCACTAGTCATTTCTGTTTTTAATACTATTAAATGAGTATTAATCAATATTCGGTATTAAATTTCCCTACATGTTTTCATTGTCAAAAGTAGACAAAAGTTATATGACTTCATTTTAATTTAAATATTATTTATATTTAAATTCTCGACATAGAAGTATTAATAACTAGCTAGCGCTACAGTGAGCTAATATAGCTTGTAGGGGGGTACGAGCCTATAAAGATGAGACATCACCAAAATTAGAAAATATAAAGTGTAGGTGAAAAATGCCATATATGTCAAAGAAATATATGGATCCATACACAGACACTAAAGTAAATAATAAATGGGTATTGATTATAATCATGAATCAATTAATATTCACAGGCACACGAAGAGATGATTTCTGAATAAATCTCACATTTTCATTTTAGTTGCCCTTAAACCACCCTTATGATGAGGTTTTCCCAATGGTGGGAACAAATCAAGAACATTTACTGTCCTTGAGTGAAATGTTGTGTTATTTGTACTTTATTTGACTTTCCTCTGCTTAACACTTGTGTAAATGCTCGTTGTCACAGCATGTTGTGTCCATCCTTTCCTCCATAGACTTTCTGCTGATGTTTACGGATGTTTGAACCAAAACAACAGTGGCCACCAAACTTTCCAAAGAACACTCCATTTTCACTAATCAAGCGCTGTAGGAGGTACTACACAAAATACCCGCTTGCCAAAACTGAAGCTGGAGTGTGCATGGGAAAATGTTGCATCTTTGAACCTAAAATCTTCCTAAATACTTGTCATGCAGTTGGATTTTTTTAAGTAACCTTTTAAGTAACCAAATCAAACCTTCCACTTCTTCCACAGAGCAAAATTGTCAGGGAGCTGCAGATTCTGAACCCAGACAAATGCCATCTGGTGAGATGGTTCATTCTACCATCGCAGATTCATTTGTCTCAAATTTTTGCTCTTGAATCTTAGTCTGCATTACTTCCTAAGGGAGAGAGAGACTACCAGCCTCTGTCTCAGGAAGAGTTCATTCTGTTCTTCATCAGGTATGTTGGATTTTCCTGTTCACGTTTCTCAGTACTATCAGCTTCGTATGGTTATGCTCATCTTTAAAGGAATATCGATACTAATCTGATCTGACAAGAACAAATCTGGATGATTCCAGACGACCACAGCACTGGTCTACCTTGAGGCCCTGGAAATGGTACAAGGATATTAAACCAGACAACATTATGCTTGTGGATCGTCGGCAGCAGCCATTTAAAGTGAAGTTAATTGACTTGGGTGTTGCTCGCCACCTGTCCGATGCTGTTCCAGGTTATTCTGTTCAGAATCTGTGGTGCAGGTAAGTACAGCAACGTGAGGTAAGAAAATATGAGGCCAATGGAAGAAGCCTGTGTCTGAAGTGGAAAAACAGTTTTTAAGCATAATATTGTTGTTTCCTTGTTTGGTCAAAGCTCCAGATGTGTTGCTGGGTCAGCCCTTTTCTGAGCCGGTCGACATGGTGTCTTGGTCTGGTTGCAGCAGAACCGGCTCTTGGCTGTCCACTGTTTCCTAAGTATCACAATTATGACTTGGTATGTGTCCTCTGCATTAAAGGGAGACGTGCACCTAATCACTTTTTCGAGTTAAGACATTTTACTTGATAATTTATGTATATTTATTCCAGGTGACGTTCATCGTGGAAACTCTGTCAGCCGCCAGATTTTCTACTCAACTGTGGACAAGAGACCACCCCGTTCTTTTGCATTCATGGGATTGGTATAGGTATCTATGAGCGGTAGAAAAAACTCTGACCGATCCAGAAAGTGTTTTTGGTGAAGATGGAAGAGGATCCAAAGCACCACACATCCCACGTGGTTAGTCACATTTATGAAGGTCTCACAGTCTACTTGTGTTTGTAGTTTTGAATAACATTGCATCATGATTCTTTGTGGTTTTTAGATTTGGAGAGGACACCAGCAGCAAGATACAAGCCTGGGTCAGGAGGATCGATAAAGTGTTCTGCTGTTGCTTCAACGGTGACAACACAAGGGCATAAATCACAAAAAACATTTGTCTGACATGATTAGATAGCACTTATTATTTCACCTTTATTGCTTTCCATTCACTGTGTTGTTTTCATTTTTCAGTTTCACTTGTAAATAAACCCATTGTTTGGCTTCACAATATGTCCACGATGTGTGGAGATTAGACAAAATAACAGAATATAGTAACATAACATACACAAATATGAAGTACACGTGATAGAGATGAGAATAATTTGACATTTCAAGACAACATAACTACTTCAGTGTGCTAATGAGGACCATGAAATGTATAGTTTATATTGAATATTTTGATCAGAAAGAGCCTGGATGTCACACTCAAGCATATGGTTTAAATAGTGAGTTTTACATACTGTGTATTCCGCAGTTGGTGTAAACAGAAGATTTACACACATATAGGAATGAATAGAGGCCTGGTTGATGCAAGTACGAACACAGATGGGTGTAAATACAGTGCAGGCCTCATACTTTATTATCTGAACTCCACAACGTTCTCTGCTTGCCTTGTCTGTTTTTGCTGCTTTGTACTTCAAGTGTGTATTATATATGAAATTGATTTGCAGATCCTAAATCTTATGAGTAGAATAAAAAACTTGATCAGGAGATCCCTGTGTATCATTCACAATTTAAAAACGAGGACTGAATCGTAATTCATAAAGCCATCAACTTATAAATGATAGAAGCAGAGGCAGCAGTGTTTTAAATAAACAGTTCCACCATGTGTGTGAACCCCAAATTATTCTGGTTTTTACATAATGACAGCTTTTACTTTTAATGGAGTAACATCCACTTCTTGGTGGCTACCACTCTCCCTGCCATAGACTATATAAAAATATGTAGAAATATAAATATATATATATATATATATACAGTTTATGGTGTTGCCTGGCAGGACAAATTTACTTAACAGTAACATCTTGGCCCATAAACCAAGTAGCAACCCTGTCACATAATATGTATTTCAACACAGAGACTACTGAATAATATTCATTTATTTAGCATGACAAAAACATCAATTGCTACATTCCTCCCTAAAACACCATACATCATTTGTGATCAGTTAAAATAAATGCAATCATGAGTTTCTGTGTACTTTTTTTGGCTTAAAAACAATAAGCTGCTCTTAGGTGGCAACAGATGCAGTGAAAAAGTCTTACATACGTCATACTCTCATTCTTCTCTGAAAATACCAGAATATAAAATAAGTTTTTTTATCAATGTGAAGACAGTTAACATTCAAACCATGACAGACATCCTTACATGGCAGACACACGATTTACAAATGCACATTTATTGTCGCTGAGGCCTGTTTAGCTGCATATTGGCACTGTAGTCAAAGCTGATCGGTGTACTGCGTTCATAAAACACTCTTTGTTTTGGTTGTCTAATGGCTGGTTGAAAGGACGCTTTGTGCAGCGCTGGAACAGAATGTGCCTTTCTTCTGTCTACTTGGTAGGCTCAGCGGCGGCTGCAGCTCCCTCAGGCTTGGCCTTGTTGGATATGGAGTAATGGTAGGACCTCATGGACTCCTCCACCTTCTTGAAGTCAGGACGCTCCTCATGCCTGGTGAGAGAAGAGGGCCGGAAACAGCTGCATTAAAGGCTGTGATTATTGGAAGTAAAGTCACAAGATCTTAAGATGTCAGACCGGGCCATAGAGGTTGTGGGTGACACTGTCAGCTCTCTTACCAAAATTATGTTTTGTAGGTCAGTCTGAGACTTTTGTCACTGTCAGTAACTGTATTGCACTAAATAATCTGCTTAAATGTGGCTTTGTGGTGGAGCTCAGACTATTTAAAAATAAGTTTCTAGATGTTTGAAAAAGGTGTCGCAATAGGATGAATATAAATCTTTTGTTTTTTCTTCTAGACATAGTCTTTGTTTTCTAGATATAAACTGCACTGTTTGTTTTATGCTGATGATAGCGTCCTATAATCCAAACTGGTTTGCTTCAGGTTGAAGTCTGCTTTCAATGGTCCCCACATGTCTCATGGTTCCCCTAAATTTAAAGATTCCACAGAGGACAGAACGATTATTGACAGATTCCCATATGGTCTAGCGGTTAGGATTCCTGGTTTTCACCCAGGCAACCCGGGTTTGACTCCTGGTATGGGAACTAGCATTTAGTACTAATACTATTGTGTGAAATGATAATTCTGACTTACAAACCCAAGCTTCTTATTCCATCGAAAGCTGTTCCACATAATTCCATTAACAGAGTTTGACTCTACATGTGATTGATATACACAAACCCAGGCCACATTAGTTTACATCGTTTAAACTAACTTTTTGGAATGTCTTCAAAATATTACTAGTTTTCTGATATTTGCAACTGTGTGTATGATGGCTGCTCTGTGGGAGTAAGTAGTGTTGTTTTCCTTAGTATTTTATTGTTTGTTCTAATTTCTGTCTCTAGATCTCAGCATGACTCTGACTAAATAAAGCTGAAGTAAATAAACAAGTTCATGCAACATCAGCGTCTTACGAGTATGTCCAGCACTCTTTCATCAGTGTGTACATTCGCTCTGGACATGCTGCTGGACTCTCCATGCGGTTCCCACTTTCAATGAAGCGCATCACTTCTGGTCCTTTCATTTTCTGGAAAAAAAAAAATGAAAAAGACAAGAGATGTGACATGATGCTCAGGAACAGCGTTCTTCCTTTGGTAGTGTGACTTCTGCAATCAAGGCAAGTAATTCTTTATTTTACCAGGTAAGATCAGCTGAGAACAATTTCTCATTTACAATGATGACCTGGCAAGAGGCCCCAGCAGGAAGCAAGACAACAAATAAAATGGTGATAATATATAATAATGCTCTGCAGAAACAACTTTACCTTGTAAGGCTTCCCTCCATAGGAAAAGGCCTCCCACATGGTGATACCAAAACTCCACACATCACTTTTACTGGAGAATTTGTGGAAGTTAATACATTCTGGAGCGTACCACTTAAGTGGCCATTTACCTGCAGTACGAGCCTGAAAACACAAAATGTACAAAATAAGCAGCATGTCATTGACTCAGCTAAAGCAGCAAACATCCTTGGCGACAACAAGGACTAACATACTGCACACGTAATTAAGCTCATAAATAGCAGTGGTCCATCCTTTCAATGCCATCTTCATTCAGATTTAATAGAAGAGTCAGAACAAGTTGATACTGTGAGTCAGTGAAGAATAAGATGAGTTTAACTTAAGGTACTGAAGGTAACTGAGGATAATTTAGAACAGTGGATACCAAACTAATTCTTTATGGATGGGGGTTTTCATGATAAAAAAATAAGATGACATCTACTGCAGCTACATTTTCAAACTGCATTTTCAAAATGATCAAAACAGAAAAATAAACAATAAGCACTCAGATCACTACATCTAAGCTAATTTTTACTTCTATTTTATTGTTTTTATCAATAAATGTAATATCTTTCTGTAGCACCACCAAAAATCACTGACCCCTTTCTTTGTGTGACTGACTGTAGACCTTTAGTATTTCACTTACTATTAATGTTAGTTAATTTATGTGGCATGTACACTTTGTTGGTGGTGGATAAATATCACTTTACAGTGTTGTGAATAAAAAATGTTTGGAAAATATTCATTTCCTACATGATTTCCTTGGATTCCTGGGACTAACTGTTTTGGGATGCAAATGCTGACTTGGCATTTGTGCTGTGTGACGTCAGCAATCTCCAGACAAGACATTGATTTAAGATACACTATCAGCTTGTGTTTGCTGAAACGCTGATAACCCCAACGCCCTCACCCTTTATTGCTTCTACATTTACGTCACAGTGTTTTGCAGCACTACAGCTTTAAAAAAAAGACACACAAGGCTACGTCATGAGTACTTTGTAGTAGTTGTTGTCTGCTCCCAGCGCCTTGGAGAGGCCGAAGTCACTGATTTTGGCAAACTGTTGGTTGACGAGCAGAACATTGCGAGCTGCTAAATCTCGGTGCACAAAGTTCTTCTCCTCCAGATACTTCATCCCCATGGACACCTGGTGCATCAGGTTGACAATGTTCTCCACAGTTACAGTATCCCTGTGGGGACAAAGTCAGGAGAATGTGAGAAATATGATTTTTTTTTAATGTACAAATTGGATTTTTCCTCGTACAAATGAGGGACAGTGGATTCTGAATGGCACTGCTTTCCAACCTGCATAAATCTGAGGGGTCACAGGCTGGTTGAGGAGACATCAAATACTTTTTGACACAACGTATAATTCTTGTGAAATACTGAATGGTGTCAAAATCTTAAGCAGTCTAAAATCTCTCAAAATAACCTTTCTAAAAAATACAAAATGGCTTACTGTTAAATTGCTCATTAAATACAACAATGTCCACAGCAGCACCACAACCTGTGATGAATGATAACAAACAGAAATTTAAAGTAGTCACATGTGACAAAAACCCTAAAAGTTTAGGAAGCTATCTAATGTTTTATAGAGTGTAAACACATTCTGAATAAAATGTTCACTGTCTGTAGGGCTCATATGTGAAAATACTGAAAGCAGCTAATCTATCTATCTATCTATCTATCTATCTATCTATCTATCTATCTATCTATCTATCTATCTATCTATCTATCTATCTATCTATCTATCTATCTATCTATCTATCTATCTATCTATCTATCTATCTATCTATCTATCTTGCTGTACAAAAGTAAACTCCTAAGACCACATTAAGGTGCTAAATATCAGAAATATCTTGGCAGGTATCAGGCAGTCTGGTTCATGCCTCATAAGTACGTCTCAGACTAATGAAGTTTCAGGTACTTTACAAGCTCCATGTGACCAGCAGCAAACTTATTTCAGGAGCAGATGACAATTGTATGATTCAGCCCTATGATTTAGTCCTGTTTGCACATGGATGATTTTCCATTGGTGGTTTTTAATAACTTTTAATGTATTTAGGGTAGTTATTGACCCTGCTTACAGCTATACTCATTGGGATTCCTGGGGGCTTAGAGATAACTTGCCTTCTCTACATTGCAAACAAACTGTAGAATTATTCCATCTCATATCATCAGAGACCCTCAGCTCGACCATGTCTGATTTGCTTGAACCTTTTTTTATTATAAACTACTGGTATTTAAAATAGTATCTACTTTCTGAGATCAAAGTTGCACTTTTCCATTTTGGCCTTGTTTTCTGCACATTAAAATTTAAAGTCATGTATATAACAACGGTACCTCAATAACTATTAAAGATGAAAGTCTTACAGTTTTACTGTGATTTCTCATTATGCCATCGAATCTGAATCTGCAATACTGGATAAGTAGACCAAATAATCTCTGATTATGGGTTTGTTGAAACATGAATAAAATTACGCCTTCAGGAAAAGTCCCATTTTTGAGACACATTGCCAAAAAAACTGATGATGCAGAAGTTAACTAGTGATATTTTCTGACCAATAGGTAGCTGCAAGTCACAATAATAAAAAACAAAACATAGAAAATACTTTTTAATATGAAATGTTTGGTCACAAAAATGAAAAAATTATTTTGTTGAACTTTCAGAACGTATGACAAGTTACACCACAAAAAAATCAGGCAAATCAGAAATGGTTGAGCAGAAATAGTTGTTAAAAATTGACAATTTGAGATTAAATGACTCGGACCACCAACCTGAGAAACTCATTAGAGCTGGTAAGCTTTTATGGTCTGCTGTCGAAATTGGAAAAATACCCACACAATTTTACAGTTTTTTCTTTTTTTTTCTTTTTTTAATCCACATTCACTAATGCTTGTTGTATTTCACCTAAATATCCCACACCAACTGAGTGTCGATTCCATGTACTCACTTATTGCTGGAGAGGAATTTGTTGAGGGGTCCGGCGGAGGCCATCTCCATGACCAGCATCAGATTCTCAGCGTTGCACAAGCCGAGCATGCGAACAATGAAGGGGTTACTCAGCTGGTGCATGATCTCTGCCTCCCTCATCATCTCCTCCTTCACCAGCTTCTCGTTGTCACTCTTCAGCACCTTGATGGCAACATCTACCTGACCTCTGAAACAAAATAAGCATTAAACAATCTGCCCATTAAACGCACTGGGTTCATTAGATGTACGGAGCGAGTCCAACTTTAATGCAGGTTTTGTTTTATAAAGTCTAACTTCTCACGATTCTGTCTTGAGGACGCCCTTCTTCACGCAGCCGAAGTTCCCAGAGCCAAGCTCCACCTCGTCGATCAGCAGCTGACTCCTCTTGATGTTGAATCTCTTGATGTCATTGGGGTTGTGATACGGGTTGAATCCGGCGCAGTCCATCGGCAGAACTTCACGGTCTTCAGGCACAGTGGTCGCTGGCTTCAAGGCTCCAGGAGCTGGAAAGTAAAGGTGCAAGTCACATTAGAAAATAATCATCTGATGGCAGGAGTACTCTGCAAACTATTTAACAGCTGGCTGGGGCTTTGAAGTCACACATTTAGGGCACATTAAAAACCGAACATTTATTTATGTCTTTACTTTGTTTCCGAGGTTGTTGCGTATTGATTCACAGCAACAATTTTAGAAAACACCGCTTTCAGGAGGAAAAATGAAAATAATCAGTGAGTTAGTTTTATAGCGACGGAGCTGAATCCTGTGGTCTAAGTACTGCACTTAAGTACTTTACTCAGGTATTTTCATGTTATGCTATTTAACACTTTAAATATTACAGGTTATCCTCCTCTACATGTATTTGATGCCTGAAGTTACTGGCCATTTTTCAGATTAAGATTTCAAAGCAAAATAATACCATTGTTTCATTTGTATTAATGAAATATAATGCATTAATACAACTCAAACTACCCAACAATATATACTGTAAAGCAGTGAAAATGTGCTTCACATTTATCATCTCTCTATATGATTATCTGTAATATTGTGTGCGTGTGTGTGTGTGTGTGTGTGTGTGTGTGTGTGTGTGTGTGTACAATATATATAATAGTAATAAAACACTAATTATTGTATTTTTCTGCTGTATGAGTAATTCAGTACTTTGTTACTCTACATTTTGTGGATCATACTTCTGTACTTTCATTATTGAGGGATTTTGATAGCAGAACTATTTGTTGTTGAAGTGTAACTGTGAATTGCTTTTGTCTGCTGTACTATAGACAACTCACCTCGAGGTGGCGGTGTGTATCCATTTGAGCCGGGCCGCCTCTGAAAGGATTACACCAAAATGAATCACTGAGAATAAAGAAAATGCTGACTCCAGCAGTGCAGGATGTAATGAATACTCACTGATACAGGAAGATTTGGTGTCTCTGAAAGGTTACAAGGCAGATTAGTGTTAAATCAGCAATTTCATTTATAAATGTGATGAAACTATGTAGAAATAAGAGCAACTGCATGTTAGAAATAACCTCAAAACATGATATGCTGATGTGTTGGAAAAAAAGGAAGATGCAAAGTACTTTCAGCAGCTTTTCCGTAAACACAAGCCTCCCCGAGAACAGTAACCAGGCCATCAGCTTTCATCTTCAGGTATTCAACCAGCTGAAGACATATAGAGAAAGTTTAATTTTAACTCAGAGAAAGACATACTATAGGAAAAGCAAACCATGATGGAGGACCTACCTGCCAGACTGTGTCAAACTTTGTTCCCTCTGGCATGGATAGTTTGCCTGATTTGTCCTCGAGGATCTGATAGTGGTAAACTGTTTTCCCGTATACCATGGAGAGAGCAAACGAACCAGACTCCTCTCTGTCTCTAATTCTAAGAAGCGAAGCACAAAAAAATGCACTGCAACTTCTGACACTAACTCTCCAGACAGAGGCACAAAAGTAGGTACAGAGGGGAAGACAGACTTACAGGAACTTGCCGTCTGGTTGTGCTCCACAGTAAAGCCGCCTCTCACCTTCCTGACGGGTGATTTTACTGTGATACCAAGGCATCTTCTCGTGGGCCGTAGTGGCGATCAGCTTCTCGAGTTGAGGAGCTTGACTGATGATGGCCTGCTCCATGGCTTCTCCCTGAGCACAGAAAAGGACACAGAAACAACGGGAATTCAGATTTCCACACTGGAAAATGTGTTTGTCTGTGATCACATACACACTTTAAAACAAATTTCACTTTCTTTCAACTATATGCTATATTTTCCACTGGAACTGAAAACATGTTGACAGTGTGTGTTTTTTGGAGGATGGAGACACTGATCTTTAAATGCCACATTGCTAATGGAAGATTAAAGTGTCACTTTCACTGCATTGCACATTAAGTTGGAGGTCATCCAAACTATCAGCATGAGCAGATTCCACGAGAGGCAAAAATAACTTGTTTTGTGATTAAAGTGAACTGTCCCTTTTGCTTTTACAACTTTAATAATAAAAGTAAAACAAAAATATAGAATCATTCACTTAAGTGAAAGTAACAGTAACATGCGCTAAAAGCTCTGCTTTCAGAATGACCAACAAAATGTACTTTAAGTATTAAAAGTAGTTTTTCCGAATGCCTCTTGTCACTCACTGGGTCATTATTAATAAGGTAATATGCGAGTGGTAATTCAGTGTCATAGGTGGTTGAACTGAAAGTCATTTCGACACATTTTGTTTTGTGTTGGGACATTTTATAAACCTGATCATATGATTTTTGTGAAATGTTTTAATCTGAAAAGTAACCTGATTGAATCAAAAGTAGTCACAAAACATACAAGTAGCTTAGAATTGTTCAGCACTTGGGTAAACATACTTTCCGCCACTGTTGAAAAGTAGGAGCTGACTGTTTCTTAAAAGCAGATGTAAATATTGAACGCTGACTCTTCCAACAGCAGCCTCACCTCCAGGTTCCAGGTCTGCTTCACGTACTCCCTCAGCATGTTCTCTCTCAGGCTGTCAAACACGCCGGGTCGTATTGGTGTATCCGGGGAGCGAAGACAAGGTTTCCTTAGGGTGCACACCAGCCCATCAGCGTCTTTGCTGTAAAACTCACAGAGCTCTGCAGGCCCACAGTGAGGCTTCCCTCCAGCAAGGCAGTAAGTCCCATTAAGTTGTTTCTCTACGGAGTAATGATGAAACTCCAGGTTCCACACGATGGACAAGACGTAGCCTCCCAGACTGCGGAGACACTTTCGCAGCAAGAAGAGGCCGTCAGCCATCCCAGCCAACTTCAGATGCTGCTCGGCGTCTGTACGGCTGATGCTGCCGTAGTAGAAAGGTAGCTCAGCTGCAGGGTCTGTGGACATGGTGAGGCCTGGGAGAGTCGAGCCGGACCTGGTCCTGAAGTCCTGGATGGAGGCGGTGGAAGGAAACTGGAGAAACTGAGTGGCAAAAAAAGGGACAAAGGTTTTTAGGAATACCCTGATTGACAGTATATTCACAGATTTCAGTCTGTGACCTTTAAAGCCTTTCAACCTCCTCCGCTGTCTGCTCAATCAACCCTAATGTGTCATTTAACAAATTCCAAAGTGCAAGCTGTGGGACAACATAACAATCAGTGCTACACATCTTTACATAAAGTAAAACAAACAGCAGCTCTTCAGTGCCTCACCTCTTCTTCTTCCTCTTCTTGTGTTAGAACAACAACACACTTCACAGTATTTCACAGGACTGTCAGCTCTACAGATATAAGCAGTGAGGAGTCATATGTCTGGATGAGATCTTTAGCTTGAGAGGCACCCACACGCTGAAATTGCATGAAGCTTGCAGATTAACAAACTGGTGACAAAAGCCACAACAGGAAGCTGCAGTCCGCCCTCACAGCCTCCTTTCTCCAGCATGTTGCTCTTCCGTTAAGCAGGTGCTGTTTGGTTTTAGAGCATTCCCTCCGCCTTAGAAACTCAAGTTTTAACATTTTCCCTTCATTAGAAAAAAAAATTATGGGAATTTATCCCATAATGCTGGCGCAACAACTACTAAGTGCAAAATGAGATGTGTTTGTTGGAAATCTGTTATGATTTCAGTGCCGACTATGGCGATGACATAAAGATAAGATTAAAATCAGCAGGTTTGACTGAACTCTGAAACGGTTAGGTGATAACAGGCAGAACATGTCAGTTTGAGCTGGAAGGAAAATCGACAGTGATCACAATTTGTAACACACTCCAGCTCACAAAATGCAGAAAGGAAATATTCAGACAATGCAGATGTAGATACAGTGAGGAGTGAGATTTTATAATCATCATGTAGCTTGGACTTGTAGGTTATATATCTTGAATAGCAACAATAAAGCTAAAAACCAACAACATTTCTACCAAAGTGTGCCCGAAACTTTGTCAGTTATGCTCATCTAGACACTGTCCGTCATTTTCCACTGCTAGTGAGTGGAAAAGCTCACCCCACTCACCAAATGCATTCACAAGGACTTTATCTGGCATCTGAACATTTTCACATGAAGACTGATGGTTTCAAATGAAGGAAAACGTTTTTCAGCACAATGTGAAATCATAGTTAAAAAGTGTGAAACCTCAACTTCCTGGCCACGTAGCTGAGTCTGTGCCCACATCCACAGTGGACAACCGAGCCGAAACACAAAGCTGCCACAAAAAGCAAATCCTCACCGTGGCCTGGTCCCCGACGCACCGCAACAAAGACAGCCAGGCTTTAATGTGTGGACAAACAGATCCCCGACTCACATGAACGAACGAGTGCTTCACAAACTGAACCTTAGCTGATGTGTCTTTAGAATATTTTAGTCAGCATAGTTCAGGTGAAGTGAGACTAAACGCACAGCTAAAGGGAAACTTGGATGTTCGACTTTACTTATGATGATACAGATATTAACTCTGCTCAAGTTGCATTCTTTAGACAAATTTAAAGGAACCACTTTGCGCTACTTTATACTTCTATTTTACTACAGCTCAGAGATAAACACTACTTTTTTACTGTACTACATTTGTTTGACATCTTTCCCTAAAACACACCTTAACCCTGGAAATCGGTCTTTATTGTGTTATCTTTGCATGTTTAAATTCACAACATAAAATGAACTTTGCCTGTCTCGTCTCATTGATTACATAAAAACTGAAATAAACTGTTGTTGATGTTTTTTCATTATATAATTTGAGTTACACATCATTTAATCAACTTTAATTAGCCTCTCAAATGGGCCAATTTGCTCAGATTTTGTTTTTGTATCATCTTAAATTGAGTATTTTTTTCTTTTAGTCTGCTGACTGGTTAATCAGAGCAATCTGAACACATAAACATGAGTCCATTTTAACAACTATCGGACATATTACTGACAATCAACTGCAAATTTGTATGAAACGGGATGTAAATAGCACCAGTGATTCAATATATTGACAATAATTGTTCACCACATAAGTAAAAAAGCTGAATGAATTCCTAACCAACTTCTGTGATATTACTGGAACAAACTAAAAGGGAAACAAACCAACAAACCCTCTATAAGACAGCATGACAAGCATATTAGCTACGCTGCTGTAATTTATGAGGGAATGAAACAAACCCAATACTGACAGACTTCCAACGCAACATTAATACTCCTAGCAAGAGCAGCAGCCAAGTCTCGGCTCAGCTCTTTTTTAATATGACTTTTTTCTACTTAATTTGTATGTAATGAACTACAGAGAGTGCAGCGAGGTGAGACAGTTCCAGAGCTTTGCTTTGAACCCACAATGCTACGTGGCATCTTTCAGACTGCACCTGGGACCCAAGACACTTTAAAAGACAGAACCTGGCTTTCTGCATTGTGTAAATCCTTTCAATGTGCATGGAATGCTTTTGTAAGACAGGTGACAAACAGATAGTGACCCACTGGAAAGAAGTCAAATGAGTCAGTCTGTTTTCAATAAGTGGGAAAGTACGTATGTGACACACACCAGAATCTAACAGGCCTGAATGTTTGCTTTCCATGGAGACAAGAGAGTGAAAATTTCATGGTATGATTTGGTTTTAGTATGAGCCTGATTGTGTTTGTCCTTTGGTCAAACTTTTCTATTTTGGAGAGAATTACCGTTCCAGGGTATTAATCTTGATGTCAGTGATGGAGACGTTTTACACGAAGAACAGAGTGAAAGCTTTTTATAATCTAATTACTAAAATTCTCTACATGTGACGGTAAAAACTCAGGCATGTAAGCTAAGAATAGCGAAAATTGGCATCTATGAAGAAATACTCTTAGTCACAGAAAACAAATTCATATAATAAAAGTAGCAATACCCTACCACAAGTGAAAGTCCAGTATTCAACATTTTACTGTTGAGAAAAACTATTAGGAAATATACTGTATTTGAAGCTGAAACTTAATGTTCAAATGTAACATTGTTTCAAGCTAAATACTAATATCAGCAAGCTCACAATGCATACCTGCAGATGTTTTACAGATATACTGATCACCTATATTAGTCTAGTGTGTTAGCATGCTAGCGTGTTCTAATTAGCACTCAACACAAATCATAAAATGAGGTAGATCTGACTGTAATCAATTAAAGTATAATATTTTGACATGATGATGGTGTACAATAAATAATTAACAACATCATTACAATTCATCCTGATGGAGGTATTAATGCCTGGCTTTTTTTTTGGCCATCCATAGGAGATATTCAGCTAAAACATGAAAATCTCAACCTTTATGGTGGCACTTGTGTAAAAGTCAGAGGATCATCAAGTGGCTGTTTTCCACTGGAGGTACTTGCAGGTCCGGACCTTTTTGTTTTTGAACTGCCCTTGTAGAACCCCTTATGGGGCCATTTTCGCCAAACCTTCCTGTTCTGCTTTCTACATGCTTATAGAAGATAAGATAAAGATAAAGATAAAGATAAGATAAAGTTCTTTATTTCTCCCCACTCCAGGGGAAATTTACATTGTTACAGCAGTTTTATTTACAATATATACAAGGGTGGCAAAATTTTTAACAGAAAAAATAAAAATAAAAATAAAGTTTAAAAGTGCAAAGATGTGCAGTGCAAGAATGTCTGTGCAAATTTTATGGTTTGGGGTGGTAATGATATAGTCCAGTTTATGTTAACATCAGCCAGTGATGCTGATGTTGTAAAGAAGTGGAGTTACATCCAGTAAACACTCTTTATCTTTGTTTAGCTACTCTCAGAGTTGATATTGTCATCAAAGCTGTCAGAATCTGTTCATGTAAATGTTCGTGCCTCCTTGCACTTGCCCCAAGTTCCTGCAGCGGAAAGCTAAAGTCATCTACTATAAATAAAAAATGTCTGAATAAAGTTTTACAGCACTTTCAAAATGTTCATTCAGAACTAAAGTAACCACTCCTCTAGCCCACTCACTATCAAAACTAAAAATATCAGAAGCAGCGTTATAAAGCCTACAGCTATAATATTTGTGAAAGTCTACGACAAAAACTCATTCTCAGATCGCTAATACCACAGAATTATTAATAACTTTCGGGTATGACATCAGAACAAAGGAATATGTAATAGTGATCGGCCGACAGCATATCTGCTTCAATGATTAGCTGCAGAGAATAAAAACATAAAAAGTAAAGCCAACAGAACAGCGTTGAGATGCCGAAACGATCGGCTTTTTAACGCCTCTGAGTTATTAATACAAATACAACAAAGCAACCCATGATTTGATTTGCTTCTCTGGCTAAAGCAAGCTGTGTTTTCTGTTGATTCTGTGATTCGCATTAAATCAAGAACATTCTAGTGATAAGTATGCTGTTTAACTTCGAGACTATTTAGGTCATGACTATTTGCTGCCCTATCAGGAAGTCAGCTTGTGGTTATGTAACTCAGAGCATTCCTCTATACATACATCAACATGTGAGACTGTGAAGGCGTCCAACAAATAATAATGTGTCCTTTAACCCTGATACATGAAATAATTTTCCCCCAAATCTTTTGTTTTAGTGATCATCTAAAAACATCCAACTTCGTGGGCAGACTTGGATAGGAAGCTGACATGCATATCAGATCAGGGGCCTAACTGCCCCAAACTGAACCATAATTTCCTGAACCAGTGGAAACAATTGACATTCAAATAAACAGTCTGCATGTGTTTCCCTGTTATCATTCAGGCTGTATTATTCCAATCTGACATGAACCTCTGGAGATCGACACTCAAAAAAACGAAGCAAACTTCCACTTTCAGCAGCATTTTAATGCCTAGATGCTGTGTCTGAAGACCTAAAATAGCACAAGTTGCACCACACAATTGTAGTTACATTTCTATTTATTTTAAAGGGACTTTTTTTGTTAATGGTGCCTTAATCTTTAGCTATGGAGCATGTTTACATTTTCTTTGAACGCTTTACAAATTAGAGCATGAATTAATGAGCACATTTTGCACTAAAAAAAATCTAGTTTCAGCTATTCTAGCCAAGATCGGCCGACCGTGGCTGGCGCATCTTGCAGATATGCCTTAGTCCAGCACCAAAAATACATCCAGTAATTTTAGGAAAAGTTACAAGCGATAAAAGGCACACACATGGACCTCTTGGGTGCGTTAAAACCTACTAATTTTTTGGTTTTCTATTCCAAGGCACAATAAAAACATCTTTTTATATTTTGCACATGTAATGGCTGCCTTTGTAAGCCAAAGCAACAATGCCTCAGCCTGACTGTGGTGCACATGCTGTTTTTATTCTCATAAACAGTTCAGACACAGTCATGGAAATAAAAAACTTAATTTGACTGGAAATCTTTTTTTTCTAAAAATGAAAAAATGAATGAAAATATATCACAGTTTACTAGAGGTTTACAAGTTTAATTTGTATGGAATCAAAGAAATACTAAAATGCATTGCTAAACCACATTTTTAACATTCAGTTCAATGACCAAGTGTTGTCAAATTAACACATACAGAATCATGTGTAATCTCAAGCATATGGCGAGAAGTTAGATTTCCCAACAGTATGGAAGCTTTTTGCTGATAAATTGCAATACAACTATGACTTAACCTAACTATGTTATCACGTGTCTTACCATATTTTATGTTTTTCACAAAGAAAAAAAGTGGAATCTAACAATACAAACTTGTCCACCCTTAAATGAGCAGATATAACAATAAAACCTACTCACGTTTCACTGCTTCACTGCTCGGTAGGGCGCTTCTTAAGAAACACAGTTGTATCTGTTGATCTGACGGCAGCGTAAGGTGCTGTGAAGAAGTGGGGGTTAGACACAATGAAACACACACACACACACACACACACACACACACACACACACACACACACACACACACACACACACACACACAAACCCACAATACACACCAATAACGGCAAACGCATACACAAGGTTATGAATTCAGTTTGACTGCCACCTATGACGCTCTCCTTTGAGCTCTTTAAATCTCCACTGACTTATAAAGAAATGTGAAATAATCGTTCGACATTTTGGAAAATTAGCTTTATTGGCTTTCATGTTCAGAATTAGATGAGAAGTTTGTCGACTAACGCTATAGCTAGAATGTACTTAGCTTAGCACAATGACTGGAAACAGGAAAACAGTTAGCTTAGCTTTGTCCAGAGCTAACAAAGTTCACCTTTCAGCACCTCTAAAGTCAACAAATTTAACACATTGTATCCGGTCTGTTTACTTCATACAAAAACATTCTTACAAAAAGTGTAAAATGACTAGAGCTACAACAATAAATCAATTTGTTTTCAACTATTGAGTCATTTGACAACTTTTGATTACTTTTTTTGTAATTGATTAATCTGTTTAAAGTATTTTTTTGCGAATAAAGATGTCAAAATTCTCTGATTACAGCTTCTTTAAATTTCTTGTTTCTTTCCTCTTCTCTGATTGTAAATGTAATATCTTTGGGATGTAGACAAAACAGAACATTTGGGCTTTTATAAACACTAAACAACATTTATCACCATTATCTGGCATTTTATAGACCAAACAACTGATCAAGAACATATTTGTAAGTTGCACGACTAGTAGTGGGTTTACAGTTAGATGCAGAGCTATTCACTTTTACTGGTGGTTGGGTTTTATTTTACCTTTCATTAGGTTTTCCTCTGTTTTCAGTGTAGTGTTACGCTAACTTGCTTCATATTTAAAGGACCAGGATGACATTTGTGCTTATTTTCTTTCTTGTCAAGAGTGGTCAAGAGTTAGATGAGAATATTCATATCATGTTCATGTTTGAATGGAGGCCTCTAAGCTTAGCTGGGAAACAGCTAACCTTGGTCTGTTTAACAGTCAGAGAATTTGTCTCCCAGCATTCATTTTCTAGGAAGTGATAGCTCAATAAATGGGGAAATAGATAGCATTACTGCAGATATGAAGCTACAGAGAGGTGATGGCAAGCTTAGCATAAAGCCTAAAGACACTAGGAAACAACTAGCATAGCTCTTTGCAAATGTACTACAATCTGTCTTCAAAGCGCTATAATTAGGCCTAATATGGAGTATATAGTTTGTTTAAGCGAGTAGTTCAACAAATTTGGACATACAGTTAAAACTGTCACCACTACCATGCCTAAACAGTAAATATGAAGCTACAGACAGACAACGGTTTAGGTTAGCATAGCATAATGACCAGACATGGAAACAGCTAGCCTGAGTCAGTCAAACGTTTAACATAACAAAAATTTGCCTACCAGCGTCTCAAAGCTCACTAATTAACAAATGATATCCCATTTATTTAATTTTCTATAAAACTACAATGTAAAAATGTTAATTTTTTGCTTTGTAGGAGGTTTCTTGGCTCTGAGCAGTTGCTAGGCAACAGGTGCAAACTTCAGGTAGTTACTGCTCCCAACCAAGAAGCAGGTCAGCACCCCGCCAAAAAAGATGAATTAGCACAAGTTTTGGATGTGTTAGGCTGGCTTTTTAAACTATTAAATAGTGGAATGCTAGTTATTCAACTCTGTTAAATGTCTTTGAGCTAAGCTAGGATGCTAGCTAGCTTTAACCTTAAACTTTGTGTACGTTAACAGTTAGCTGAAAAGGGAAAGTACTAGTATTTTCTTACCAAAAATGTCGAACATTTGCTTCAAAGTACATGTCAAGCAATTTTATATGCATTTATGTGTATGTGTGTGTGTCTTTGTGTTTCTATGTGCTGTTATGTAAACTAGCTACTGACTTCATACAGAATAATCATTATGACACATACAGGCATCCACACTCCAGCACCTGTGCATGAATACCCGCAGTACTAACTGAAGCAATGACAGGGATAGTAACCCTCCGACCCCCACAGCCCACACACACACGAACACACATGAACACACACCACCCCCACCTCACCGGCTGCAGCTGCTTCCTTGGAGTCGCAGATCTGGCAGTCAGTCAGCAGGATCCTGCAGAGTCAAGTCATCCAAAAACAGGCAAAACAAACCCATAGAGCAAAATGTCTTCCTACAAAATAAGAGCATGAACATTTGGGTTCTGTGGTGTCCAGAATGAGTGATCTTCAATGGGTCAACAATGCATCTCCATTTAAAAATACTACCAGCTGATCTATCATCAGGTTGCTGCCATCCAAATCTAACTAACAAATTCAAGTGTCACAAGAACATGAGTGAGTTGTTTGAACTGAGGCTGAAGTCATAGAAACTATTGCAAGAATGAACACGAAAAAGGGGGTTTTCTCTCAGATTGTATGGCTTTTTTGTGTTTGAAGTCAGAATCATTACAAGAGGGCATTTGAAAACACTGTCTCTTGGAAATATTTAGAAATCACAAGCTAACAAATTATTGTCGTCATGCTTTGAGTATACATAATCAAACATAATGTTGCAACATTGAAATATTACTGTATGTTTTGTATTTTCAGTTCAGGCATCAGCAGGAAAACTGCTGTCAAATCCTAAAATTCTTCCATAAAGTAGTAAAATCCCTGGGACACCTCTTTAATGAGATTTTTTTTTTTGTAAAATCTCAGTTTTGTATCAATCGAAACACTATAATCAGTAAATTAGACTGTAGTTTGAGCACCATATGAGTACTGTGGGTTCAGTCAAGAGGAAACAAAAACTGACCAAACCAAATTGATGAATGAAAAGACAAAAATATAGCAACAACTGTAGTCTAAAAGGACAATAAGGTGTATTGCATTGAGCTGCAAAATACACAATAACTGTTAGAGTTGTTACAGGCCGAAGTGTACTTCATTCATTCATTTATACAGCCTGTTATTAAAGTCATTGTACAACATATATGAGGGCCTCATTTTCAGTGTAGCTGAGCACATAAATCAAAGATGCTGACAAAACTAATACACTTAGATAACAATATAACACTAAAAGGCAAAGCTAGCAAACTAACAAAAACAGCAATTAATGAGCACATTTAAGTTGTAAAGACAAATCAGTCAACTAAAACATGAACAGCTGGAAGTAAAATAAGATGAAATTAAAATCCTGAATTGCCGAAAGGATAAAACTGAGTCCAGCTTTAGATCGTTCTGCAGGTTGTTCCAGGTACATCGTGAGTAAAATTGGATTTTATGAGCTCAGTAGAAGAAAGCCGGCACCTGTAATCCAATCGTTGGATAGTGTATAGAAAGCCCAACATTAAAAGACAGTAATGAGGTAATAAAAGGGGATAAAAAACAAAAAGAGCCTCATAAAAAAAAAATTTTCAAAACGTCCAGTGCCTGTCACACCCTACAGAAAATGAAGGCCATCCAAACTTGACATACAGCTCAAGTCCTGAACATTATATTCATAACCAGAAGCAATACATAGTGAGAAATAGTGTCCAGAGGTTTAAGAGTCATGATTGAGATGAATTAATAAAGCATATATAAGGTTCCTATTAGAGCCATGTCTCTAATCCATACTATAAACCAGTTCCATATTATACATGAAGGCTCTTTTATTTTGAAAGTATGTCCGTCTGTATTTCGCTTCCACGGCAGGGAACTTGGCGTGAGTCTGCAGCTCTCTGGTTGTGAAGTGGAAGAAGTTGAGCCTCCTCAGTCCACCGACGGCGCCGCCTCCTCCTCGCTCCGCTGCTGAGGACAGAGGACAGACTCACAGCGGACACTGCTACAAGGGGACACGGGAAGGTAGGTCAGCCAGCCCGGACACTCTCTCTGAGTATTCATGCACAGCTCTGGAAGTAAACGACCCCTTGACATGATGCTGGAAGGAGGCTGTGGTCAGTTCTTGAACGCTCCTTCCTGCACAGATATTCCTGCAGGGACTCTGAATGCCGCCTTACTTAATCTTCCAGTCAGTCATTGTAGTGTCAGCAGATCATGAGGTGCACCTCTGTGGGTTTAACATTGTCGTATGTGAATGCATTGTTCCTAAAACCTCTACCACTGGACTGCTGCTCTCCTCTGGAGCTGCTGCTTGTGGCTGAGGTCTGCTCCTGGGCTGATGACAGGGCTGTCAGTGTGAGTGTGTGGAGATGATGTGGCTGTCAGCAGACATCAGGCACACACAAAGTGAAGGCTGGCATTGTTTCCTTTACCAGCTGGGGGAGCAGCTTGCTGTGTATCCCTGCTGCAAAAGACAGCAGTAATTCTGCAACAGGTTACTGAAGATATTATGCAATTATCACAGGAAACATTTAAACCCGGCTGTATATAACATCTTGTATAATTACAGTCATAGAAGCTTAATTTTTAGACTAACAGATGTGCGGTAATTAGCTGAATGACATGTAGAACACATGTATGACTGTCTGGGTTCCCTCACTGAACAGCAGAGATGACGGATGAGTCATTTCAGTTGCTGCTTTTGCAGAAGTCTGCAGGTGTCTGCATGTATTGTTCTTGATCATTTCCTTCCTTTTTGTCCTATGTTTGGTTTTTTTTTTGTTTTTTTTTGTATTTTTCATATAAATACATGACATTCTAATTATGTTTGTGTACATTTAGATGGAGATTATATTTGTGAAGTGGATTTGTAGTTTACAAATGATGCCGGTAGACATTTCGTGGGTTTATTCTCTCGGGTTTCCAACTGTTTACTCCTCTCATACTTCAACTTAATGTGTTGCTTTTTGTGCCAATCTAAAAATCCATCAATGTCTGTGTGAATCTCATTGGGATCATGTTTTGGTACCTGATGTCAACTGAATTTCATTTAAACCGAATGGACCATATCGTGTCCTACCTCTACCAATTTGTCATATTATATTTGTGCATTCCTTGTAGTGCACATCTTCTCCCCACCTATATATTCACAGCACTGCATCCAAGCTCTGTTTGTGACGTAGCAGAAGAGTTAAAATAAATAGTTAACTGGCAACAACTGTCGAAATCATTTTTCGAGCGGTAATCCCAAACAGGCGTGATCCTCAAATGTTTGGATTTGTTTCTCTGGTTTGTCTTATGTGACAGTGGAATTAGTATTTTTGGTGTTTTCGGCTGTCAGCTGCTCCAAAGCAGATAAAGCTGCACAAAAAAATGAATAAGATGAAAGAGAGAAGGAGAAAAGCTTCCACTACCATGTGTGCTGTTCCCAGTGCTGCCGGCTGACTCACTTTGTGTCGAGTCATCTCTCTCTCTCTCTCTCTCTCTCTCACTAAATATTGTTTCAGACTGGAGAGGCACATTTTGAGAGTGAGGGGAGCACATCCGAGGTTCTCCGGCCTGTTTATGTTCCCACTTTTCATCTGCACACTGTTTGTTTGGGGGAATTGGGAAAGGAATGCCTGCCTCTTTCTCTTTCTCTTTCTGTCCTTGTACCAGATGGAGAATTTAGTCTGAGATATATCCCCCAGTCCTTTCTCTCACCTGTTCAGGGTTACGTGTGGAGATCTGCATCCAATCTACGCTTCTTTCTTTTCCAATGAGGGAGCAATTGCTGCTGAGGCAGACTGAAAACGCTGCGTCTGGCTTGTGACATTCGTCTTACGAGCCATTTGATCCCACTGCCTCACGGTCTTATTAGAAAAGAGAAGCGGCACTGCCAGTTTAATGAAATAATAAACTGAACCTAAAGCTGATTCATGAGCTACTCCCTGATCAAAGTGCAGACAGCGTATGTATGTGTGTGTGAGAGAGAGAGAGAGAGAAGGAGGAGGGAGAGAGGGGGAGTGCTAGACTTGAAGCTAAGCTGAGGGACACTTAGCATCTGTTCGCTCCACACAGACTTTACTTTGAGCCGGTCATATGGCTTTGATTAGTGTGCTAGTTTTCGGATAGCTCCACTCTCCTTGGCAACACTTACAGACAAGGACAGCATAGTTAGCTCCAGTATTTTTAAAAAAAAAAAAAAAAAAACATTCACTGTACATCCCTTACACCACATAAAAAGTCAGTGATCACTGGTAGATGACAAGATGAAAAAAAAATGACTTGTCAAAATGCTCTTGCATCCACTGGCTAGATTACATTGCAAGTTTGGCCCACTCTTAAATTCCCACCTAATCATCCTGAGCAGTCCAGCTTTTCTCTCTCTTGTTAACAACGGCCCCCTTTCTTTTCCTCACTTTCTTTTTTCTTTTTTGCAAATTGTGATAGCATTGGAAGTTGTGTGGCCTGTCTGCAGCTCAGACCACTTTCCCTCTTGGCCGTGATTGCAGCTATATGCTCGATATTCGTGGCTCATCCAAGCAAAACACGGAGCAGGGAGTCGGTGTATGTGCTCACTTGGCCTGCTGACAAACATACGTTTTTTATTTCGCCGAAGTGATACAACCCAGAGGGAAAGTTTTGCACAACAGACCTCAGGAAGATGTACAACGCCATCACCTCTGTGAGACGGCTCGCTCTTAATTTGGCTGTATTTCTGCTGGGTTTGCGATGGAGTAATAATTTACCAGGAAAGCTGTGCAAGGCGGTGCATGCATGTTGAAGGCTGTCCACAGATCTTTCCAAGCAGCTTTGCTTAAAAAGCACCAAGGGACAGCACTGGGGGGGTCCTTTCTCTCCCTCTTTTTCTGGTTTAAATAAACAAGCAGAGAGTTAGTGGTAATGAAAAGCACTTGATATCAAGCTGCAAGTTTAATAACCCCACAATAAATTGAGAGTGGGAGCAGAAGAAGTAATGAAAATGGAAGGGAGTTTGGCTTGTGCAGGAAATGACTGGGAGAAAGCCTGAGGGAGGGGAAGAGAGAAAGACTTTTAGTTGTTCCACATATGAGGGAAGCTGCAACAGTACAAAGACCCCTCAGTGTTTTTAAAGCAAGCTCTCATTTTACTGTACCTGCCCATTGCTGTTTCAACTCATTCCTCCACACTCAGTTTAGGATATTAACACTCAAGAATGGTTCTCCCAGCTGGCTTGAATAGCTTACACTGCTGTCCCTCGCTCAATCCCCTCAGGTTTTGCACTTGTTTTTTTTTCCTCCTCTTTTCAGGAGGCACCTTGTTCCCCCTGCTCTCGTCACCAAAAGGTTTCCCATCTGCCTCCGATTACCTTTGGCTGCAGTTGGTTAGCCGCCAGCCATCTGGGCCAGTGTGGCGTCTCCGCTCGCTCTTCTCTCCCCAGACGGCTCTGAGGGAGGGATGGAGGGTTGGTGGGAGGGTAGGCTGGGACGGGAGTGAACTGGGTGGGCAGACTTTATTGGAGGATAGCAAGGGTTGGGTTTTAGCTGACACTGCAATCTGTAGCCAGGAAACTCAAGTCAAGGAGAAGGGCACCCATGAAAATGCGACTCCTGATCCTGGCTCTGGTCTGTTTTTGTAATGGGTACTGTGGGTCTGAGGAAGTCATTTTCCGTTGTTATTATAAAGCACACTTGCTCTATGTTGGTCACAAAGTAAAAAAACGAACTCAAAGGGGAGCAGTGCTCAATTAAAAAGGAACTCAGGGTTTATTTATAACACAGGACAGCCTAATTAGTAGAGTGGAAAATGAACCAAATTCCCTTCGCCAAGATTTAAATTTGTGATCCCTGGCTGGCTGAACTGTCTCCAAATGATCACCATGTGGGTGCTGCCTCATGGACTTTGTAGACTTTATATTCAGCAGTTTACCTTCAGTTCTGTCAGTATGAAACAGTAATTATCACCTGCTAATTGCAAAAAAACCCCCAAAACTGTCATTGTGCGGCACTGTGCAGATGATACACAACTATGTGTCCTTTATTTTGTCTTGCAATGCTGAAATTAAAGGAATTTATGGATTCTGTTGAGTACTACTGCATTCATAGCTGTAAAGCTTTTTGTCACTAGAGTTAAGCTGAATCAGAAATGTGATTGTGAGGAATTTGATGTGAGCATACCTGAGTCTCAGGCTGAACTTGGGCTGAGTGATTTTGTGGCGTTATTTTGTAAGGCTTTAGTTAAATTTTTACTGTGTTATAGATTTGAAACATATGATGGATCATAACCACCTCAATCAAAATATTAACTCTTCTATAGTCTAATGCAAGGATGACAATTAGAATATATAAATTGCTTGTAACAAAGTGGCATATGGGATAGAACAAAAGATGGGATGTATCAAGTTAGATAAGTAATGTAATACTCTTAATAAAATTATTTTAATCAGAGCATAGTAATACCTTTCTGTAAACAATCTGACAGTGACACATGTATGTCATTCATAGTTCAAAAGCAGCATCTCACTATTGCACATTCTGCAATCAAGTTGCACAAAGTTATTGTCATGAAAACAGACACGCTATATGATATGTATCCTGAACTGCAGCCTTTGTAATTTGCTAATTGCATTGCTTCAAAATACGATTTTAATTTGAAGTCAATTAATTGTTTAACCCTAGACTGAAACACAGACTGTATGTAAAGATGGGCAGATATAGGTATTTTGAAGAGCACTTTGGAAGCCCGTTGTGGTTGCTCCAGTCATTGTCATCTTGGCAGTGCCTGACTCCTCCTAACTCCAGGCTAATCCAAAAATGAACAAAGATGTAAAACGTGAGTGAAGCTGACATGTGCCATGTAAATCTGTCTGGGCCATGGACTGTCCTGTGACAGTACACACCTGTCACTAGAAGCTGCTGCACCCTTAAATATGCAATACATAAAGCCTGAATATATATTAACTCGATGAGCTTTGTAAAATGTGCCCAATATACAGTCATCATAAATGAGAAAATCTGCTGTAGTGACCAAAAGCTTTTTTTGTACCCGTCTGTGAACGTGTTTATTTTTGTTGTAAAGTTGGACATTTTAACATGGGGGTCTATGGGGATTGGCTCACTTTTGGAGCAACCTCAAATAGCCATTTGAGGTACTGTGGTTTTTGGCACTTCAGTGATGGCTTCATTTTTCAGCCCTGGAGTTTGACCTGTTAAATGAACTGTTGATGGTCAGATGCAATGTGGGAACTGTAGGCACCATGTTTAGACAAGCAAAGGAAACCGTTTGGTGTGCAATACAATTTGGTGGAATACTTTTTTAAGAACTGGATGCCCATTTTCTGTAATTGAATCAGTTGAATCACTCCAGCTTACAGCACACACAATACCAATTTTACTATTTTGCTTTGAAACCTTGCATGATGAGCCACTGCTAACAGAGCCTCCCTGTTGCTTGAAATTCTCAAGTATCTCCTTTAAAACCTCTTCTTAAAATCCTGTATCTCTTTACTTTTCTTACCTGATCATAATTTGCACTTGTTTTTAGGTCACTGTTTTAGAATGAGCTTCTAAATGACTTGTTATTGTATAGATAGTTATTGGGATGTTAAAGACCTCCTTCATTTGAAGCTAGTTTTTTTTTACCTTGTTAACTTCTCTGTATGGTGTTATTTAGAGGCTGGAAGACACATTGTGAGTGAAATAGTGATATTATAAGCACCATAGCTGAACATTTCCACATTGAAACTACAGCGTGCTAATGGCATTCTCCAAAACAAAGATTTGTATTTTCAAGGTTTCTTCATAGCAAAGGAACAAATTCTATCCACTTTCCAGGGTGGACTTTGCTGTATCATTCTTTTTCTAAAGTTTTGGTTTCTGGTTTGAACATGTATGGCTGACTGGCTGTATTTTTACAACTGTCCATTGTGTAGCATGAAGTTTTATGGTTATTTAGCAGAGTCATAGGTGAGCTGGTGTGTTTGAGCTGCAGTAAGTGGTGGAAGGCTAGGTAGAGAGAAAGGCAGGTATTTCATAGATCTGCACATTCAGGAGGAAGCAACAGTTTAGAGTAACATCTAGGACATTTTTAGACAGGAAGGGATTATTTTTAATGGGAAAAACTTCTAAATATGTGAATTTATTACACAGGTTAGTTTGTTGGGGTTAAACTAATTGATTAATTAAGTTTTTAATTGTCTTGAGATTAATGTTCTGGTCAGGCCAGTCTTGATAAAGACATTTTTAATCTCAAAGAAGTTCTTTTAGTGAAATGATTAAAAGCAATATGTCCCATTTGATCTTTGACATTTTGGATTTTTAAACTGTCTTTGACTATAAAACCCTTTGCAACTTTGTCAATAAAGTAAATGTAAATTAAGTCCTTATTATAACTTTAACAGTTGCTATCACTAGAGGTAGGCCAAAATGTCAGTCAGTATCAGCTTATGTCATATCTGTTGTTATTTGTGTATGTTGCACGTTGGCTGATAAGCAACAAGAAATTCTGGGAGAGAAACAGTAAACCAAGATTGAGATAATTTATAGAGAAAATCATCACGTAGTTTGTCTGTCAGAGAGTCCTGTAGAGAAGATTTTCCAGCTGTTAGATCCTTTAGTGTGTATCTTGGTAACAAAAATCTCAGGGTTCTATATCAAGATTTTATTATGTGTTTAAAAGTTACTACATTATCTGTCGATCACGCTGTGTCTGTATATTTATTACGGTACTCGTTGGCTCACATGTAAACAAGCTTCATATAGACACTCATTCCATCAGTCTGCTACACAGGACGCTAGCCAATTAGTAAGCTGCACAGTCAGGCAGCCAGCCAGCAAATCACTCAGCCGTACAACCAACCACCAGAGTCAGCCAGCGTAGCGGTGATGGCAACCTGCTGCTCCTCTCAAATTGGCTCATTTTACCCCCAGACCCTCTGACATAATACCCACTTCAAGCCCTGTTTGGGCATTAAGCACAGCTTTTTACAAGATCAATGGCTTCCTTTGTGTTTGAACTCTTTCCGGTGGGCAGGCAGCTTAAAGTGCGGGCCCTCAGGGGCCCCAGGTTGGGACTTACTGTTGTCTCTGGTTATCAGAGTGAAAGACAGGGTGCATGCCCCTCGCTAAAGCCAAGATTGATTATCTGAAAAAACAATACGGGACTGGGCGGTCCTTGAATATGAACTGGGTAGATTTGTCTTGTTAGACTGGGAACTGCATGGGTCAATGGGATCTCATGCTCTCGCTCTGTCTGTGTTTCACTATGTCTCCCTTGTTCCTCCCTCCTCTTTGAGCCTAAATCTGTCTCTCCCCTCCCTTTCACTCCCTTTCCTGGCCTTCCTCCTGTAGTTACTGAGAGTTTCTCTTCTACAGGGCAGCAGAAAGGAGTGTAAACCCACCGCTGCTGTTGCACCCCTTGAGAGATCCGTCCAGGTGCTTTCTACTTCTATGAGGACTTCTCCAGGATCCATCACCACTCGCTGACCGACACACTGAAGGTGCTGCTGACTCCCAGATCTTCCCTCAGCCATGGCCCAACAGAGCGCTGAGCTGTCCCACTGCTAGGCAACGGGGCATCCGAGAGGGCAGGAGACATGTTGGGACAGAGGCCCGTGGACCACTGCACTGAATTCTGTTACTATAGCAACTACTGTAGTAACCATGGAAATGCTACGGAGGACTGGTCTGGTCTGCACTGTCATTGTGGTCATGGTTGTCACCGAGGTCGCAGGAGGTCACAGAGATGAGTTTTCTCAGTCACAAGGTGAGATGACCCTGAATGATACAGGGGGTTTTGTATCTGATCCATTTCAGATAAGCCAGAGTAGATAAAATAGTCAATGACGGTATATATAATTCTAGATTTGAATTTCAAAATATTTGGTCATATAGTAATGTTCTTGGACAGACAACTAAAAAACTATCTTTACCTAAAACTAGTAAAATATATTGAGAGATAGATGTCTGTTTTAGCTAATTCAGCAAATTATTCACAAATAAAGTTAAAATAAAATGCCATAAGAAAATCATGTTTAATGGTTTGTAACATTGCCCAAAACATTCTAATCCACCTAAAGATGTAAAGGTACCATGATGCTTACTGTCACCAGACAGTCAATACTGTAATATTATTTTGCACTAGACCGTCATTTGGGGCTTCATACATCCGTGCATCCTGGAGAAGGCCACAGTGTAGAGTTACATTTCAGACATTTCAAGGCAGGATGGATTACTTTCATGGCAAAAAAATATGCAGCACTGTTTTTCAGAAACTAGTTTTTAGGGTTCATCATTAACTGGGGAAGGACATTAATGCTGGTAGAAAACACATCATTGCATCATTGCATGTAGCATCTGGTGTATCTTCAATGACCATGTGTTTGTCAGTACTTGAACACGGAGGAAAGAAGTCTGATCTGATGAATCATGTCGTCTTATGCATAATGTTGACTGCAGGTGTGTGCATTGTTTACCTGGACAGATGGCAGCAGGATGCACTATGGGAAGCAGGCGAAGCAGTGGAGGCAGCATGATGCCGTAGGAAAAGTTCTGCTTGAAAACCTTGGGTTCTTGTATTTATGCAGATGTTACTTTGACATGTGTCGTCTACCGGAATAATGTTGCAGACCATGTACACATGTTTATTCCAGTGGTATTTCCTGATGGCAGTGTCCTCTCTCAGCAGTATGATGCTCCCTGCCATTGTTTAGGGATGATTTGAGGAGCATGACCAAGAGTTCAAGGTGTTGAAATTGGCTTCAACATTCCTCAGATCGCAGTCTGATAGAGTGAGATCCATTGATGCCAAACCTCACAACTTCCAGGACCTAAAGTACCTGCTGTTACTGCTGTTGGTGCCACAGGACATCTATAGGCCTGATGTAGTCTGTGTCTGTGCCCAAGCCGTTTAGGTGCTATGAGGCTGATCTACACAATATTAGACGGCTGATTTTAATGTTTTGACTGTTTTGGCTTTAATGTTAGAATCATACCTACCCAGATATAAATGTATTTGCTAATCAGAGCTGTTTACATCTGGTTTATTAAAAGTTGTATCTGCAGTTTTCTCTAGTTTTGTAGTTATTGTATAGTAAAGTATAGTTATTCTAGAAACATATGTGCACCTTAACACCAAACAACAGAACAGTGTTCAACTGGTGTCACATCCTAATGGCGAGTTTTTTTCTTGTGAGTTTGGTTTTTGGCATCATAGTGCTCGTTTAAGGACTGTCAGAGACCTATGTTTCAATTAGATACACTGTTAACAGCACAGACCATATTCCTTTTTAGTTAGTGGGAAAACATTATTGGTTTATTGTCTGTGATCCCAGCTTCTGTGGGTTGCTTTAATGATTTTCAGTCTTTGAGAGCAGAGTTACATTCATGTATTTTATGGTCGACGTGCCCAGAGTGAAATCTGTTTTTCATTTCAGTAAAGAAAAAAAAAACAGACTTCCCATACTTTCCAAGCTTAGAAATTCAAAATAAAAAAAATGCCAAAAGTTTGACTATGTCATGATAGGACAGGAGTTTAAATATTTAAAAGATCACAATGTGTTTTATAGTTATTGTAATTGTTTTCATGTATAATTTGCATGCACAGTGCTTGGATTAAAAAGTTGGCTGAAATGAGCTGTAGAAAAGGTTTGAGGTCTGACCTGGCTGTCTGACCGGCTGAGGCACACTCCAGGCCTGCAGGTCTGGACTCTCTGAACTTGAACTCTGCTTCCACAAATCATGTTGCTGTGCCACAGCCACGTGCCCACCCCACTCATCACACAGTCTCTCTGTCTCTCTCTTCACACTGAGGCTGGAACAATTGAAGTCCCCCTAAAGGAAAAGACATAAATTCGCCGAGTGTCCGAGTCTCATCACCCAGAACAAGGCTGTGACTGTGTATTTCCTAAACTTAACCTCTGAACCATCACAGCCATCTGTCTCTAATAGTCTGCCACACTACTTCCTCTAAATAACCCACCTCTAAAACCCTGACATGGCCTGTTCCCTCAGGGACTTCGTTTTCCACAGGTACGGGAACCTTTAATAGCCAGTATTTTTCATTAACATGAATTAGAGGACTTTGTGGGATGTGAATGGAGTTACTTGCGATGATAAACCCACAACCGATTATCAGCCAACTCTGTAATTCCTCTCAGCTCTATGGAGCACTTTAGCATTTTTTAGCCCATTGTTTAGATTTTCTGGCCGGCAGCTTTAGTCTTGGTTCACTCTCACTGCTCTCATCAACATAAGTTCCAACAGTGGCAGACATCTGTTCTTACAAAAGGAAAAGAAAAAGCTTTCAATAACCCACTGTACACTCCTTACTCAGGATCAACAGACAGGCAGAACAAGTTAGCAACTAACTGCTAAATATTATGTAGTGCTGTGTTCAGCAGCTAAATTGCAGGATATTCCCACAGGAGCTGGTAGAGACCAAAAGCAGAGCTAAAAGGAGAAATAACATTCAGTAGGCGGACAGAGATACAGCTCCAAATGGAAACTAATGTGTTATGTCTGCTTGATGTTTAAGTTGTTGTCTCGTCACACTGACATCTGTACAATGTGATAAATGCTATGCTTTCAGGTTGTTGTCCAAAGCATCTGTTAATGCAGCATTAACTAGAAATCATCATAGTGACCATATACTTGATGCTTGTCCAGGCTTTCGCTTATATCTTAACATACATGAAAACCAATTAGATCCAAACTCTAAGAACAACAAATGAAATAATAGTTACCTTGCTAGGAACATAAAAATATATGCTGTGTTTGCTGGTGTACTCGGTGTCCAGCTGTGTGCAGTATATTTTGTTAGTCTCCGTGTTTGTTTGAAAAGACAAAGAGCACAAATGCAGACATCCTGCATCAAGAGCTTTAGGCCTCTTAAGCTCTTTTTTATTTCTCTTTTCTTGTTGTGCTTTTAAAAAACACACAAAGTAAGCTGTCGAGTTAAAATCTTAAAGTCAGTTCTGTTTAACTATACAGAATATCCAAATTCGTCATTGCATATCCAAGTTAATTAGTCACTTATCTCACTTGTGATGCACAGATTTAAAAAAAAAAACAAAACACAGCAATGCATCCTTTTCTTGCATTGGAAATGAGAATCAGCATTGATAAATTCCATTAGTGTTCATTGATTCACCACCAGAAAAATATGGACACTCAAATATTAAGCCCATAAGTAATTTTACAGCATCTTATTACAGAAACAGTATGCTACTAACAGCCTCCACTTCTCTGTAAAGGCTTTGTGCAAGATTTAGGAATCTGGCTGCAGGGATTTGATCTCATTCAGCCGCAGGAGCATTAGTGGAGTCAAGCAATGATGTTGGAAGATAAGACCTGGCTTGCAGTCGACTTTCCAGTTCGTCCAAAAGGGGTTGAATGGGGTTGAGGTCAGGGTTCCTGTCAAATTCTTCCACACCAGACTCACAAAGTCATCTGGCATTGTCACATTAGCAAACAAAAAAAAGGTCTACCACAAATTGTTGCAGCAAAACTGGAACAACAGGATTGTCTAAAATAGTGTGCTGTAGTAGTGAGATTTTTGTGATTTGAAATTCACGACATGATCCTCATCTTCACAGCTACACAGTAGTTAGCCACGGTCCAGGGACTTCTAAGTTGTTTACTCGGGTGCTACAATTTTCAAATGTGCAAGAATAATGGGGACAGATTTATTTCATTAAATTTATAGAAGTGACAGTCTTCCAAAAGATGCATCTAGCCCACCACTTTGTCACCTGGAATTTCTTATGTGGGACAAATGGGCCAAACCATAAAAACAGAACCACCAGACAGAAAGGGCACAAAGAACTTGAATGGACTGTCCACATACTTTTGGCTATATATGTGTATTTATCACTTCCCTATGTGGGCCACCTACTTGGCATACATAAGAAAGACAGTAGAGGCACAAAAAGGCACATAAACATAACATATAAAACATATAAAAATAAATAATTACAGGTCTCTTCTGCTCCCGTGGTATTCACTTCAAAAGAGTCAGAGCAGCAGTGTTTGGCCTGAGGTGCTGTGGAGGTGTGTCTGGCATGGAGGGAGGGCCACTTTCCATCCAGAGTACTTCCTTCCGCTATTTTCATTTAGCGATAACAGAACCAGGGGTGTATTTATCAGCACAGACTCTTCAGTATGTGACCCTGCTGGTCAGGGTGTTTTCTCCGGTTAAATTTAGCAAGCACGTTTCCACTGCCATTTTACTCTTTGTTTTGATGTCTGCTTCACAGTTTCAAATTGTGAAGCACTTTTGGCTTCTACTGCGCACTTGCTATGGCCTCAGTTTGCTGCCTGGTAAGATTAAAGATTTGATATATACTAGTTTATATTACCAGATTTTACTAGAAAGGACAGAGCAGGAGTAATTTGTTGTCAAATGCGTGTTCTTTTTTTTATGTTACATGTGATGCATTAGTGCATCAGATTTATCAGGTGGGCCCAGGTAGAAGATATTATTAACACAAATAGTAACAGTTTTGATTGAAAGCAGCTGTAAAAGAAGCATTTCTTATCAATCTTTAAATGTCTTTAAACTAGATGGCTCCAAAAAATCTGATGTTTCAACATAAAATATTGAATGTGAAAAAAGCAAGAGGCTATTGTCATTGTTTTCAACCATGCATGTAACTGTCTTGTGTTCTGGCAAACAGAATCCACGCAGATGTGATTAACGAGCTGTTTTACATGCTGTGTTTAGATGGCTTAATTCTGCAAACAACAGCCATATAACACTGCTGCTAAGAACTGACATCTGGTGTGTATCTGTTCTTACGGGGAAACAACATAAACCATCAGACAAACAAGATTGCTAACAGTTTAAAGCACTTTTGGATCTCACTTCTTCCAGCTGGAGGTGTTAATTAAGGTTGTTTTGAGTTTGTAACATCCAAATTTGACATGTTAACAGTGGAGTCACAATTTTTTGGTTGTTTGCATTTTTTTTTTTTTTAGATCAAGATGTAATAGCTACACGTGTCGTATTTGCTGTGTGGTATGGACAGACGGTATACAGTCTGTAGGACCAAAAGTGACTGGTTGGAAGTGGAGGCTTGGAAGAACACCTCCGTTTAAACCTTTACTTCAAGCTGCTGACTAATTAATTTTGCTGGTTCTCTTTACAGTTTATTCTGTGTGAGGTCTCATTAATCTCTCCCACTATATCTGCTTTATTAACATTCTCCCTTCATTCTCTCACCAGGAGCTTTTCCTGTGCTTCAAAGGTAATGCTGATACCACCTGCTTGATTGTGAGAGCAGGATGGATGTGTTGTGGAAAACAGCTCAGTGCTCATAGGAAGGTAACGCTTTGAGGAAGTTTGATGAACGGAGCTCATGGGGTTTGGTACCCTCCATGTCCATTACAGTAGTTCATTTGAAGTAGTTATTAACAGGATTGCTTGGCTTTGTAGGCTTTTTGCTGCTTCTACTTTTGTACAATTGTTGCTACCGTTCTGTGAACAACTGCTCTACCCAGATTGAATTGCACACATGGGACAAATAAAGTTAATTTTCAACTTGAGTTTGTAAAGAGATATTTCTCTTTGATAGTGCTAGTTCAGAAGTTGTGCCATAGCAGAGAGATATTTTTTGTGAAAATCCCAAAAATAATAATGGATTACTAATAACTGATTATTAATAATTTAGAATATATGATGGATGTCCTGTGCAGATTTTAAGCAGCACAAATATGGTTTGCTCTTCTTTTCTGCTACATGTGATTATATAGTTAAATTAGTAGCCTATCTTTTACATGTAGATGTCAGTTTGGGAGATTCCAACGAAGGGTTAACAGTGAGTACAATATTAGCAAAACCTGACCTTAAAACTTTGTTTCTATCTGAGCAGAAGAAGTAAACTATTATTGTTTACTGAATAAATTGTTTGAAGTGTTTCTTGCCTTTGCATTACATGAGCTTTGGAGTAAAAAACAATCAAGTCAACACTCAGGCTATATACAGATCTGTTTTTTACATCCATGGATTATTTCTTTAGGTTTCTCAAGTTTTGTCATGGTGCTTCAAGGTTGCAACAGATTTGGCTGATATCGAACCTAATTTCTCTTAGTTCTGCTATTAAATCACCAGCTAGGTCTTATCTTATTGTCTTTTTTATTATTATGCAATATATCACTATACTAATCATTTCTTAGTGTATGGACCAGATAAGATTGCTGCAATACCATGTTGAAAAAGCCTAGCACAGTATTTGGAAAAACTCCGCAGATTTTCTTGAATACATTTAGGACACTTCCCCTGATGTTTTTGGGTGATATCGGCCTACAGAGACCAAGATATTTGTGCTATATAAATGTGTACAATCAAAAATGAGATATCTAATAAGATATTATCAGCACCAAATTCCAAATAAACTGCGAGCAGGTTAGCTGAGCACTGTTGAACATATAGCTAGCTAATTGCTAAAGCTAAAGAATTTCTTATTGATTTTTCTTGTGTTAATACGGCAAAACTAGGCAGCTAAAAGACTGTAGGTTGAAATTTTATGTAGCAGGTGACAACACAAAAGAAACACAACTTCAAATTAATGTTTCTTTATGTGTAGGCAAATGTGTTGCTGTTAGCTGGTCTTAGTTGAATGTTTGCTTGGTTTCAGATGAAGCGTCTGTTGCTAGTAGCGACCCTTGCTGGCGCAGTTTCAAAGTTACCTCCATTAAGTTGCTAAGAAAATATTGACAGGCATCTTTTTACTACTCTAGAGATAGCCTTCTTGGACCATTATCTGTAGGTACGTCATTTATGATATCTATTCTGTTGCTGTACATGTAGCTATAGTTAACTGAGTATGGTTAGTTATGAGCTAAGTTACAAGTTAACTGTGTGACAACAGGTGGCCTATTAATATTTTCCAAAGCTGTATGAGGGTGAATTTGTACATTCTTTTTGTTGTTGTTGTTTTTTTTTTTTTTTTTAACCAGTTGGCTAACTCTAACATCTCAGTGACACAACAGCGGACACAAACATACCACTATTATAAAAGAACAAGTAAGCTAAATTCAAATTTTACAAAGTAATTGGATCAGAACGGGATTTTAAAGAAACAAAAAAAAAAAATGGGCTATGAGACAAAAGGAGTTTAGATGCTATGGTGGTAACGGCATAATTAATGTTTTTGTAGAGAAAAATGGCTAAAGGGCAACTATAGGGAGAAGTGGTGGTGGTGGTTTTGGAGGTGGGGTGATGAGGAAAGCTGGAAATGGAATGGAAATGGCAGCTTCTAAGATGACATGTCTGACAGACAAATAACAGGCTGAAAAAGGGTCAAAACAGTGCCTTTGGTCAAAATCTAATTTAAAGTATTGAATCTTTTTCTAGTTAGAAACTGCAGTCATTAAATGGTTCGGTCTTTTTCCCAATAATGTTTTCATAGTTTCACAATTACTTCCAGTAAAAACTTGACACCTTCTTAAACCCTTACTGGAAGTGTGTTTTGGCAACATGAAGATGTAAGGAGATTAAACATTAAATTAAATTGCAGACAAATGCTGAATCAATCACCGTTTTTCAATGGGAAGTAAGATTCTGTCCATTAAAGTTCTCACGACTGAACGATAAGCTTATTTTTTACCAGCCTTCCGATGTTAAAAATACAGTATAACCATACGAGGTCCATGTGAAGACAACGTTTCTAATTGTGCTTGCTGTTTATTCAAGCCCCAGCTATCTGCTGCCTACAGAGAGATTTTTCCTGGTACAGAGCTTTCCAAGTCTGTACCAGGGAACTCTGATCTCTCGGTATTTACTCTGTGTGGGAAGGGGCTGCTTCTCCACCAACCAAGACCAAAGGTTTGATGAAAACTGGACTCATTCGCTGGTGACCTTTCCCTGTTAGTTAGCTGACGTTGGCTGTTTGGAGCTGTGTGTGTTTGGACAATAAATCTCCACCAGGGCCCCGGCACAGACTGGGACAGACAGGAAGTATATAGTTTCACGGTAACCATGGCAACATCCCTTTGGCCTCACGAAGGAGGGGTTACTGGGATTGGAGGGGCCTTGTCAGTAATGGGCCAAGTCTGCAAGTTTGTCTTTGCCAACTGGGTTAGTCTCTCAATAAAAATGCCTATAGCGTATTTCAAAATAAGCAACTCCCAAATCCTCAACCGCTTTTAATTACAGTCAATTAGATTAAGCAGAATTTTGGCTTTATTCAGTCAAACTCTGATATTGATTTAATGCTTTCTTTATGTTTCTCTCTCTAGCTGCTTTCCTGTCCAGTCTGGGCCAGTATGAGATTGCCATCCCAGTCCGTGTAGGACCTAATGGCAAGATGCTGGACCCAGAAAAAACTCAACACCACCAAAGAAGAAGACGCAGCACTGAAGACAAGCTGCCTGACTCTGTATTAAGCTTTTGAAATAATTTAGCTTACTCTTTTGTCCTTTTACTCACACATCTTTTAACAAGTTGAAAAAAAAAAAAAAATTTTTTATATATATATATATATATATATATATATATATATATATATATATATATATATATATATATATATATATATATATATATATATATATATATATATATATATATATATATATAATACACTTATATACTTCATATTTGTTGTTCTTTTAGCTCTTCTACCAGCTGTCCACGTCACGGAACAACTTCCTGCTTAACCTGACACTACAGGGAGGCCTGTTGTCCCGGCAGTTCAGGGTGGAGTACTGGAAGAGGGGTCGATTAGCCTGGAGTCACCCTTACTCTCCCCATTGCCACTACGTAGGACATCTCCAAGACCAACCGCACTCCAGCAAAGTGGCCCTAAGCAACTGTAACGGCCTGGTAAGACTGAAACTTCCCAGCCTAATCCACAGCTAATACACTGAGTGAGGTCAGCACAAGCAGCAGCCATTGGCTCAGTAAATAAGGGATCAGAAACGCTTGATTCCAACATCAAAGCATAAAATTTTAACAGACCTTGAATCCTCGTGTCAGCTTTAATCTTCTGTCAAACTCACTGGTGTGGTCTTTTGGTCTGGTCCTTTTAAACCTTATCTCAAAGGAGGGATTCTTTATAAAGGAGTCATTTTACCTCATATTCTGTAGATTTTCACTCCTGCAGATGTTGTAGTATAGCAGACGATGTGAAAAATACCAGTGATGCTACTGTAGATTTAAAAGTTTGCATAAGCCTGTAACAGCTGTTTTGGAGTTGCATTGATTGTAAATGAATCCAGTATTATCGCCATTTCCCTTTTAAGGGTTTATGCCATATTTAAATCATATGAGATAACAGTCAAGGTGGAAAAAAGTGTCAGGATTACATCAAATGTCGACAGGGGAATTTTGATGAGGAGTCAGTTGTGCAAAAGTTAAAAATAATACTGAATCTATTAAATGTGTAAATAGTCTTCTTTAAATTTAGTCTTAATTAACTTGAATGCCTGGCTTTGGCTGTCATTAGCCATCCGAGTTTTTTCGTGCCAAGTCTGTTAAATAGGTGTTACACAAGGAATTCATTTTCCCAGTCATGTTTTGGATGTTGATGTGAACCCTGTTTACATGTCAGAAACTGGCAATGACTGTCGATAATACTGCATACTCGATTGTCTTACACCTGGCTGTACACGGGCAAAGTGTTGGAAGAAGTTTTATGAAGAAATCTGCCTGCTTTCTCACCTCCAAACACCTGGTGAATCACCACATAAAGTGGGTTTCAGAGAGCTATAAAAATACTTAGAAATAGGGGCGTCATGATGGCCAAGTGGTTAGAGCACATGCCATCTAAACTAAAATGTCCTTAACAGTTGTGTCCCTGGTTCAACTCCCACACAACCTGACTCTTTCTGCATGTCTTTCCTCTGCTCCCTTTCTCACATTTCCTGCTGCCACTGCGCTATCTGAATAAAGGCACAATGCCAAAAAAATAATCTTCACAAGAAAATTGTCAGAAGTTGCCCCTCTAATTCCGACAGGTTTTTGTTGTGTTTCGGACGTTGTTAGACAGTCTTAGAAGCATATTGTTTGAAGTTTGAGAACCATAGCCTCTACCCATTACTTACAGTGCATCAGGTTCTGGCATGCTATCTTTGGGCTGTTAAAAGGCATTCTGGAGAATGTAGGATATTGTTAAGTCAAGCTGTAATCTCTGCTTTCCAAAGTAGACATGTTTAGCCCTTAGAAAAGCATCAGTTCCATTTCATTTACCTTTCTCATGAAGTCATCACAGCTCATCACAACAGAGACCTGGCATCTGTTTGCTGCTGCTTCAAAGTTAGTTCTCATCTGAAGCGCTTGACTGGATATTCTGAATTGTGATGCATCATTTTGTTGGCCGAAAGCTTTTTGCTGTATTCATAGCACCGTGTATCTGTGTATCCTCTCACTACAAACAGCAGGTCCCACAATAACAGTTGTATACACAGCTGAGGATTAGATGTGTTCACAAAGCGTTAATAAGCCGCACACGTAATTACTGTTAGTCAGACCAGCATGAGCACATTCACCAGCGAGCGGGCTGTGTGTCCAGAGGAGCATCACTAACTTTATTATGGGATTAAAAGCACTTTGAAAGCTGCCGCAGCGGATCGAGGGGAGACACTCGTTCCGACTGGGGCCAACACATCTGAGCAGAATCAAAGGAAGTGTTAGTGTATCGCTCTCTGTCTCACTCTCTCATTTCTCTCGCTCTCATTCACTCTTTCATGCTCTCACGTGTGTTTGTTCTATGGGGTCCTGATCCTCTTCTCAGATGGGTTCAGTTCCCCACAGAGAACCCTGTGAGGGGAGACAGTGTCTATAAAGCAACAGTCTGAACACAGAGAGATCTGATGGTCAAACCAAGTCTAACACGTATAAAATATGAGGGTCACTAAACGGCTGTTGGATGCTCTGACATGAACATAGACTTTCACTTGCACTGAATAGTAATGTCATAGGGCATATTATTGTCCATGTTTGTTTGTGTTTATGCAAAAAAAGATTCAATTCTCATCATTTCCAGGATCTTGTAGCTGATAACATTGTAGTAACAGTCAGAAAACCTGTTATTAGTCAAGTTTGTTCTTGACTCAGGAGCAAAAGAAACTCCACTACTTACTAGACTTTCTACGAAATATTTGACCTCGTGTTGCAGTGGATGGATGGAGTTTTCTGTATTGCTATGATCATTTAATAGGTGTTTTATATTGTGTGTTGTGTTATTCTTATACGTTTCTAAGTGATATTATTTCATGAGCAGTACAAAAAAACTTGTGGCTAGTTGTTAACAGCTTCACAAAATGGTCATTATAAAGTCATGCTATTCAGCCAAATGTTGGAATTCTAATAATAATCAAAAAGTTTCCAAATATATCAACTCTGCTTGACTAAATTTTGGGGAAATGGGGTTGAAAATGTGTAGAATATTTTATACAATAGCATCATGCTGCCTTTAAAAACAAGGAATGCTGGGTGTGAAGATTTCTGTAGATGTAAACAGTCTTAAAGCGACTTTTATTAAAGTGAATTAAAGAAAACTGGATGGTAAGGGGTTATGCAACTTTGATGGTATCACATTATTACAGGTGTAAGTTATTATCATTTACAAAAGTATATACTGAGTATAGGTGAATGAAAATCAGCTCCAGGCTTTTCCTTAATGGATTCCGTAATGTGCGTTAACTTTCTGATCATGTTTAATAATGCTGTTTTGGCAGTAGATGTAGCTGGGATAATAAGTACAGATGTGGTTAATCTTTGCACTGTTTGTGATATTTGTGTCATGATGGCAATTGTTATTCTATTCTATTCTGTTCTTCAAATCTGTCTCTCTGCAGCAGGGGGTGATTGTTGCAGGGGGAGAGGAGTACCTGATTGAACCACTTGTCTCACCAGATAACCAAACCAGGACGGAGAAGGGGGAGAGAGCAGAGGGGCGCCCCCATGTGGTTTACAAGCGGTCGTCGCTTCGTCACCAGTACAAGGGCCAATCCTGTGGAGTCATTGGTGAGAGGAGAGATATGCTGTCCTTTTAGTGGCAGCAGTAAGGTCCAGACTGGAGCAGTAAACCGCTCCAGGCTGATTTGCAAACCAGCCAGCAACAGAAGATTGTGGTTGTGTTTGAGTTCCCAGTTGTGATTGGGCGTGACCGTGTCTGTTGTTTCAGGGCGTTGCTGAAAAAGCACAAGTATGTTCAGAAAACTGTCTTTTGACAAATAAAAGTTAAAAAAAAATAACTATTTTGCAATGCTGTGCCTTAATTCTGCTCTACCGTCATGTGAAGTATGTTCAGACATCATTCTGGTTGCTCGGTCACGTGTTTCAGCTAATTATCATTAATCAAGGCCAAATCGAAACTTTCAGTGAATTATTTGATAGATTTTTGTCTTTAATGAGTAACTGGCTAAACTGCTGAGCTTTTGTGACACTCTTCTACATGCTTTCAATGTGATTTACCTCAGATGAGAAGCCAATGAAAGGTGCGTCATGGTGGCAGCGGACTCTGAAGACACCTCCTCATCATGTGGGTCGTGGACAGCTGCCTCTGAAGCGCTCAGTCAGCCGGGAGCGCTACGTGGAAACACTGGTGGTAGCTGACAAGATGATGGTGGGTTACCATGGTCGCAGGGACATCGAGCAGTACATACTGGCTGTCATGAATATTGTAAGTGTCACAACACAAAAGATACACGAAACATTAAAAAGTCGCTTTCCCAGAGTTTTTTTTAATGAATACAAGAGGGAAATTCTTTCTTCTGTCTTCATGCCAGGTTTCACACACTAACAGAATCAGACTGAAAAGATGTGGTCAGCATGTTTTGTTTTTATATAGTTCAGCTATTCTAAGATTTCAGCAGCAATCCATCAGCCAGTGGTGGTTTGGTTACTTGGCATTGTAGAAAACAAAGAAACAGCTTGGAGTGAACGTTTTACGACATTAAAGAAGAGTTGGAAAGAACAGAGATGTCTTCTGTGGCACAAATAAGTTTTAGTGCTTCTCCGGGGCCAAGGATTACTCAGAAATAAACCTGTTAATACATTTAAGTGCCAAAGCAACACAATAACTTGAAACAAATAAGATGTAGGCCTGTTTAGTTGCATGAACAATGTTTATAGAAACGAACAACATACAATTGTGTAGGCTTTGCCCTGTTGCTCCTCAGGGAGACCACATGTTTTAGTCAGGCAAGCTTGGGTTGTATGTCATAGTCTGCAGTATTTCTGTCAATGGGGATCTCTTCACACACAGTTAATCACTTTAAAACCATACACACACGTGTTAGGAATGTGTCTAATGAAGGGTTGGTCAGCAGACAAAGCAGGTTGCATCCGGACTGTTACAAAATCACTCGATCTAATAGTGTCTTCTCAGTGTTTTGAAGCAAAATGGAGCAAATTACACCAGACAGCAGTAATGATAAGTGTCTGAGTGCAGCTTTAGGGCTAAGAGTGGTTTCAGCTCTGGTCTTTTTTATTACTGTTGGTTCTTTAAACTCTGGTCATCACTGGTACACTCAGACTTGTCTTGTTTGTGGAGTGTTTGATTATAGCTTAAAACCTGTCTAGGTAGGTGCCCAACACAAGAAAGCCCTTACCACTGAACAGTTAGCCATTGCTGCACAATTATAGCCCGACTTCCTCGAAGTGATGACTGGAAGGCCAATGCTTAGATTGTTGTTATACACCGACATCACATTGTGCTGTGAATTGGCCTTTTTATTAATTTTCCAGAACTCTGATTTTCTAGGATTTGCCTTTTTTCAGTTTTTTCCCCACATGTTTCTATCTCCCATATTGTCTAAGCTCTGCTGTAATGCACTCAGCTGGTGTATCAGCCGTTTTTAAGACTGGTCTTTTCTTGTTTCCCTGGAGGTCAGGTTGCCAAACTGTTCCAGGATTCTAGCCTGGGGAATGCAGTCAACATTGTGGTGACACGGCTCATCCTGCTCATGGAAGACCAGGTAAATCAACTTTGTCAGCGACTGTAATAAGCTTTACAGCCCTCCTCCGCTCTCTCTGTGTCTCTCTGTGTCTCTCTGTGCTTGTCCTCATTACCTCTCTGTCCAGACTCCATCAAACACTTCCGTGACCAGCGTCTGTGAGCTTGTTATTTGTGTCAAATTATTGGCTTAAGGGTATTTTTCCTCGCCGCTCCCGGTGGACTCTTGAGTGTGTAAGTGGGTCCTGTGAATGGCAGCTGTAATGACAGAAATGAGAGGATGTAAGGAAGCAAGGAAGAGAGAGATGATTGAGGAAAGGCGGAAAAGTCGCGAAATGAGGGGAGTTTTGTACCTGTCTGACAGAGCTGCTTTGTGAATGTCCTGCTGGTTTCTGCGGCAAACAGTGACCTCTCTGAACATTGCTATGACGCACATCCAGGGTGTAGTAAATCTCAAAGATAGATTTAGACGCTGATGTGTTTTACATGAGCATCTAAATCTGCTTCACAAGAGGGGATGCAGAAACCTAAATGTGTTTAAGGTACTAGAGAACACCATCAGACTCTATATTTACCAGAGGTCTGGTCTTGTCACTGACCAATATATTGTAGCCACATTAGTATTGTGCCATAAAATGCTGGAACACACATTCATATTTTCCTCATCTAGGAGTATAGGTCAATAGGTCAAATGTTTAATTTGCCCCATAATTTGATTTAAGACTACATATATGCACAACATTAGTGATAGTATGGTAACATGCTATATAGGAAGGAGAACATGGGGGACATTGTACCTGTTTTTCATGTTGGGTATTTAGCGCAAACCACCGCCTTGCCCAAGGGCGGTCCCACAGAGCATATCTGCAGACTCTTGTTATATGATGTAAGTGAGTGACTGGAGGTCAGAAAGGACACAGAGTGAGAAGCCACACCTGACCACAAGGCAGGAGTTCAGCTCATAAAAAGTGCATGACCTTACCGGCATAGCTCAGGAGATGACTGAGCCATCTGACTACCTAGTAAATGACCTTATTAGCCTGCCATTAACAGCATGTGGTGAGATGGTGCGGCCTTCTTGCACTGTGACAGATGAATCATACTGAATTACAGGGGCATTACTGTGTGGCTTTGAGGTTTCCTCTATAGCTGTCTTATTAGGGAACATTTTTGATTCATACTGTATATACTGCCTCAAAATTAGTCCCGTAATTTACCGCTCGGATGTGTTCGTTATCTGACAAAGTAAAGAAGCAAATGTTAGGATCATTAGCGGTGGGCAGTATTAATGTTGTTATTCTTACTCTATGGACTGTTGAGGTTGAGGTTGGGACAGGATTGAGAGGAGTCTCTTTGAGTGGTTCTGTTGCTGGTTTCCAGATCTGAAAAAGGCAAACTGCCCCTGGAAAGAAAAATGAGGCCAACAGTGGGCCCAGAAACGAGGAACTGTGGGATGAGACAATTACTAGTTATGTCACCACATGCATTCCTGGGTTACGAGTTCTTGCCAGCTGTGGCCAGCGCACTCTCTCCTCTCCTTCTCCTCTGTGCACCCTCATAATACTACAAAGGTGCAGAGATACATAGTTTTCACAGGGCGGAAAGACTAACATATTATGGTGGAAAAGAAGCCTGAATCACTGCAATACAGGAAGACTGAGAATGGGTTATCATAGCATTGTTTGGCCCTCGTGATTGTTGGAACATCCTCTGCTGATTTTGGAAGAGCCTAATTTTATTAAATGACGTGTCTCTGTAAATTCATGAAATTGATTGTTTTGCGTTTGAAGACTGAAATACCTCATTTTTTTCCCCAAATTTGCTTTTGAGTCTGTTTTCTCTCTCTTGTCTCTCCACCAGCCAACACTAGAGATCAACCACCATGCAGGGAAGTCTTTGGACAGCTTCTGTAAGTGGCAGAAAACCATCCAGCACCGGAGCAGCTACGGGAACGCCATACCAGACAATGGCATTGCTCACCATGACACCGCTGTGCTAATCACCAGGTCAGACATACAAAAAGAAAAGCCCATCTTACAGGGATGAGCGATTAGAACGGCAGTGCTGTTCTGTAGCTTTCTTAATACACAGATAAGGGTAATTTAGAGCAAACTGCCTGTTGCACACAGTCAGCTGAGCCAAAAACAAAACTCCTACTGCAGCTTTTTGTTCATATCAGGGTTAAAGCAGTGTTTCCTCCAAGCTGAATTCGTACATTCCCAGCCCGTCTGCTCATAGGCTGTCGTTATGCCAAGTCCAGGAGATTTGGGCTGTATCTTGTCCTGTCTGGGGTGACAGTAGCAGGGGCCTCTCTGCACAGCTCAGCACCTGGACAGAAAACGTGAAAGCAAGATATGAGATAGGAGCAAGAGACAGTGACAGATTTATTTTTTTGTAAAAATGCATCCCAGATTGAATGAAGAGAAAGTGAGCAGAAATCAAAGCAGTCTGATGCTTTCTCTTAGCTGTCCCTTCGTTTCTCTAACTGCACTCTGTGACAGATTCTTCTGGAAGCAAACGGAGTCAAAAGTAGTGGATGCATATTAAACAGATAAAACACTGATGCTATTGACTGAGGAATGTGCAACAGCGAACAACGTAACCATGGTTTGGTCAGAGTCATCTGAATGCAATGGAGCCAGGCGGAGCGTCTACAAATACTTTCCTATTCTTTCTAACAGAATGTGCTATAAACTCACGCTGCAGGAGGGTTAGCTGTCAGATAGAGGAGGCATGGAAACAGATAAATGTCTTAACTTTTTTTTTTTTTAAAGATGTGGATTTAGTGGTGCCTTTGGGAGAACAATTTGGTTTTAGCAGATGATGGAAGTTGTCTGAACAGATGGCACTGGGTTCTATCTCTAGTTTGGTGTGTGTGTGTGTGTGTGTGTGTGTGTGTGTGTGTGTGTGTGTGTGTGTGTGTGTGTGTGTGTGTGTGTGTGTGTGTGTGTGTGTGTGTGTGTGTGTGTGTGTGTGTGTGTGTGTGTGCGTGCGCAAGTTCATATCAAGTGTGTTTGTTCATGTCTGTACCCATAATCAATTCTGATTACGCACTGAGTATTGATGTTTCTGTTTGAGTTTGAATACATTATTGAGTAGCAACGCTTTTGTTTATTTCCCTCTCATCTGCAGGTACGACATCTGCATCCAAAAAAACAAGCCCTGTGAAACCCTAGGTAACATTCATCCACACGCTCGCATAAACAAATACACAGTTGTACTTCTATACTTGTTGTTTCCTCTCCGACGTGATACACAATCCTGCTGAATGATCACAACTGCATACTTAAACCCAACACTTACCCTAAACAGGCTCTAAACCTTATTGTATCCTGAACTCTAAAACTAGTCATATTTCTTAAAGAGCCCTTAGAAGGTCCAGTCCAAAGAGAGGAGTGGCTAAAACGTCCCCACTTTCCAAAACACGCCCTATTTTTCAAGACCCAAAACGCATACTGATCCATACAGAGTTGACATACAAGAACACACACACTCTTTCATGCACAAGAAAGTATGATACAGTTTGTGTGACTGTATTTCCGAGAAAATGCATTGTTCATCAATAGCAATGTAACATTAGCTAAACCAGAGCAAGCAGCATACTAAGCTGCTGCTTCACTTGCTGCTAGACTGTCAGAACTTTTAGAGTACTGATTCTGATCACATCTCAGTCTCTCTCAGATTCTGAGATTCAGTCAACATGTCTTCTGCAGTGTAATGGGTTTTATATTTATATGCTGTATTTGTGTGTGTTTGTGTTTTTTACAGGTCTGGCTCCAGTAGGAGGGATGTGTGAGCCAGAGAGGAGCTGCAGCATCAATGAGGACATCGGACTTGGAACAGCTTTTACCATCGCCCATGAGATTGGACATACGTGAGTAGCAGACTCAGTTTTAATATCCTGGACCTTCAGACATCTCCAGATTTTGTAAATGTTGTAAAAAAAAAAAAAAAAAAAAAGCTTTTTAGTTAATTATGTCACATGCTTTTTTCGTAAATATTTTATTTTGTGGTCATATTTCTCTCGCTCAATAAAATCCTCTTAAATGCTACCAGATTCCAGTTAGTTTGTCAAAACCAGAGTACGTCATGACAGAGTCAGGTATCACAGCAGAAGAATTACACACAGAACCACACCTTTAGTCATTTCCAATTAGCCACGCCATTGACTAGCTAGGGCACAGGCAGTTGGTTGATCTGGTCTGCCAACTAGTGAGTAAGAAATGAAAATATATCCAGTGGAGATGGTTGCTGTTTCAGAACACCTGCATCACCCACATGTCTGCTGTCTCAAAGAAGTATTTGTCTTGTTTTCTACATTATAAAACTCTAAGGACAGGGTTTAACTCCACAGTGTTGCATGCAGAGATCATGCACATTAAAGTATGATCCACCAAGACTGTGAATTAGAAGCTCATAACTCTGTGTTGCCAAACATCTGTCCTGCTGAAAAAACGAAACCCTGATTCATGGTCCTTTTTTTAGCTGAGACTGAAACATAATATATCTGGGATACCTGAGGAGTCTCGAACCCTTTGCTGGGGTCTGGTACAAGTAATTATTCCATCCACATAGAGATTGTCCTTAGATCACATCTCCCCATTTCCAGAGAAAGTTTATGCAGCATGAGTCATTTTACAGCTGGGACTGAGAATGTGTTAATAGTTGTTTACTTTCTTAAGAGACAGTGGAATTAGTTACACGTGGAGCTGCTACAGCACCTGGACATGTTTCTGTTTTTATTATCTCACTACCCCAAATGACACTGAAACTTTGTTAATCCATTTGTCTGATATCAGTGGTTTAAATCATTTACACACCAGTAATTCTGTCAGCCTACTGCTTAACTTTGCTTGGATATACATTGAATTAAGAGATGTTCTTGCAATGCCCCACTTGCTCAATAATTCTGTACCCCACTGACTTGTGTATGCAAACATCATTGAGAAGTATCAGGACAGATGGTGGATTCATCAGGGTTCTACCTTCCTAATGGTTTGCACAGGTAGTTTAAAGCTCTCAGACTTCAAGGCTGGACTGTCAACATGACTAGGCAGTGCATGTTAATTATTGTGTGAACATACAATCTGTTTCCTGACTCGAACATAATCAGCAGTTGTTTTTAATAGTCATAGAAATAGTTTTGACATCACAGTGTTGTATTAAATCAAATGCAGGCCTGTTTGTGGTGAAGAGTACCCACATGAAAAGACAAGACATAAATTATTCTGCTGGGGAATGAAAAGTTTTCAGGACATCATGTGTCAAGCTCAGACACAGCTACTGTGAGTTATCACTGTCTGCAATAAATGTTCAGGGAAAACAAACAGACACCAAGTTGGCCTCTATCAGCGTCAGACTATCTGCATATGGTGTCATTCATTTATCCCTTTGCCGTGTCATGTTAAAGATGGACCACAACAATTAATAATCTTATGGATAAGACCTTTTCTATAGAGAATTTTGTGTTTGTGAAGTTCAGTCCTGTCTGGAGGCTCTGCTGGTTTTCTCTAATCACATGTTTTTTCCACTGCATTTTGACAAACATCACTGAGCTCAGAGCTGATGCAGTAAAACAAGCGTTTTGATTAAGTTACGCTGAGTTCTTGGATGAAGCCATTGTAAAACATTTTGTAGACAAAATGATACATTTACTAACCAAGAGCATTTGTATTAGGGTCATATTTTGTCCGAATTGAAAAGTCGTTACCACGTTAATATATCAAGAAAGAATGTAATGTAGTAATACTTTTACAGTTTTCTTTCAAGACACACATATTTTGTTTACATTTTAAAAGAGTAAAGCAGCAAATCCTCTCATCTGAAAATGGTTATTTTACTTTAAAAGATAAGTGACCTTTGACCTAAATGATTAATCGACTATAATTGCAGCTCTAAACTTGACTTTATATTATACAGAGTTCCAGTTTAATGAAAGTCAGCATAAATTGGCTACAGGATTGTTATTCAAACATATTTCCATCTAAGTTAAGGAACTGAGCCCCTTTGAAGTTTAAAAGGCCGTGGCAAGGTGTAAATCAGTGCCTGACCTGATGTCCAACAAAAAAAAAAAAAAACAGCCGGGTATTACATTCTAGTCAAGACCACTGACCGTAGATGGTACGAGTGAAATATCCGGTCATAGACTTTTTGTCGCTGAAAAGTGAACTCTTCTGACAGCTGTGGACTGTAATCTTTCATATGTGTGTTCTTTAGATCCCTCTTGGTTATCCACAGTGATCTTTTTTCCACTGTCCCCATCGCTGCTGCAGGGATTATTACCCATCCACATGGCCTCAAAGTCTTGTCACTGTATCATCATGGGCTTTAGGTTTGGGATGAACCATGACGGTATGGGGAATGCCTGTGGGCCCCGCAGCCAGGAGACCGCCAAGCTGATGGCTGACCACATCACCATGAAGACAAACCCGTTCATCTGGTCCGCCTGCAGCCGGGATTACATCACCAGCTTCTTGGAGTGAGTGAGCCTATCAGATATCTCTACCACCACAAATAATTTGGTAATTGCAGGTTTGAGAAAGAAAAATGCTCTTGGATGTTGATGTAACATTTTTGATGGTCAGAGAAACATCCAAGTCACAGACGGGTCTTGACAGCAGGCAAATCCACTTACATTTAATGACCTGTATCCTGTGTTTCAATAAAACCTGATATAGTCTGAGAATAAACAACTGAAACAAAGCCAGTTATTCTAAATCTTACTCTTCTTCTTCTTCTCTTCTGTTTGGCCTGTTTAGCTCAGGCATGGGCTCCTGTCTGAACAATGTCCCGCCAAAGCAGGAGTTTGTGTATCCCACCACAGCACCAGGTCAGGCCTATGATGCAGACGAGCAGTGCCGCTTCCAATATGGCGTCAGATCTCGACAGTGTAAATATGCGGTGAGTACAGTATGTAGATGTCACCTAAATCCATTCAACGTTTGCTTTACTTTCATAGTATTTGACATTTTAAAATGCGGTATTTCTATATGTTGTGTTATAGTACCTTTTCTTTCAAATTCAGTTGGGAAGATGCTGAAGCAAAATCTTTTTTTTTTTTGATGAGATGCGCAATAAAAGGTTTCTAGTCAAACAACAGACACTGGAAAATGTCAGTGGAAAAATGTAGTTATTATGCTGTCAACAGATTTTCCGTTTCTCTAGAGAAAAGTCTCAAAATTGTCACTTGAACTCAGCAATTATGGCGTTCTTATGAGTGAATGTGAATTTGAGAAGGCATACTGCATTTTATTTTCAAAAGCAGGATGAAGGTTGTGTTCAATGGATTTGGTGTGATTCTGTCATAAATGCTAAACATACAACACTTGTTAAAACGATATTCACAAATGTTACAAATTAATAGAAGTGAAGAAAATCTAAATCCTGAAATAAAATGAAATATAATGAACGGTAAAAAAAAATTAAAATACAAATACCATGTAACGCAAGAGAAACGAGATTTTAGGCATAAAATTGAAGTATTACACATCATATAAGCACTTTAAGATAATTTTTAATTTTTAATTTTTGTCCACAAAGGTTTTCAGGCTTCTAGAATAAGGAAACATCCTGAATCAAGGCAACTGGATTGCCATTGTGGATTTGAATGAGGGCTGCACAGTGGCGTAGTGGTTAGCACTTTCGCCTTGCAGCAAGAAGGTCCCTGGTTCGCGTCCCGGCTTTCCCGGGATCTTTCTGCATGGAGTTTGCATGTTCTCCCTGTGCATGCGTGGGTTCTCTCCGGGTACTCCGGCTTCCTCCCACAGTCCAAAAATATGCTGAGGTTAATTGATTATTCTAAATTGCCCGTAGGTGTGAATGTGAGAGTGCTTGTTTGTCTATATATGTAGCCCTGCGACAGACTGGCGACCTGTCTAGGGTGTCCCCTGCCTTCGCCCGAGTCAGCTGGGATAGGCTCCAGCCCCCCCCGCGACCCTAGTGAGGATTAAGCGGTGTATAGATAATGGATGGATGGATTTGAATGAGTCTCATCAGTTGTGTCTATTTACACGAACCCTGTGTGACATCACCCATAGATTTCCTTGAGAACAGTTTATAAGCTCAGTTCGGTGGCTCCTGTTGTCTCAGTCTTGGCTGTCTTAATCCAAAAATGAGCACAGAGGTGGAGCGTGAGTGAAGCTGAAGCAGGTCGTGGGTTGTCCTATGAAGGCTTCAGTCAAACCAGCCGTGCCCTTAATTAACTTTAAGCATCCATACAATTTAAACGAGTGACTTCTTCACAACATCAGCTCTCGTCCAGTTGTCATGAATGGGGAAATTAGCTGTAGAGCCCAAAACTGCTTTTTTGTGCCATACTATAAGCGTGTTTATTTCTGCTGCAAGTAGGGCATTTTAGCATGGAGGTCTGTGGGGACTGACTGACTTTTGGTGGACATTCGAGGAACTGCAGATTGAGGTACTTCTCACAGTGGCTTTATTTCTCAGCTCTGGAGGTTGCTGCTTGGTTGTCGTATTTCAGTCCTGACAAACGTTCTTTCAAGTTGCAAAATGTATTCAAGGTCCCTATAGGGTCCCAACTGCACCAGTTTGCTCTCTGTTGTATTTTTACATTCAGCTCTTTTTTCAAATGCTAGCCTTTTCATCACAGCATCAAATAAACCTTCTGAAGTTATTTATTTCAAAGCTCACTCCTGATTCATGCTCTTCTGGCTCTCTCCTCAAATCTGTGATGTAAAACATCTTGCAGTGCCTTCACTGAATAGCATTTATTTTATTGCATGGTCAAGTTTTACAAGGCCAGGTTCAGAGTGAATGGACATCTGGAACAGCAAACTGCTTTATAGACTCATTATTATCGATACTATGTAGTCAGAGCATATGTACAGAATAAAACATAATCCCATGTGTTATAGGCATTGCTGTAGAGGGAGAGGAGAGAAAGATGAACAAGTCTTTCTGCTCTTGTCTCCAAAATAATCATATATAAAAAGACTGACAGTTATTCATAGTTTTCTTTTCTTTGTCTCTCTATTGCCAATGTTTTATTTTCTTAATTTCTCTCTCTCTCACACTCACAGGAAGTCTGCAGTGAACTCTGGTGCATGAGTAAGAGCAACCGTTGCATCACCAGTAGCATTCCTGCTGCAGAGGGAACCATCTGTCAGACCAACACCATAGAGAAAGGGGTAAACGCTGAAAATATTATACCTTTAAAAGTTAGGCCATAATGTTCGAAGCATTCATGGCGACCATCGCATATGTGGTGATAATGGGACTGGTTCTCCTGTTTACAAGAATAAAAATGCAGCACGTGTCTTCACACTGAATCATCCAATAAAAATTCTTGTCAGATTAACCATTTGAAAAGGAAAAAAAAAATCTTCCTGAAAAACAAAATTTGAAAACAAAAAGGCCAGGGTTGTCAATTGGTAACTGCTGCTTTTGTTGTTAAATCTTTGATGGTGACTTAACGTGCATTTATCTGTGTGTGTGTGTCTGTGTGCTGCAGTGGTGCTACAAGAGGGTGTGTGTTGCGTACGGGACTCGTCCTGAGGGGGTGGATGGCGGCTGGGGTCTGTGGTCTCCCTGGGAGGAGTGTAGCAGGACCTGTGGAGGTGGAGTCTCCTCTTCTGTCAGACATTGTGACAGCCCCAGGTACAGAGCTGACCTGTGACCAATTTGAAACGCATTATTACTCTTTTAACAATTATGGTAAAACTGAAGTCACTTCAGGACATAAAGGAGGAAATCAAAAACACCTGTGAGAAAATGAATTAGAGTATGTCTTAGAACGTAACAGTGGAAGCCAGTTAGTGATCTTCTATTTACCTCCTTAAAGAGAGTACAGTTGTTACCCAGTATGTTCAGTACCATATTATGTACACTGTTCCTGCTTTCCATTTGCTGGCATTACATAGCTTATTAATTAATTTGGTGAACATCAAAAAGCCAGCCAAATAGTGAAATTTGTTGTTGATTATGCCACACACTGTATATAAAGCAACAGAACATGCACAGGAAATGTTATCATAAACAGAGATATGAGTAAGTTCATATTGCTGTAATGTCCCTAACAGGGACTTTGGTACTTTATGGCAAATATAAAATGTAGCGAGTCTTGTGTAATTTGTAATATCACTGTAATATTTTTAAATATTCCATTCATACCTATCGACTTCATCCAAATTCATCTGTTATTATTTTATGTCATATAGAGCGTTCTGTTTCATCTACTTAGCAGTAAATTTATTATATATCTATTTCATGGCCTTAGTATAATTTTATAAGAGCTATAACCCATCCAGAGGCTCTCCAGACCATAGCTGAATATTAATAACAAAACCACAGGATAGACACACCTAGTCCTGCAGCGTGTGCTGAAACAAGAAGGATATCACACACTACAGCGACAGTTAGTACAACAGTTACATAAACTTTTTACAATTTTGGAGACGCTTTCATTCAATATAGTGGATCAGTAGTGTTTGTATTAAATCAGTGAGGGAAGTTACTCACACATGAAATTCTGCTTCTTTATCAGTTATTATGAAACTGAAAAAAAAATCTCCCTCTCCTCTGAAAACTTGACCCAGAAAACATCAATCCTACTATCTAAATTCACGACCTTCTTGCATGCAGCAGTGGAGTCTGAATCATCACAAAACAGCCAAGTGTTTTGAATCACGGTCACCAGATGCTTCATCTTGAATTGATTAAACTGAGAATGGATTGACCCAAATCTGAGGCCAACACTGTTCTCCTGTATCATTTTCGAGCATCACATTTTCTTGGGTTCAATACTGTTTGAATTTGTTGAAAGTTTAGCAGAAGCAGCCATTTGACTGTTGCGTTTATACCTTCCCTCTAAGTTCTATTTTTAAAACACAGCGTTGTTGTCCTGATGGTCTGGGAGAGACAATAAAGCAACAAAAAAAACTGAATAAATCTGATTGTAAACACAGATGAAGGCAGACAGTAGAGGTCAGAAGCCGATGTTGTGTAGCGATGTGATGAGGTTAGATCTTGTAAAACTGCACTCAGATGTGACTGATTGGCTCTTTTCACTGTAGGCCAACCATCGGGGGAAAGTATTGTCTCGGGGAGAGAAAGCGCTTCAGGTCCTGCAATATTGATGTGAGTACTGCTGCTGTCTATCATCCGTTAGTCAACACACCGTAATCAAACTCATGAATATTATTTGATTAAACTGCTCCTGTGTGTCGGCTTTGCTTTCTCGGGTACATGCCTACATACAAGTGTGTACATTTGTGGATGTTGCAGGAGTGTCCTGCAGGTTCTCGAGACTTCCGAGAGATTCAGTGCTCCGACTTTGATAGCATTCCTTTCCGTGGGAAATTCTACACCTGGAAGCCTTACAGGGGAGGTGAGTGACGGAGGTTTACTTCTTACTGGGGTACATCGCCATGGTAACTGCACACTCGACCTGCCCAGGAGCTGCTTATTTTCAAGACAACAGATCAGTGTGTCTAAAAGCACTGCCTTCTGATCAATCGGTTCTCCCGGACAACAGTATTAGCATTTCTATGAGATCCCTTGGAGCATGGATAGTGAGAGAGCTCCGCGGATATAGAAGTTTTTAGAGTCTGCCTAAACTCTTTTCTTTCCCTGATGAGCATAGCTATGAGGGACACATTTCTTTTTTTTTGAAATTCTTTTTTTTTTTATTGTGATTTCACAGGTCCATACATTTAATGAAAACATAAATCATACATCTCATTTAGATATCTTATATCCTACTACAGCAGCTCAATTTGAAATAACCAAGACTTAGTCAGCAATACAGAAACATGTAAGGACCAATAAGGCATTCAATAATATAACTGTATAACCATTTTTGAGTATAGTAAAATGAAAACATAGAATGAATGAAATGGGGTAAACATCCCTGACTCATAAAGCCCTCTGTTTGAGGAAATCTAAGATACCCACTAAAACAAAACCAATCTGGAAAAAAAATAAATAAATAATAAATAAATAAAAAAGGGGACACTAAAATCGATTTTAGACAAATGATGGTCGTATTGGCGTGACATATCTTATCCATCTCTCCCATCTATTCGAAAAAATTTCCTGTTTCAGTCTCAAAGCAAAGGTAATCCTCTCCATCTTAAACATATCATAAATTATGTCAATCCATTCTTTCACAGTAGGTTTTCCAGGTTTTAACCACCTTCTCGTAATAGCTTTTCTGCTAGCAGCACTTAGGATCTGAAATAAGTATTTGACATTATTGGAAACATTTTCTGATGTAATAGCACCTAAATATAACAACTCAAATTTAAACTGAATGTCCATCTGGAAAACACTCTGCAAAACTCTATGTACCTCCCGCCAAAATGGAACTAATGATGCACAGGACCAAAATATATGAAAATGGTTTGCTTCAAGGCATCCGCACTGCCGCCAGCATACAGAAGAATTAGTGTAGTGCCTCTTTTGAGCTGGAGTGATGAAAAATCTTGTAAGGGTTTTCCAGCAAAACTCTCGCCAAACACCTGAGCTTGAAGTTTTCCATTGTATCTCACAAATATTTTCCCAAAATTCGTCCTTTAAGACAAGGTTCCCTTCCTGCTCCCATTTTTGTTTTATGTACATTGAACTTTGCTTTATTTGTTGTAACCCCTTGTAGACCTTTGAGATGAGTTTCTGGTTAGAGCCATTACAATAAGCATCCATATACACTTTTAACAGAATATTGTCCCAGCCTGATTGTGAACATCCCCTCTGTATTTGGATAATATAATGCCGGAGCTGAAGGTATCTGAAAAAATCATCTTTGTCCAAACCAAACTGTTCCTTCAGATTTTGGAAACTATTCATTGTCCCTTTATGTAAAAATGTACAGTATGGAGGGACACATTTCTAGTGAAGTTAACTCCCGTCATTCTTGCTTTATTTTTTCCCTGTTGGCTATAAGCAATTTCAAAGCCATTTTTATAGTGCTTTGAATAGCAATATATTCCTAAAACAGAGACTGGTAAAGCACCAAAGCCTTGTACTTGTTGACCTTATAATGTTTGCAGTCAGCCTACTTACTGGTTTGAATTATGTTTTTCTTCTTGGTCTTTACTTGCTTCCAAGACTGTTTAACGGTGCCAGAGTTGTGGCTGAAAAAAGAAAATGAAAGTTGTATTACATGCCATAGGAATCCTTCTGCAACATAATAATTTAATGAAATACACAACTGTAATTATAGTCAGATCTACTTGTACCTTAATGTTTGGGCAGTGATATTGATAAAACTATTAACTTGTGCCTTCACACAGTCAGTCATTTTTTGCCAGCTTTCCCTCCTGCTTTGGCTGAAACAGCTGTGTTGCTTTTAGCCTGTGTTATATTTTTACATTCCTCTTGTTGGTTTGAGATTATAGTTTCTTCTTCACAGACAGACATGTCCATGTTTGCAATTCATCATCTGGTGCCAACACTGCCCCTTTCAGCTTCAAAAACATGCAGACAAACTAAACTGAAATACTCTGAGGTACTGGTGAGGGTTGTCATTCATTGTTCATCACAATCTCAACCAAAAAAAGTTCACTCTCTGGCATCAGGCCAGATTACTTTAGGTAAGACTTGCTTTTATACAATACAATTAATAAAAAACATCTGAAATTGGACCATATTTCTAGTAATGTTACTAAATTCCCTAAATTCAGCAATTAACTTTGTGAGTACACTGTGCTGTCAGAAAAATATAATCCTTTACTGACTCAAAAACTTGATGTAAGTCGTGAGGGTTCATTCTGTTACAGACGGCTCTTGACTAGAGCCAGAAACCTACCTGTGAAAAAAACAAAAAAAGATCAATTGACATGTTGCTTTTCCCATACAGTGTTAGCATGTTGGTCAACGCCATGTTGTACCTCATTGTGTGATCAGCAACCAACCTCCTTGGATTTTGTCACACCTCATTTGTTAAAGAATATTGATGTTGCACTTGTCTCCTTATGTGAGATGACAGACTTGGAGGTTTTATCCTGTGGAAGTACATCAGTGAAATCTGCACATGAGAAGGGAATAGTGAAGGTGAAACAGTGAAGATAGACGAAAACAAATGAGTCATGAGTTGATGACAGCAGACAAACAGAAGTCAGGAGAAAAAGAGAGATGTGTGTGTGTGTGTGTGTGTGTGTGTGTGTGTGTGTGTGTGTGTGTGTGTGTGTGTGTGTGTGTGTGAGTGTGTGTGTGTGAATCAAAGCTGCAGACTCTCTCCTGTCTGGCCTACAGATGCTGGCTGCAGAGAGCCATGCATCCCACAATGCCTTGCAAGAATTCCTCGCTCCCGATGAGCGCTAGACGCTGAACCTGGACGTGAAAGATAAATAGTTTCAACGACATAACTGCCTTTAATCTGGCCCTCCAGTAACATAATGGCTTACAGAGATGGTCAGTCTTCCAATTCCAACTTCAGGCAACAAGTGCTCCTTTCATCAAGTCAGCTGATTTTACAATGGAAATCCCTTGCAGCTGTTAAAATAGGACCATTGCCATGGTCTCTGCCCCGCGTTAAGTCCAGATCACACCGCCCAGCCCCTTCTCTGTCTGCTGCAGCCTCTCACTCTCTACAGCTTCTCAGTTCAGCATCCTCCCTGACACTTCTACCATCACGTTTCATCTTCTCTCTTTTCCTCCTTGCTGTAAACCTCTCTCCGTCTCTCACTCTGTTGAGCACATCATTATGCAATCTCTCTGTCTCGTTTCTGTTCTGACACCGAGAACAGGGAGAACCTTTCTCTCTTGGCTCCGACAGCCAAGGACGATTCATTAAGAAGGTCTCTCGTTTGAGCAGTTTTTTTTTTTTCAAACAAGCTGCTCGACATCACTGTTCTCAGTCCAACAGCCTTCACATTCGACCTTCACACTCCATACAACACACCCTCTAAGTTATAATACGCACACCCTGCTTCAAGCCAGGAGTGCCCTGCCAAAGCTAGGCACCATGGGAATTGTAGTTTTCCGTAGTCTGACCACTTTATTGTCTGCAAATCCTGCCAGTGCATACTCTCTTTCTTTGTTTCTTTCTTAGTTTCTTGCATTCTCTCTCTTCCCAGTACATACTGTACCTGCTTCACTGCTGCCAGCACAAACAAACACAGTCCAGACTGATGTCAACAGCCACTCAAATAGTGGAGCTGTTGGCAAGCTGTGCAGATGAATGAAGGATATATACCACTTGGCAGGAGGAGCTCTTTAGTAATACCGTGTGTGTCTGTGAGTGTGTATGGGTGTCTTGTGTTGGTATATTTAAGTGTTTTCTTGGCCACAGAGTGCTTAACCTCCTCACACCAGCAGCACTACTAAATATTAAACATATACACATCCGTAAAACAGTAAAGAGGAAATTTTGCTTAACTTTGACTTGGTATATGTGGCACAGAATAATGTTAATATTGACTTTGGTTGTACTTTACCTTTTTTTTCCATCTCCAACATTAATTTTGTAATGTGCATAATTCATGAAATTTCTCCTTATACAAATGCAGCACAGTGTTAGTTCAGGCAGAACACTGAAGGTCTGCTTGTAGTAGCTGATTGGCCTCAGCTTTCATACATGCTTCCCAATAATTCGACTGACTCAGGCTGTTCTATATGTTCACATGTACCATTATTACATTTTTGCTTATATGCTCATGTCAGTGTGGATTTTATTTTGTTTTGATTAACTTTTTGTGGTCGTTTATGAGGGTCATCCCTCCCAGCACAAATCTTGTTGCTGTTCAGATTATTTGAAAGCTCTCCCAAGACCACAATATTGAACCTGTATCTTAAACTCATGAGGTATGTTAAAACTATTTATTGTTAATTTCTTAGTTTATCTCTCCTAGCCTTGGTGCAGTGGGAATTAAACCACTGTCCTCTTGTATTATGTTTATATGCATTCACTGAGGTAATATTCAGCAGTTTGGTGTCCGTTTGTGTGTATTCCAGCGAAGCAGAAACATAATCACATTCAGCTGCTTGTTCTCTGCTTGTCAGCACAGAAAAACATTTCCTACTCCCCTGCAGACTCCTTCTCTCTTGTACAGCCTCTTGAGTCTGCACCACTGTAGTAATGTGATCCATTCAGCAGAACATGTGCAAAAGACTTTGTTTTTTTGTTTGTTTATGGGACAATGTAAGCTATTAATCATAAATGTTACCATATGATGCATTGTAACGTAGTCAGCCTAAAGCTAATTTCCAGCTGTAGTCCTTTTGCAGGTCACAACTGCACACACTTAGGTCCACACTGTCACAGCAAGATAAGCAAGCGTGACAAAACACATAATGCAAATTACACGTACTACTGGTATCACATGTCAGCACGTCATGCAAACTTTATACCACATACCTTTACAAAATCGAAACATTTGATTACAGTACTATCACATTAATATTTACATTAAGTCAGACTTTGCGTCTGATGTTATTTCCCAGTCAGGTGTTCAAAATTAAGTACCCTACATGACTTACCTAGCTGCTAGTGGAATATCAGGCTCTCTGCAGGAATTCAGTTTTGAGGCAGTTTGGAAAGACACAAGTGTCTGTATAACATCTCACAGCTGACAGTGTGTATCAGGGCAAAAACCATGCCATGAGGTTGAAGAAACTGCCAACAGAGCTCAAAGACAGAGTTGTGTCAAAGCACAGATCTGGAGAATGCTTCATACGGAACAAAAACAATCTACAGCCATGAAGTTTCCTAAAAGCACAGTTACCACCACAGTTTTAGCATGGGAGAAGTTTGAAACAACCAGAACACAAACTGAGCAATGCAAGGCCTTGGTAAGAGACAAACAACACGATGGCTACTCTGGCTGAGCTCCAAATACTCTGTGTGGAGATGGGAAAAACTTCCAGAATGACAACTATCACTGCAGCACTCCACCAATCTGTTTTTTTTTTTTGTTTGTTTGTTTGTTTTGGAGAGTGGCCAGATGGAAACCTCTCTTCAGTGAAAGAAACATAAAAGCCTATTTGGAGTTTGGAAAAAAGCTCCTAGATTACTCTTAGACTGTAAGGGACCTGATTCTCAGGTCCGAGGAGACCAGAATTGTTTGTCATAGTTGTTTTTTTAGCAACAGAAACAGGGAGACTGAGGTAAAGCTGAATGCAGCAGAGTCCTGAGACATCTGCTCCTGGGTGCTCAGGACCTCAGGCTGGACCTAACCGTCACCTTCCAACAGAACAGTGATACGAATCACACAACAACGAATGCTGGCCAGCCAGAGTCCTGACTCAACCCAGTCAAACAGCTCTGAAGTGACCTGAAAAAGGCTGTCCAGCTTAAGAGAATCCGCAGAGATTAATGGCAGAAAATCCCCAAATGCAGGTGTGCAAAGCTTGCAGCATCTCACACGAGGAAGCTGGAGCCTTTCATCACTGCCAAAGGTGCTTTGAGTACCAAGTTAAGGGTCTGAATGCCTAAATCATCGTGATATTACAGTTTTTCCTGAATAATTTGCATAATTTTTCTAGAATTCTGTTTTTGCTTTGTCATCATGAGCTACTGAGTGGAGATTGATGAGTGAAAAATAAATGATTTTATCTTCAGGCTGCACCATAACAAAATGTGAAAAAACTGAAGGGTTCTCAGACTTTATGGATACACTATGTGAAACAGATGTATGCAGACTTGCAATTCCTCTGCTGCTGCATTTGCGTTTATTGTGTGTGCAACTCCAATATGTTTTTGGCAGTGTTTGTGTGCTAATGTGGATAGATCTTGTGTGTTGATACTTGCTCCTTGTGTGTCTGTGTTTGTGTGTCCAGGTGGGGTGAAACCCTGCTCTCTCAACTGCCTAGCCGAGGGATACAACTTCTACACAGAACGAGCTCCTGCTGTGGTGGACGGCACTCCGTGCAGAGACGACTCTCTGGATGTGTGTGTAAACGGAGAGTGTAAGGTGAGTAAAGACCATCTGTACGTGTGTTCGTTTCTACACAACCATGCAAGTGTTCAGTTGAAACACAAGCTGTTTGAGTTGAGGATGCAGTTTAAATTGATCAAGAAAAAGTTCTCTTCATCTAAGATATGTGGTTTATACTTGCCCTCAAGATGCTGGACAGTCTCCATTGTCCAGTTTTCACCCCAACTGCTGACAATCATCACAATCAGCTTCTCAGCTCAAAACCTAGATTCCTTTTACCGACACTCTTTCATAATCCCAGCTGTTAATGAAGAGAAAACATTGAACTGCTGTTCATTTTAAAGATGTGGAGACCACCTGGAGCTCAAACAACTCCCTGGAACCCATTTGACTCCCACATGCCCCATTTGTAGAAGAATGTAGACAAAAGAAACTGTAATTGTTATAGTGTGCAGCTTAGGTAGTTGCTGTTCGATCGCAATCTGTTTGTTTTGGATGTAGTTGTACTTTAACCAGTAAGAACAAATCTTTGGTCAGGGTGGAAAAGATGTGAGAGCAGAGAGAAAAGTAACACCATGATATCCAGCTGGTTGTTTATTGATGAACTGCACTTTTGTAGAGTTCCAAAAGATGTTATTTTTCCGCTTCCCCTCTGCTGCCTGTTACCTCCATTGAGCTTCTTTATCTGAAGTGTCTTTGAGGTTTGTTAGTCTGTGGAGCTAAAGCAGGCTAAAGTTTCTGGGCTCCTCCAACAAGACAACTTTGTTTATCAACAGCCCCTCTCCTTTCTCTGCTCCTTCACCCTCCTTTTCTCTGTACTCGGCTCTGTTCTGCTCTGTAGGAACTCAGTGACCCTCCAGCTCAGCTGTTAGTCTGTCTGCACTGCAGGCTGGCTTTCATTCACTGCACTCTTATTATCTCCCTCTCTGTTTCTGCTTTTGGACTCTCTACACCTCCACTCCTCTCTCACTTTGTCCTACCTATCTCCCCCCTCCCTTCCTCTTGTTGCAGTTTTTCTGTCTGCAGTTCAGTCTCTCCTCTCTCTCCTCCTCCTCTGTCATCCCACCTCTTGTGTATTTTGTGCACACAGAAAACTTCTAAAGAAATCTCTGCCTCGTTTTACTTTCATTTTCAAAGTGAAGGTCTAACAGTCAGAGAGAGGGGAGAACAGAGAAAGGACCTTGGAGCAGGGCGTCCAGTTGAACACATCATGCTTTTGCAAACCAAATAACTGTCTGTCAGAGCCTCTTTTTCACAGATCCACTGGACAAAATATAGAATGTACAACAAAATTACAACACGTTCTCTGTTATGAAAATAATAGATGATGCAAATCCAGGCACCAGCCCATCTGTCCCTCTCAGGAGTTTCAGCAGCTAATCTTTCTCAGTTGAGAAGTGAGGATTGACTTGCAACTGGACATTTCTCAAAAGAAGATCTACATGAAGTAACAATTAGCTTTAATTTCTTGCAGTTAGTCATTTCAAAAACAATTGGAGTTTCTTGCAAAATAAGTCAAATCTAGCATTTCAAATATAATTTGTAGTGCCCCTGACTCAACGTCATGACATGCATTTAGGTGACACATTTAATTTCTTTCAATACCTTCAATTACACTACTCTGGTCTTCCTTGCTCTCTGTTGGGGAAACCTTAATACCTGTTCCAAATACAAAAACAGATTTAGTGTGTTTGTTACTTTCACATGTATACTGGTGCACTTCAAAGTTATCAAAGATAGAGGTTTTATCCATTCATTGAATTATTTCATCCAATCTTGTTAAATTAGTCCACATATTCTTATTGTTCTTCTTCTTATTTCCCATTTTGTTCCATTAAAAAAACTAAAAGTATAAAAATAAGGTTTCATCTAATAGATTGTGAAGTAAATGTGAAATGAACATGAATAATTGATTTAGCAAGACAATATAATTTGTGATGCAGTCAAAATGGAATTGAATGAAACATGGATCAAGTTCAAGTGAAAAACCTTTTTCAAAGCAGCAGTATGCATTCCTTATTGTGCTATTAGTTACACTGAGCTCTGGGAGACTCTGTCAGCATGTAAATGCAAGAGGCCTCCTGCTAGTAGGATCTATATCATTTTAAACTTAAATAACTCACCACTACTTACATTATAAAGCCTCCAGATAACCATTGGCTGAATCACTGTTTCAACTCTTGATTTAGTTTTGAACTGTGATCCAATCAGTATAAAAGTAATAATAAACTTAAGCCTCATTATCCCTCCATACAATAAGCAGCTGCCATATAAATATATGAGAACAAGAGCAGCTACCATTCATTTTCTGCACTTTTGTTTAGGTTTGGATCGCTGTTAAAAGAGTTTGAGTAAAACCACCTGCTTCGCTCATCATGAAATTTATTTATGTCGACAGCTATGAGTTTAGCAACCTAAGAGCATTATGTCTGCAAAGGATCAGAAAACACATCTGGACTTACCATCTGATATTTCTGTGTTTTGAAAAAGTGGCCTTGAAGACATTAGTAGGTAATCCCTAAGCCCGGTCTCTGACACCTCTCGACTTACACACTGTGCCCCTTCACCCATGACCCCGAGTGACCCTGCAGCTCACTGGTTTCTCCCTTTTTGCAGCACGTTGGTTGCGATCGTATCCTCGGCTCAGACGTACGCGAGGACCGCTGCCGGAACTGTGGGGGTGACGGGAGCAGCTGCGTCTCTGTGGAGGGAGTCTTCAATGACTCCCTGCCTGAAGGAGGTAACGAGCTAAAACAATCAGGAACTCCTTTAACTCTCCCAGAGATCTGACCGTTTGCGCTGTTCTCTGTACAGACGGATAAAGATGTGGATCTGTTCTGACCTTATTAGCAGTCTAGGGAAAAGGGGTTCTATTTCAGATTTTTTTTTGGAACAGTTTTCGAGAACGGGATTAAGCTGACATGAGGCGTTTACCGTGAAAAATTATGCAACATAATTTATGTGTTGTCCCAGAAATGTGCACATTGTGATCCTGATACTCTGGATTCTGAGTGCACCTTGGAAAGCTGCCTTGCAGTTTGAGTTAGGATAACCCAGACTTTCAAAATATATATCATGTAATTGCCCGTTCCCATGCAAACACACAGCATGCTGTTAGAGTCATTTGCTTGATAAAGCCAACAAAATGTCATGTAGCCGCAGAAGAATCCTTTATTTCAGCACCTGTTGCACTCAGTGTCTTACAGATGAATGCAGTCAGATAAATTATGTGCGTGATGTACACATAGCAGGTGAGAGGTGACGCAGTCCAGTCTTAAAGTTGGCATTACAGATGCTAACACTCTCTTGTCTTAATACTTCAGGGGAACAATTGTAATTTAAATTTTGCAAAGTCAATAAATCTCTCTGTAGCCATTTACACTATTGGAAGGCCTTCAAGCTTCATCTGTCCATCAGTTTGAGCTTTGAATTGGTTAATATACTTAAGTATCTTCTACTTACAAACTAAACACGTGTCTTCTAATATTGTGACCAACGGAAACATAAAGCAGTGTCACTTGCAGCAGTAAGGTCCAGCAGGAGTAAGCCAGAGCACTGGCTGCTAATTAGAGGTTGTTTGTTACTGTTTGAATCCATAGTTAAGTTGACAGGTTATATAGTACTTTATATATAAGTGAACAAACACACCGAGTCAAGTCTGATCAGTATCACATGCCAACGAGCCAGCAAAAGATTTTCTAGGAAGACAAGGAGAAATTCCTCGAAAAAAACTTAAATATAAACACATACATACCATATGCTGTATAGATACATGCTTATATTTATCCACTCGCCACCCAGGGACACGTGGCAGACAGATTTAGGTGAGGTCCGACCAGTGTGGCTTGAGGTCCTTCTGCTGTCGAATCTATTTTGGGTTACTTTCTCCCCACAACACCAACTCCAGAGTGTCTCACCAAACTGTCAACACCACACCCTCCCAGGATTCCTCAGAGGAGACACACCCCGAGCAGGCAGCCGTGCTCTGAACCACAACGATCAGGCCATTCTGTCAACCCAGCTGTGGTCTCAGTGACCCTCAAAACACATGACATTATCTTTGGCCTGAAAATCCATTAATAAGGCTAAAGTAGAGGTCTAGTCGTGTGTTTTATGATGGTATCGGTATCAATAAAAATTGTTTGATTAGGGTGAATTTCTTGTTAAAATTTCACTTTCATTGAAATTAGGGACAGATTTAAAAAAGAAATAAATACTGGACCCCACAATTTCTGTCTTGCAATGTCTGAATTAAATATTATCTAATTCTAACTTAACTTTGTAACTTCACAACTACAGTTTTATCTCTAAGTAAAAGCTGAGTCACCATCACCAGTTTTTTTTTTCAGAACTTTCCCTTTATGGCCTCAGAAGGCCTTTTGCATCTATTTTTGTCGAAGTAGAAAGTAGTACTGCTAAGCTAAGTAGTTATCAACAAATAAACTGATGTTCATGTGTAAAAATGGTGGAGCGCTCCTTCAATGTCTCAGCATGCATTGCAGTAGTTGGTCGCCCGTGCAAGAAAAAATCAATGATGTCATTTATAGAATTAATGTGTGTCCTACCCATCGCCACTCCAGCACTCTGTTACTCCAGCACTGAAATGTTTGTAGAGTTAAAGTTTGTGGACATCAAACGTCACATTTGTCATTGTTGTTTATTTTCAGGTTTTTTGCCTTTATTATAGTGTACAGTGGAGAGAGTCGTGGGGGAAAGACATGCAGTAAATGGCCATGGGTTGGACTTGAACTCATCACTGCTGCATCGGGGACTATAGCTGCTGTAGAAGGGTCGCCTGCTCAACCTGTTGAGCTACGGGGCACCTTACAATTGTTACTGTTGTGCAAAAAAAAAAACATCAGTTCCATGCTGTTATAAGATTTCCTGGGCAGGTTTTCCACATGATTTCAAAACCTGGCTGCAGAGATTTACTTCCATTCAGCCCAAAGAGCACCAAAAAGGTTTAGCGTAAAGATGCTGAAACTGGGTTTAAATTATGTCAACATAAATGTCCACAAAGTTTTGATCATATAGTCTCTAAAATCCCAAATGCTTTTTTTTTTAATCAGAAAAATCTTTTTAGGCTTAAATGTCTGTGAAAAGTTCTAAATGTCTCAAAATAGTTGACTTGGTCACAAGTGCAGCACAGCATGTTCTCATCTCTAGCTAAACTCAAACTGCAGGCACGGACTGAGGGCTTATTCTGGTCACAGGCAGATTTATGAGCAGCTCCATCACTCAGTCATGTCTACAGCGAGCGTTTGATTTCTCTGAACTCCTAAGGACTTCAGCCAGCACTTCTCCTCTCTTCTCTGCTTCAGTGATTTAAAGGTTCCCTGTGGAGTTTTAGACCTCTAGTAGCACTACGGAGCGGTGTGTCTTCTCACCACCGTATGTACATGCTACATATTGCAAAATTCTGAAAAATTTGGACTGCATCACCTTCAGTGTTTCAAGGAAATGTTTTCATCACATCTATTAAACTTCAGTGATGCAGTGTGAGTTTTAGTGAGCAGCACTAAATGTAAACAAAACATAAAGCAAATTTCACAGGGCAAATTTAAGTATGGTCTGTCTGCTGGTGTTGAAGACAAACAAGTCACAAAAGTATCCACAAAACCTTTCAAACTACACTTTGATATTCTGTTACTCAGAGTTACAATGTTATTTTTGCAGTGAACATTTTATGGCCCTGGGATGAATCCAAAACTAGTGAACGTGCACTGTAAATATGAAACTATGACATGAACGTCTAGTAAACTAAAAGATTAGGTTAATTAATACTGACATGCTACTTATTTCTTGCGCTACGCTCAATACATGTGCATTAATGTCCCTTCAAATCTAGGGTCAGGCTTTTACAGCTCCTCTGCTCTTTGTTTACTGTACAGGTCCCTGATTGTTAACAGAAGAAGCTTATTCTCACACTTCTGAGGTAACTGTGCCTGTATCTGAGGTCAGAAAACTCAGACGCTATCCATCCAAATTTCAACACCTCCGTCTACAAACCTGGTGCAAGGAAAGCTCTCCTAAAAGGTCGCAACCCAAACCACACTGGAAGGAATTGTTTTATTCTTCCACTCTTTCATTCCTCCATCCTCTAGTGAGCTGAAGTTATTTACAGGGCTGCAGTGGCGGGCCTTCTGGCCGGACAGCAGAGCTGAGAGAGCAGAGAGGCGGGGTGGAGGTGAGATGAGCAGGAAAAGAAAGGGGACAAGAGACCAAAGCAGACGGAGGGAATGGAGAGAAAAGGAGCAGAGAAGCCGGTTCTTGGCGTAGTTCTTGCTCTCGAGCAAGGAGCCGAGCACAGCTGCCCAGGAATGCAGCTGGAATCTGAAGCCTCTGCTTAGTCCATTGGCGTCCCACAGAGCTAAACACTACTTTTGCATCGCTCCCCTGATCCCTTTGTGAATAAACCTCCCTCACCTTGCATTCATTTTTCCACTTTTTCTGGGTCTGTGTGTGTCTCAGGTTATGAAGAGGTGGTCCGGATTCCTAAAGGATCAGTGTTCATCCACATACAAGAGCTCAACATCTCCCTCAACTACCTGGGTAAGATGATACTCAAGCTAAATTTTAACATAAATGCTGTCTAGGAACCCACAAAGAGAGATCATCTTAAATATTCCTGTCACTTTTATTCTCCTAGTGCTGAAGAGTAAAGGTGACCAGTTCTTTATCAATGGGAAGCTGACCATCGACACACCTCGCAGGTTCTCTGTGGCCGGTACTACCTTCCACTATAGACGTCCGACTGATGGGCCAGAAACTCTTGAAGCGCTGGGGCCAACAAATATCACACTGATTGTTATGGTAAAATGAATTACAGTAGAAGTGTTTAATGAATGAGGATGAACAAGTGAGCCATTCTTTGAAAAAGACAATTAAGCAGAAATTCAAAGTGTAAAATGTTTCATTGTGTGTATTTATAGGTGCTGGTGAGAGAGGAGAACCCAGGCATCCACTATCGTTTCAACCCCCCAGTCAACAGGGATCCTTCGAGTGGATTTGCCTGGCATTACACCTCCTGGTCACGTTGCTCAGCTCTATGTGCTGGAGGTAACAACGCAACAAAACTCACAACATGTCACTTTGGAGGACATTGCATTGAGCTACGTTGATTCCTTGGAGGCTTACCAGAATCGTTAAACATAATCACTACATGCTTCACACTAAACCCTAATGTTAAGCAACGTTAAGCGATGTTTTTATGCTTAAGAGCACCAGAAACGAGTTGTGAAAATAGCATTAACCTATCATTTACAGCAGATGTCACCTAAATGTTAAATTAGGTCAGTTTTATTAGATTTTTTCATTATGTTTAAAGTCAAGCACTTTGCGTTTAACACTTGGTTAAAACTAGGTTCAGTTATTTTCTAAAACTCTTTGAAGTCACTGTGCACAGACATAACCCCTTGTAAAACCACAAATTATCATTTTTACACTTTGGGATTTGCACAGATTAAACAGTAAATTAGAGTTTATTAGGTGCTAGTTGGCGAGTTTTCTTACCTTTGGACAGAGCGAGGCTGACTGTTTTCCCATGTTTCCAGTCCCCACGCTAAGCTAAGCAAAGCAAAGCAAAGCAAACCAGCTGCTGGTGGTAGAGTCAGTTCATGTTTTCAGACAGACACGAGAGATGTACGAACTTTCTCATCCAAAAAATATTAACAAATTTTACAAAAGATAATGTTTCAGTCACAGCTTCTTGTATTTAATTCTGCACCCTACACAGTTTTTGAACATGAGAATAAAAATGACCATTTCAGGCTGACGTTCAGTCCTTTCAAATCTCTCCCTTCTCCTCTTTTCATCTCTCACATAGATGTACAAACACACACAGATACAATGACACACACACAGTGGACCATGACAACACACAGCTGTACACAAACCCAGCTGTCCTGAGACTGAAGTTTCGTGAACTTTCTTGAAGTACGTGCTGAAGCCAGAGGGGTTTGAGCAGTTCACAGTCGTTGAAAATATCACACATAGCCAATCTCCCTTTTCCTCTATGGCCTTTGTGACTTAATGATGCGTGTTGCTTTACCTGATAAGAGCCTGTTTTCTCTCTGATAAATAAATTCTTGCACTCGCCGTCCCCCACCCTTGTGGTGGGAAGAATGTGTACGTGGAGGGTAAACATTTAGCAACAATGTGGCAGTTTTTATGGACATAGTCTTGCTCTTTTTTGAGACCTTTTTAATGAAATCAAACAGGCTTCTTGCTGTAAAATGGCCTCACCTGAATATCTTTGTGGAAACGTTTCACACCTTGTTATGTTTCCACCAGTGTTCTGCCACAGCTTTAGTGACTAGTAAGCAGCAAACTGACATCAGCTAACCCCAACCCTAGTAAAACACAGATATGCTGTGATGTTTAGGTTGTTTTGCATTGCTGGCAAGACATCCATGTCTCTACACTGTCAGTATGTTTTCATCTAGATAGTGTTACAGGCATAAAGTGTGGCCTTGGAGGTGTTTTTATGTGCATCACCTGCAGGTATGTGCGTTGCCTGTTAGAAGAAGTCACTGAAGTGCAAAAAAGTTTTGAAATCTTCGATACATGCCATTGTGGTGCAATTCAAAACAGTCTCGTTAGGCGTTGCTGTCACCAGTAGTGTGTACTTGTTGGGATCATGTGATTATGGTTGGTGCCTTAAACTCAGCATATCAGGGCCTTGCAGTTGAAGCCTCGTCCTACGTATGCGAACATAACTTTTTCTATACATTTTGACCTTTCATCGACATGCAAACACAGTTTTAGGTCACAGAATATCAAAAAAGTATCCATGTCCTTGTAGAACAGACTTCTATTTGACCCATATAGTTAATCCTACCAATGTAGCAGGTACCAATGCGTGAAAGGGAAAGTCAATATGTGTCACTGATTCCTTACTCTATGGTTGTTTTGTGTTGTCTCACCTGTTGTCAGGTGTGCAGATCCAGCAGGTGGTGTGTAAGAAGCAGACAGATTATACAGTCGTCTACAACCACTTCTGTGACAAGAAGAATAAACCCAAAGAGAAGAGAAGATCCTGCAATACTGAGCCGTGCTCCCCAAGGTTAGTGGTCTCTTGTCGATAAGATGTGATATTTTTCTTTTGATTCTCCACCTTTCCTGATGTGTGTGAGTGTTTGTATTTTTCTGAATTACCATTTTATTCTATACTATCTGTTTACATTCCATGTCAGATTACTTTTTTTTGTTATTTCTAGATAAAATAAACTAGTCATACTAATTTCTAAAATGGTTTGTGTTACTTACTATAAAAAGACTATTAGGGCTATTGTATTAACTTTATTTCAGGTGTGTTGTTAGGCATATAGCCCCGCGATAAACTGGTGCACAGTGTCCCCAGCCTTCTCTCTGAGTCTGCTGGGATAGGCTCCAGCCCCCCATGACCCTACAGAGGATTAAGCGGTGTATAGATAATGGATGGATGGTTGGATAGATGTAGGGCATCTGATGGCCTATACATACTATGTAAACCGTTTCTTGGCGCGTGACATTTTTTCCTCATAAATTCAAATTTTTATTAGTTTTTTGTGCTCACATTGTTTACAGATTTTGTATTTGTGCTTGTTGGCCTACCTTGACGTGTTCTCAGCTATTCCTACCTGTGATTCCCATTTGCACAGTATGCTCTCCCTCTGCAGTGTCTCCTCACTGTATTATGCAATAGAAATGAGCCCACTGAAAATGAACTCCTCTCTGCCTCTAGCTGGTGGACAGGAGAGTGGTCGGAGTGCAGTCGCAGCTGTAACGGTGGCCTGCGGACTCGGGTGGTGTTATGTAAACGGAGGATCTCTTCGTCGGAGGAGAAAGTCCTGGACGACTCAGCCTGTACCCACCCTCGCCCTTCACTCACTGAGCCCTGCAGCAACCACAGCTGCCCTCCTGAATGGCTGGCGCTGGACTGGTCAGAGGTAGGCAGACGTCAGAGGTTTCCCATCATGCATTTATTTCTGCAATGTTTTTTAATCAGCTCATGACTGATGTTGAACCAGTGCTTGAGTTTTCTACAAAATTCCTCTCAGATGAAGCAATAGTTTCTTTTCCAGTTGAACCTAAGAAACCCAAATATCTGCCAGCAGAAAGCCAGAGTACCTTAACTATGAAACACACAACAGAGGCACGGAGTAGACAAATACATCATACTGAACATGTTGGTTCAGTCGTGAATACATATTATTGTACTTGTCATGCAGGAATCCCCTGACACATTTTAAATGTGACCCCTAGTTTGAGCAGTCTGGGGAGGTTTAAAGGTGTCAGTCATTGGAGCTGTAACTCTCCTTTGCAACATGTCAGATTGATTTAACTACAGCAGTTTGAAACGTCCTTGTCCTTGCTCACTGATTTGCTTCTGGAGCTAAACTTTATTCTCACAGTTCGAGATGAACTGAAAAATGGTGTTAGAAGTGCATCAGTGTTCAAATTTCTCTGACATCTTGTGTAATGTAACGATGGCACATACATGAGAGGAATTATGTCCAGCTGTTTTACGGCAACTAAGTTGGCTCAATTGTTTTTTATGCAGCTGCTGCCCTCTGCTGGGTGGAATAAGAAGATTTCTATTTGTATGACCACAGTGACCCCCCCCAAAGCTGCACCCACCCATCACTTCCACCACTTTCCGCCTGATGTTTTCCATTTTTTCTCCCTCTTTCTTCCTCTCCCACTCTGTCTGCAGTGTACGCCCAGCTGTGGTCCTGGCTACAGGCACCGTGTGGTCTTGTGCAAGAGCGGGGAGAGCGGCGACACGCTGCCAGAATCCAAGTGCCCCAAACAAGGCCGTCCCACCTCCAGGGTGCGCTGTAACCTCCAGCGCTGCCCTCCTCCTCAGTGGGTCACGGGTCCCTGGGGAGAGGTAAGAAGCCGAACACTTTTATTTCTGTTTATTTTTTTATACACTCCATAAATTATTTTAGTATTTAGCACAATTTCCACATCAAAACCTATTAATATGTATTTATACATATACATATATACATACACTGCTCCACTATCAAGAAAAGCTGCTGCACTCCTTGGAAAAAAAGACTTGGCGCAGCTGTTTGCTTCGAAGAAGTAATCTAATTAGCATTAGCAATTACTGCCTCTCTGTTTTATCAGCCAAAAGAAAGTTGAACAGCAACCAGTGAATAATCAGAGCAGTCACCATAATGTTGGATGCAGGAGGCCCAACCTTTGACGACCAATCCGGGTCAGCGCTTGGCATGTCTTGACACACCAGCATGATGATCAACTCTGCCTCCTATCCAGAAAGCCGAGGAAATTACATCTCTCAGTGGTGGCGCTGTCTGAGATGCGAAGACCAGGAGCTGGTAGGATCTCTGTTGGTGGTTACACCTACTTTTGGTGTGGACGGCTCGATGGCAGTCACATTGAGGGGTTTAGCATTGCTGTGCCTGATCAGCTCTTGCCCGCAGTGAAGGATGTCACCCATATTAGTGAGTTGATAATGAGGAGTAATATCTCTACAGGAGAAGCATTCTTCGATCAGCTTCGCTCAACTTGCAGAAATCAGTCATTGAGGCGCTGAGGAGAGACAGGGAGGAGCATGTGCAGGAAATCTGTGAGCAGGTCAACCACCATCTTTGGTCTAACAACCAGCAACCTGCTGCTGACAGAGTCCAGGCACTGTGTTCTCCCAATTCACATTCTCAAGCTATTCAATTAAAGCAGCTGATGGATGCTTTCAGACGAATTCTCTCTCGCTGGGCCTCTTACTTGAGCAGCTTTTGACTGTTGACCCCCTGCCCTTCACACTGGTTCTGTGGGAGTTGTTCACATTGGAAGGTGTGTCTCTGAACGTTTTCTCGTGACTGCAGGAGTTTGTTCCTCCTTCAACTCTGTTCGATGGCCGCATGAACTGGGTTATGGGGTGTGTGATGAGGTCCACATCAGATGTGGGAGGGTCAGTTGGAGAGGAAAAGATCATGAATCTTGATGTGCGCTTTCAAACCTCAGCAGGGTCAGAGTGTCTTTTCTTGCGGATCTCCTGGATCAAGACCCAAGTCCAGGCTTTTAATGACTTCTTGGACTCAGCCCTACCAACTGTGTCAAAGATCTTGGGCTATTGCTGGCATGACTTTGTGTCTAACAAACAACTGTTTGGCGAGACCCAAATGGCACACATCTCCTGTATCATTTAGGATTGGCAACTGCATCACTTTGACCATGTGTCGTACTTTGCGGATTGTGACACTGCTTGCTGTTGCTACTTTGCTGGGACTTCTTGGGCACGTTCCAGAGGACGTCCACATTTCATTTGGTCGTCAACATGGCAAAATGCTCCTTCAGCTCCCCATCCTGGCCTATCCATGTGCATATTGATGTTTAAGTAACATTTTATTAATGGGAAACAAAGTGTGTTGAGATTGAACAAACAAGATCTAAATTGCGAATCAGTGAGCTTTAGATGTGCTGCTTCAGTATTTAGAATAAGCTGGTACAGCTGACAGTTAGACTGCTGTGGATCAGTTTAGCTGGAGGCTAAGCTAACTGGTGGCTAACTGACTTATCCGTCATCTCTGTGCTGCTGAAAAAACGATTAAGTTCATTTTCAAACTATTTCTTTCATAGTTCACTGTTTGTTTGGTGAAGGATTTATAGTATCTGTATGTTAAACATGCTTTTGTCCTTCAGTGTTCTGCCAGGTGTGGCCTGGGTCAGGAGATGCGTTCGGTGCAGTGTTTGACTCACACTGGCCAGCCGTCCAGCGAGTGTCTGGAGCATCAGCGACCTGCAGCCATGCAGCAGTGCAAGAGCAAATGTGACCTCAGTCTTCCTGTCAGTACAGACAACCCTGAAGGTCAAAGTTCAGTCATTCTACTCTCTATCTTTCAGTCTCATGTTTCATACAAATAACAGTGCCACCTTCAAATTTGTATTGAAATTTTAGATGACCACTTTGTGAAGTTTAAAGCCCCAGTTTGTTGAATAATTTTCTTCTGTGTTGTACTATATTCACTTCAATACATCTGCTTTATTTAAATATCTTAAACTCTAATTTAACAGTATTTATGCTTTATACTACCGTTCAAAAGTTTGGGGACACCCAGGCAATTTAATGTTTCCAATGAAAACTCACACTTTATTTACTATCATAATTGCACAAGGGTTTTCTAATCATCAATTAGCCTTTCAACACCATTAGATAACATAATGTAGCATTAGAACACAGGAGTGATGGTTGCTAGAAATGAGCCTCTGTACCTCTATGTAGATATTCCTTTAGAAGTCGGCCGTTTCCAGCTAGGATAGTCATTTACCACATTAACAATGTCTGGACTGTACTTCTGATTCATTTAATGTTATCTTAATTGAAAAAAAAAATGCTTTTCTTTCAAAAATAAGGACATTTCTAAGTGACCCCAAACTGTTGAGCAGTAGTGTAAATGTAGTGGTTTTTCAAAATTAAGTGAAATTAAGCTTTCCTTTTTAGTTAAGAGACCATAACTATTTCGGTACCCATCCAGGGTTAGGGTTAAATGTCAGCAGTAAAATGAGGAACACTGCAAGAGCAGGTGATTGATGTAGTAATGTGAAAAACTAGAATACTGCATACATTACATGTATCATAAATACACCGTCAACAAAATGAAGTACTGAAAAACAAAGACACATATCACAAATAAGTCGTTTTTGAGTTTAAGCTCAGTGTGCCCCAATATCAAAGTCCTTGATCAAATTAGAATGACTTCAGACTCATGCATTAATGAAGCTGTAACTTATTTTGCTTTTCTTCATTGCAGAATGCAAAGATGTGAACACTGTGGCTTACTGCCCCCTGGTGCTCAGGTTCAAATTCTGCAGCCGGCCATACTTCAGACAAATGTGCTGCAAGACCTGCCAGGGACGCTGACACCTCGAAACACACAGCATCCATCTTTGGGTCCTGTACACTCACACAGTAAGCCTGAAAGCCTCCCACTCAGCCTCCCAACAGCAGCACTCACACTGCCTCTGTCAGAGCAGTTTGGGATCTAACTGGGACTCTGTTGTACAGACGCCTGGTCCTGTAACTGGCCAGATGGACCCTTTTTTCTCCACCCAGAATCCAGATCAGACGTCTCTCCGGGCCGAGCTGGACCAAGCCATCCTGAGCTGAGTTAATACATTCCACTGGAGGGAGGGCTGCTGACACCTGGAGAGGCAGAGAGAGGGAGAAACTCTGCTCCATCATCTTTTAGAATGAAACCTCTCTCTCTGTCTGTCTAAACTTTGCCTTTGTTGTAATATTTTGGTGCTACTATATTTCACTTTGGCCACAGGACTGGTCGCAGTACTTTGAGTTCCATTTGTGTTTGCCTGTGTGGCCTAAAACTTCAGCCTGATCTCCTCTGTCTGGATGAACAGGTGATGTTTGTCTAGTTATGAATTTTTCAAATCCACTTTGTAAAGAAAATGATTTTCCAGATATCTTTGCCCACAGAAAGGAATATCTTATCTTAATGAAATGAAAGATTTGTCTCTATGTTATCTGATAGTTGTTACTTGACCACATTGTTTTATGTTACTGCTTTGTTCCGTATCAACATATTCATCGAGTCCTCTCTGTTATTTAGCTGAAGTATGAGCAGAGTTTGATTTGCACAAAGCGTCAGCAGTCAGAGGTCTTGTGTATTTTGTGTTTGTGTTCATGTGATTTGACTTGATGTCTCAGTGTAAGCTCTAATTGTCTCGCTGCAGTGAACCTGCCACAGTCTTGCCATTTTAGTTGCTTTAACGCCACCACCTCTGCAGTAAAACAGTGCTTCTTGCTGCAGAGAGATACAGCCTCAGAACCAGCTGACTCACCAGGACGTTTTCAGATCCCACGATGTTATTTTGTGTTGTGGCTGCAGACGGTGGCAGCTTGTGCATAAAGTCTAGAAAAAGGAACTTAGTGTCATTATCTGAAAGTCCCTCAGTGCGGCCTTGCTGTTTATTCTTTTTTCTATTATTTTTACCACATGTTCTACAGTCTGAGCGATTCGTACTGTGAGTGTAAATTCAGAACACAGTGAGCCGCAGAGTCAGCTCTGCCAGAAGGAACAGGCCCAGTGATGATGAGTGAAGACCTCTGACTACGCTGCTTTCAAAGAGCATTTTGTAGCAGCAGTGTTGATCTGAGGATGGAGTTACACACATAAAATGTCTGGTTCCTTTGTGGCACAGATCTAATGTATTCATGGCTGCCTGAAACCTTCATTCAGACTGCTGTGTCAAGATATCTGCCACAAAGATTCATAAATTTGAGCTAATTTAAACTAGTCGTCCATCGTGATATTACACCTGCAATAACTAATTTTTTTGGCCATGTGTAAATGCAACACTGATCTAGAATAGGTTGATAGGTTGAGTTTCTGCCCATCTGGCTCATGGCAGGACAATGTTCACTGAGTTTTTTTTGTCTCCACCAACTCCAGAGGGACTTATTTGGCTCTAAAAGCTGCTCTTTACCGACTAGTCATAATCTGTCTGTCTGTTGTTTGGCGCTCAGCAGGTGCACTGTGGCTTTTTAGAGGTTTTTCTCTCGAAAACAGCTGTATGCTGCAGCCAAAAACTACTCTGTGAGAAAAAGTGACCCCAAACAGTAACAAGAGCTGAAACTCACTATGAAGCTCACTAAATCTGAAAGAAGCTGCAGATTCAGGTAATAATTCTCTACAGGTTCTTCACTATCAGCCACCACTTTCACACTGTCACTTGGTACATAGTTGATATAAAATACAAAGATTGTAGCCTCAACACACTCAGTGTATCACTGTTAACTGAAATCACAAAATCAAAAGCCTAAAAATCATCAGCAGGACAGCACAGCAGGGAAATGGTTTAATAATGTATAGAGTTTTTTTCCTGTGTGAAACCACATCAGGTTTCTTCCTTTTAAAAAGTCACCCAACGGAAACACATCACCTGACCTAAATCTGTGTCACACTGATCAGTTTAATGACACATTTTTAAAGCTGCAATTTCAGCTGTTTCTTTATCCTGCAGAGAATAATTTTAGAAACGCTGCCTAAGAGGCTCAGTCATCATGACTGATGGCATCACTGTGACGTCCACTCTGCTCTGAGGTCTGCTGCGTTCACGGCTGGAAGCAGCTCTGTGTAAAACTAAATGTCACTTCATTTCATTGTAAGGAGAGGAAGCTACAGTTTGTCTTTACTGGGATTAGCTGCAATGTTCCTTTTTTTTCTTGTGGTGCTTTGGTTTGGAATGGTGCTATTAGTTCATCGTTTGAATTATCAGTTTAACAATTGTTAAAATCTTTTATTATTTAGAAATCCATTTGAGCCTTTTGTAGTAATAACAATCTGCAGAGCTGGTCTGAGGTGTCAGAGTGCAGTTAGGACCCAACAGGGCACTCTTTGGGGGCCTCTGGGTATTTCTTTTTTTTTTTTTTTTAAATCATCTAATTCACTTTCCCTGACTTGGATTAAGTGCTCCCCAAATTCCAGAAATGCAGCTCAACAAACACATTTTATGTTTATGTCAAATTCTGTAAACTTTTCAAATGAGCTCTAGGAAAGATATTGGCATTTCCAAGCTCTCTGTTGATTTGGACATTATACAGATAAACATTTTGGTTTTTGTTTGCACTTAACCAAATTTGAAGATATAGAATGTGCCTAAATACTCAAATATTTGCTAATCAACTATGTGGAGCACAGAAATGTTAATTATATGTACAGTTAGTACATTCAGTTGTATGATATCAGAGTGTTGCTAACTCATCCCTGCAGTTTTTTAGGACTGAATAGGTAGAAATACTATCTGTAACACTTTGCATCTCACAAACTGCTTTAGGAGAGATTTCCAAGAATAGCTGCCAGAGAAAATCCAGATTCAGGCTCCATTTGCACCTGATACTAACATATATTCTTAGTATCTCAACTGTGCACACTGGGATCTCATGTCAATATTCAAATTACTTTGGTGATGCTTTTAATTCGTAAATCCCTTTCTGGGACTACTTTTTTTTGGACTTGCTTACAGGAAGAGGTAAGGTGAGGGCCTTTTCAACTTGCTAATTTGATCAGATTTTTCATAAATGTGGTCACAGTTACATTCCCATGTGCTGAGTTCAGTGTTTCCTGTTATCTACATAAGTTATCTGGACTTGTTAATATCAGGTGTAAACCGGTGTCTGTAAGGCATTTTTTTCTCTGTGTATTTTTCCTGGACCCATAAGGATTCTTCATGCAGAGCAGTGAACCAGTTCTTATTCAGAGTAAAAAGGAGGGACAGTACCGGTATTTGTTGTTTTGTTTTTCACATGCTAATTATAACATGACGTTATGTACTGTATATTGTTCAATACTATAGGAGATGAACCCATGTGTTCCCAATGTACATCTTTTTAAAAGGAAATATTAAATTGATTAAACATGGTGCATTGTTGATTTTAAGATTTATTTATTTTTTTTAATCATTTCAGCTTTCATGCTTATGTTTGTATTAGCACTAGAGAGCACTTAAATGTACTGAAATATCCCAGTTCAGTCTCCAGACAGGTTTAGATCATCAGTCATCTATTTGTGGATGTAACTGATGTCATGGAAAAGATGAAGTAAGACCTTCTTCCTTTTGTCCGGCTTCAGTCATCAGTGGGATCTTTGTGGAAGAGAACAACACTGTGAGACAGTGAGTCATAGAGGCACCCGTCAATTTATTTTTGGTTGATGATCTCTTCAACTTGATGATAGTTAAGTGAAATATGGGAAGAGAGAAGGAATGTTGTTCTGTTCCGTTACAGGTCAATTCAACATTTGGTTGCTACTAGGAAAAGGCTGGTTTTCAAGTCACATGTAAACAAAACTACTGCAGTATTAATGATATCATAGAATAATTAAGGAAGCAACTATGAATAAACACCTACAGCTCCATACCATCAGATGAACTAAATAGTTTTTTTAAACTGTCTTACAGATGCTTTATACTAGATAAGGTTTGACAAGGATCACTTTAATGCGATAGAACCAAACAAAACACAATCCTTATAATCATAAAGGACTTTACATGCTCTAATTTCACACCACAAATAAGACCGTTTTAACCTTCAGCTACTGTTTAAATTTGGACATTTCGCTCGACATCTCTGAACCCCACCAGCACAGCTTTGACCCTGGAGACACCAAGTGTGAGTGAACTAAAAGAGACACCAGGTTTCGACTGAAAAAATAGAACTTCAACAAACTGAACAGATCACCTGATTCTGAAACGTGTTAGTCGCATTGATGTCAGGGTGTAAACTGAGGAGGAGCCCCCCAGCCTTCTGGAATCTGATTGGTTATTAAGGACTAAACCCGATCTAAAACAGGATGTTAAACAACCACAAACAGAAATGACAACCACAAGTGTAAAAAGACTCTGAGGAGAGGACACAAGATTGGAAGGTAAAAGAAGCAGATCAAGACATAAAACAGTTAGAGATGGTCAACCACACAAAGGTGCAGAATGATCACAAAAAGATACAAATAAGATGCAAATAGATATGTACAACAACCAGAAAAAGAAATAAAATTAGCCACAAAGACACAAAATTAAGAAAAGAGTGATTTAAAAAAACATGGGACCACAAAGTGACTCAAAACGAACTAAAATATATTAAAGGTGAAAATACAAAAGATGCAGAACATGACACAAAACAGAAAAAAGAGATGCAAAACAGCCACAGTAGGTGCAGAACAACTATAAAGATACACAGTAAAATGCAAACTGATGCATAAAACAACCTCAAAAACACATAAAATGAACACAAATTCTCAAAAATAAATGCAGAATAGTAAAAAACACTTTGCGAAATCAAGATGCAAAGAGAAATTTTTCCATCCAAACTGAAAGTTCCTGAACCTGCCCATGAACATGAGACCTCACTAATCTACTGTGCAGCAACTTGAAACAGTCAAAACGAAGGCAAACAGCAAAAACGGTACAGATTGACACCTTCACACTCACTCCGGTACACTCTGCCTGAACCCATCGGTTATTATGGGCGTTGGAAGCAGCAGCAGCCTCTCACAACACAAACACAACGTGAAGCAACCACAGCCTGGGTGGAGCCGGCAGCTCACAACTGAAACACCATCATTTGGCAACAGGTTGAAGATAATGATCCCCTTGCGGTCGCTGCTGCCATCAACACTCGTCTGCTGTGCGGCCGATGAATTGGATTGACTAATTGTGCTGTTAACCTTAGATACCTGCCGTTGACAAACCCTGGCTTCAGCCCGGTTGGTTGGGTCACTCCTTCATCCTCTGATGAACATGAGGGAAATACAGAAGTAGCAGCTGTGTGGTGAGTTTGTGCTCCAGTGTGTCAGAGCAGTTCTTGTTTCACACATTGTCTATGGGAGTATGAGGAAGTAGGTTTTGAATCTTGCTCTGGATGCCTTGTAGGCTGCTGTCGGCTCTGAGGGTCCCGCTGGGTTGTGATGCTGCAGTCTGAAGAGATCAGCCTGTGGATTTTAACCGGACGCACACAAACACACACACTCTCCGGACAGTGAGGAGGAGGAGGAGAGGCAGGAACGATGGTACAGTACCACTCCTTCATTCATCTCAACCGCTGTAACATCTGTGCTCACTAATACTGCTGGGTCTCTGCCACCTGCTTCCTCAGAGCTTTTCAAAGTTTGGGTCTTTTGATGCTTTGTTGCCATAGAAGACAGTTTTCTAGTTGCAGAAGAGACAGCAGCTCATGATGAGCTTAATTTTATATCAGTAGTTTCCTTTTTACAAGAGAAACAACAGTATTTTGTTCTGTAAATTCAGTTTTGACATGACAAGAGAAGTGATAGCATCTCCTAAAAGATATCCCTTCGGGGAAATTCAGCTCCTTCACAGCAGCAGCAGCAGCAGTAGCTTGAATTTCCTCTTTTTCAGGACAAATATTCTCACTGAGTCTCTCACTAACAGTAGCAAAACAAACCGCTTGCATTGCTGCGTGCTCTGATTTGTAATCACATTTTAGGTTAAAACATTCATTTTGGAACAATGAAAGTCAAAAAAACACAGATGTGCAGTGGATAAAAAACAAAAAATTGACCAACATTAACATGTTGGTGCTAAAACAAGCTAAAAGAAAGCATTATCTTGGATTTAAAGTGCACATGTTGTGCTGCAGTGTAGTTTCACAGAGTTTAAAGTGATCTGGGCATAAGTAAGTGAGCTACAGGCAGCTGCAGGAAGAGAACCGGTAGCATGTACAAAGTTTAGAGGGTTTCACAAGAGGCCGTGATGAGGTGAGAGGGGGAAGTGGACTGCAGGAGAGGCCTGTAGTTTCTGTCACAATACTTCCTCACACTCAGAATCATCTCCACACGTCGACAATCACAGACTTTATCTGTGAACTCACAGCATGCAGCTACAGTCTCTTTATTATATCTAAACAGCTATATTTATAAGGTGAGGGTCCTCAAAACGTGCAGATAAATACTACTTTTTGTTCCTGCTTTCACTCCATGCTGGTCCTGTGCGTGACAGTGTCCTCGGATGTTAGAATCTTAGAAATACGTGCCCCATTTAAATATAACAGTGAAAGGATCAAAGTGACGTCTGATAGAAATAACCGTTGAAAAAGTTCCTGTTTGATACAGTGAAGCTCTGACATGTCTTTTGTCGTGACTACAAAACCACAGTGTGACACCAGTGACTGGCGTTTTGTTTGTGGTTCCCAAGTCATCAGACATTTGCATTTTTAATTCCACAGCAAATTCTCTCAAGTAACTGATCAGTAAAGAGCTGAAAATGTTTCTTAATGAAAACTGGCCACAGTGACATCAGGGAGGGGTCTTTTCTGTTAAAAGCTCAGTGGTTCAAATGTTTCTTCTAATGATTCAAGCATCGCAAATAAAATGTCATTCAGGGAAAAAATGTTGTTTATGAATCCAAAAAAAAGATACTTATATTATGTTCATACGTAATCTAATTAAGGACACCACTTCATGCAGTATGTAAGTCTGTAAAGAAAGTTTAGTAGAAGTTTATTGGAAGTTACTGAGGTAGAGGAAGCTGGTTACAGTTGAAATTTATTGTCCACAGGCCACACAACTGATTAACAACTAGTTTTACTCATATTGTGTTGATCTGAGGTTCATATGTACCTACAGGATGACTAGGTGAGTGGTAGACAATATCTGGTCCAACAATCAGATCCAGTGCAGACAGAAAGCAAAGCAAATGTAATGAAACTTATGTCAGTTTGCAGGTGACATTTAAACAGCTGTCTGTGGCAAACTGAAATGATTCAGTCGTAGCTATTGCCAGAGTGCTGCTTTCTGTCTTATCGCACCCAAAAACCCTTTACACTCCCAACATGGGGAGACAATAATTGCAATGTTCAGCTTGTGAAAAATCACTCATTTTCATGTGGAGTTCAAGAGCAAGAAACAGCAGAAAATCCCGTAACTCACTTGTCTGAATCTGAATGGCAAAAAAAAATAAAAAATCGACCCTTTAAATTTCTGCTGGTGTAGTTTTAGTAACGTCGCTTCCAATTATACGTCATGTGAAAACACAACGCTTCACAATTCAGTGGTGTAAACTATTTCAAGATACCAACATCACAGCAACAATAACAGCAGCGGCAGTAACCTACACTAAATTAAGAGTTCATATGAAGCAAAATGTTACTTTTTTTGTACTCTGCAGTGCCGTATACTTGGTAAGTCACGATGTGTTTCCACACAAGAGCCCAAGGTACTAAATGCCTCCAGACATTTAGTCGTTTTTAGTGAAAGTGAGTGAATTTTAAAAAGTTAAAAATCCACAATGGTTCTGTAAGTAATAGAGTCACTTGTCTTATCTGGAAATCTGCAGTATGTGTTCCAGTTAATAGTTGCAGCTTCTGTATTGATTCTTTTGTCATGTCTTCAGAAAGTTCTTTTAAAAAGAGATGCTAAAAATGTTTCTTAAGAACATTCAAAAAAAAATCTACCAAAATCCAGCAAATTTTGCTGGATTTTGGTTGATTTTTTTGTGAATGTTCTTAAGAGAATATTAGAAGTTTTACTGATATATATATAATCACTTTAGATATTTTTAGGAATTTTTTTGAAGATTTTTACTCATTTTTTTGAAAATATTTACAAGAATTTTCTTGCCTAATTTGTGGGATTTTTTTTAACAAAAAACTTTTAAGGAATTATTGGAATTTTCTTCTTGAAGGTTTTGCAAATTTTCAGAAATTTGGGAAATTTTTTTGCAGAATTTTTGGATTTTTTTCAGACAGGGAAATTATATTTTTTGGTGTCCGTAAATGAGGACAACAGGAGGGTTAAAAAAGCCAAAAATCACAAGTGGATCCTGCTAACAGCATTGTTACAGTGGTACAGGTCCCTTCATTACGATGGACCTGGGTCTGGTTAGAGTCTGTAGTTTACATGGACTGTAGACAGTTTGTAAAAGATGAAACATGAGGTCAACCACTGGCTTGTGGACTGCTGTTTTGAAACTTGGAGTTTGGACTTGGATTTTTACTAATAAGAGGTGAATCTGACTGAGAAGCTTTCCTTGCTTTAATGTCTATTTTACTCTAAACTGAACTATAATATACAAAATTAACTTTATGCTGTATTGAAGGAGACTTAAAATTAGTGGTTAAGACCATAAACCTATAAGGAAAATGTTAACCAAGGTAACAAATCCAGCAAAAAGTAGGATCATTTTCTCAAAGCCTTCTATACAATCTGACAAGTCGCCACCTGCTGGTTGTTAAAAGGATGCAGGTCTATGACCATCTTATTGTTTTAACCAGTCTATGATTTAGGCTCAACCCAAAATCCACAGTCTGACTACTATAATTAATAAATACAGGCCAAATGTGTATTAGTCTAGAGCTACAAAGAGTCCCCCATGTCCCTAAAAACTACGCTAAACAGTTTAAAATATTAGTAATAACGACAACAATGAACCTTTATGTTATTTTTAGTTTGGTTTGGGGCTGACAGCTACAGACAGTAAAACCCTTCTTTGAACAGAGTTTCTTTTTTTATCTGGAGCATCAGAGCATTTTCTTGGGCACTTGCTGGGTATTTCTGTAATCTTCTCCGTCTTGGTTAATACAGTTGCTCCCCTTTTCTGCTCTGGCAAACAGTCATTGCTGGATGCAGTAAAACACATTGCTACTGATGCACCAGTGCTGCAGTGTCACCACAGATGCCACATTGAGACTCCACTGTACTGTGAAAAACAGAGAGATTTACTTGTCGTTGTCTCTGTTGCGTGGACTCGTTTGATGAGGGTTGAATGCTTATTTATCCGTTTTAGCCCGGAGAGTGTGAACACTGATATAAAGCTGCTTTTAGTTTGATGGGTTTGAGATAGATTTAAAATTGTGACTTCCGTCTGAATTTCCCCTCGAGGGTATTTAAATTTAGAACCACATTCTACCCCATGGCACCTCACATCACACATCCTGTGTAACATGTGTGTGCTTAGTCCAGCAGCACTGTATATGACACTGAGCCAAAGATGTTATCTGTTATTGATACATACCACGTCTTGCATCTTCTTGTTCCCGTTCCCTAACCCTTAGTCTGACACAGTTTACATCTTTAGAAACTTAACCCTTGTGTTGTCCTGCGGGTCAAAATTGACCTGGTTTAAAGTTTGAACATGTGAAAAAAATATAGATTTCACAGTGAAACTTCTGATGTCCACATTTTCAACATTTTTGGGAAATCTTTGAACATTTTTTGGTGGGGAAAAAAAGGAATGTTAAAAATGTTTCTTAAGAACATTCACAAAAAAATCAACCAAAATCCAGGGAATTTCGCTGGATTTTGGTTGATTTTTTTTTGTGAATGTTCTTAAAGAAAATAGAAGTTTTACTGATATGTATGTAATCACTTTAGATATTTTTAGGCTTTTTTGGAAGATTTTTACTCATTTTTTGAAAATATTTACAAGAATTTTCTTGCCAAATTTGGGGGATTTTTTTTTAAAGTAAAACTTTCAAGGAAAACTTTTAAGGAATTATTGGAATTTTCTTCCTGAAGGTTTTGCAAATTTTCAGAAATTTGGGAAATTTTTTTGCTGAATTTTTGGATTGTTTTCAGACAAGGAAACTATTTTTTGGGTGCCCATCAATGAGGACAACAGGAGGGTTAAAGGAACTAGACTTTTAGGCAGAGCGCACTTGTTTTTTTTTTTTTTTTTTACAAATTTGGCTGCACAACAGGAGTTTGTACTGATGGATCCACAAGAATTTAAGTTTAGGCTTAAAGTTTGTAATTCTTTTTTCTAGAAAGTACAAAAAATAAACTTCTTTACATAATAATTTTGAATGGATTTAACTAAATATCCATAACAAATGAAGAACAAAGATAACTTATGAGGTGAAAGTGACTTTAGTGATACTAACGATGGTTTTTCAAAACTATATTTGACAGATGGTTGAAGGTTATGTCCTTCAGCTTCCTTTGTGACCTTTAAAGTCAGATGTTTTTCCTTCTCTGGTGCTTGTTGGTCTGACACACAACACGTCAGACGTACCTGTCAGCTTCCACCTGTAAAGCAATAGATGTAGGTGGAAGGTTCAGACCACAGCCCAACCACTTTGCCAGCAACAAGGTCTGTTAGACTTCACACATCAAACAGACCAACTTCTTTAAGGAGAAACCAAGATGATGAGTTCACCTCAGGGCTCTGTAAGGAGGCGACAGAATCTGTCCACACCTGAAAACTGTGATCAGTCCAGTTAGCAGAACGACTGCTGGATTACAAACAGTCAACACAACAACTGCTAGAGATAGAGCAGTGCTTGTTGTGCTGTCCCATCTCATTTACCATCCGGTACTCTACATGCTGGGGTACATTTAAAGATACTTCTCTAAAATGCCCAGGTTAGAAAATGAGCTCACCTCATCTGTGAACGGTTGCCTGGCAACCAGCCCCAGCTTCCTGCAAAGGCAACCACATTGGGTTATGTTCTCAAAAATGTTTTTACTGTTGACAAACATGTCTTGTTAACCTGCTTTATTAGAGACCTACAGTCTATTTATCCCTCAGTCTTCATTGTTTTCTTTCTTTCTTTCTTTCTTTCTTTCTTTCTTTCTTATCGTTTTTTCCACATTTTTACCATCGGGGTTATCTTTTAACTTAGGGAAGGTTTCAAACAGAGCCACACTGAGTTTTTTGGTGCTCTCTGTGATGAAAAAAAGCCCAGCTTGCGTAAAATGTTTGGAATCTCCCTTTGAATTATTCACAACATTGCAATATTGAGTAAAGCCTTAACCACATGTCCCACTTCTTTGCGTATTTCTCTGCTGTGTGATTCAGGCGAAGTACCACTGGCAGAGTCAGAATGTCAAGCAGAGCGGAGTGGACGACATGGTGCTGCTGTCCAAGATCACCGAGGACGCCATCGTGGAAAACCTCAAAAAGAGATACATGGACGACTACATCTTTGTATCCTGCAAGCTTTGTGTTGTCATTTTAAGTCGTGGCCAGGAAACAAAACTGGCATAAAATGTCAATTATTTCAAAAGAACAATGGAAAGAAGAGCAGCAACTGAAGCTAAAACTCTATAGAAAAAACAGAGGATTGTGTGCAGGAGATCAAATTTACTATGAGACAGTAAGTTCAGGCATAATATGTCGATCGTGTGACTGTCAGCAGAGGCTGTTCTCACGGCTGTCTTCACACTTTATCTCACACAGTCACCCGACTGTGAAGCAATCAAAGGACAGCTCATCCTAATTTTAGGTTTAATGGGGAACATTTATGTTCTAGTCCTGATTAATGAAACACATCTCCTCCCACTGTCTGTTACACAGATTTCTGTACTCTCATACATTCATACACACCTCCAAACACACACAGATACACTCATCAAACAAACATATATGGGCATAAATGCAAGAAATTCACTCTTCCTCTTCTGCATTCACCGTGTGACTCAACAGCTCACTTCCGTCTTCTTAAAGTACAGCTGAGCATCAGACCCATATTTAGAGTGCTAAGAAATAATTACATTAAACAAGAACAGCTGATGCCACCTCAACTAACACGACACAATAAGCAGGTGAATATAGTTAATTAACGGCTTTATTATTTACTAAAACAACAAATAACTAAGTAAGTGATTGCTATAATCGGTTTTTATTCTTCTGCTAACATTTGCATGGCTAGACTTTTTTATAGAGTTCCTTTATAGTCAGGAAGTAGACAGACTGTTTAATCCCCTTAATGGCCACAGCTGTAACAAGTTTTTAGGAAATGCTGACATTCAGTATTTCCCCCACCAACTGCAAGTGTGGCTTTGTGGGAAGTGATGCTGGTCAGTTCATCACTGTGGTGTAGATTTAAATAACTCAACAGAGAACTGTAATCTCATTGGTGATGCTCTGACTTCATGTCGTGCCATGAAGAGAGAGCAACATTTAAATTTGTCCTGAATACCTAAAAAACTAATGACAGTCTCTCGGGCCTCAATTGTATTTTGTGCTTGCCTCAAAGTAGGAGGTTGAACGTGGCAAACATGGTGATGAATATTACCATGTTAATGTCGTTGGTGCAGCTGTGTATCATGCTGGTGTTGATCTCAGTTTAACTTTACAGTGGCTGTTTGTGCTAAAGATAGACTGAAATATTCACATTTGTGCCAGAATGAATCAGGAAAACATTAGGTTATTTCCCTGGTGTTGCTTTACTAAAGTTACAAAGTGGTACCAAAATTTACCAAACTACAAAGCTGAATTACTGCTGGAGGTTGTAGTTTTTTTGTGTAATTGACTTTATTGCACATCGAACGCTGGTATCATGCTTTAGCTATGGTGTGAAATTGATGAAAGGTGTCCTTAAAGAGGAAAGTTGCAGAGTCATTGGTGATGGTTTTGCTCTGTCAGCTGCGTCTTCAGTGTCCGTGTAATGCTTTGTAGTTCTTTGTTCAACTTGTACACCACCAAAATAAGTGAAATGAAAAACAGGTTTGTTTTTAAGTTTACTTCACCATTGAATAATTATTTCTGAGTAGAATTTTAACCAACCACAATACATTTATTGCTAAAGAATTTGAATTTTAAGCAAAAATATGAAGTGATTTCTGTGTTTTGTGCTTGTTGTTGGACTGTATCATTAGCACCCGCGTCAATCTACAGCTTAGCTTGTATATAAAAGATGGGCGTAATAATGGGTCTGAAAGTGCAGCTAATGTGATAGTCTTAAACCAGCATTCTTCCTAACAGCCAGCAGGGGGCGACTCATCTGGTTACACCAAGACGTCAGATTGTACAGAAGTCTGTAAGAAAATGACCATATTTCTCACTTTATTTGTTACCTCAGCAAACATGTTTCTCATGATTTTATAATCTTTACTGGTAGTGTCAAGTCTCCTTCAATACAGCATAATGTTCATTTTGTAAACTATGCCCCTATTTAGAGTAAACTACACAATAAAGCGGGGTATGCCTTAGGGCGAGGCTACCTTGTGATTGACAGGTTGCTATTATATCTCAATGCATAGTGCCTTTTCGATTTCTAGTCAGATCCACTGTTTGCTTGTTACGTGCAGTTGCAAAAGACCAAAATATTGACATCCATATTCAAAACAGTAGTTTACAAACCAATGAGTGGCATCACTGCAGCTTTGTCCATCTTTTTTATACAGTCTGTGGTCTACAGGCTGCCACAGACCCAGTCGCTCCAATCTGTGAGTTATATTTACAAACTTCTCCAATCCCAAAACAGTGAAGCCAATAAATGATTGCATGGTTTAATATGCCAAATGTAATGCACTACTGGGTCCACAGCTGGTTGTGGACTCCCCCAAGTGCTAATAGTACAGTCCAAACAAGTACAAAACAAAGAAATTAATCACTTATACTAATTTATTTTATACTATTTATTAGTGGTGGGACTCAATTAAAAAAATCTAATTAATTACAGGCTTTATAATTAATCACAATTAATTGCAGTTTTGTCAAATAGCAATATTTGACACAATAAGTGAAGTTTTTCAATTCAAATAAAATTGTGGTTGACAGTTGAATCAATGAATAGACATATACGTGTTTATAATTTAAAATTTATTTTAAAAAAAGAAAATGGGACATATAGAAAAAAGTGATTTTGATTACTTAAAGCCTGAATTTAGTTGTTTTTTCCACTGTATGGCACATAAAATCAGCATAAGTAGTTCATGGAGCTTCAGAAAGTTGAAAATCCAGAGATTCATTCTGTTTTCATCTTTTCTGGATTTGATAAATGGTGTCATTTTGATGGTTCTTTTTATAGGAATATCAATTTTTATTTATGTAATTTTTTTATAAACAAAAAGTTTATAGTTAAGTTATTAAAAGAGATATTTTTGTTGTTTAGGTTATTCCTCCTCCAAGGAGGCAGAGCCTCGACAGAGTAAAAACTTAAACCACAAAAATGTTTCATTTCTATTTATCTGCATTTTTCATCTGTGTGCTACATTCACAGATTACTGCAAATCTAAGTGCAATTAGAGCGATTTTATTCAACATTTTAAGACTTTCTGTAAACTCAAGCACTGTCTAGAAAAGTGGTCTATTATGGGATGGCTTCACCGTTAGCCGTTAGCATAACTCGTAGCTAACGTTAGCTCTGGTGCTAACAGCAACATGTTTTACATTGAGGTGATACCGTCGGCTTGAAGTGATGCAGTGATCAGAAAACTCTTTGTTGTACAATTTGCACACAACCAGGATTTATCCAAGCTGCCATCAGGAAGATTTTTAAAAGGAAACTTTCTGTCCAACAAGCTCAATCTCGTCTTCCTTCACTGTTCACCAGTGCCTGACTTCACTCAGTACTTCCTGTGCTTCTTCTTCATGGCTACAAACAGACTTTAGGTTCATTATTGCCACCTACTGGGCTGGAGTGTTCATCAGCGTTACCGGTGTGCCAGAAATGAGGGGACTGAGGAGGGTGCAATTAATTGCGTTATTATTTTTAATTTTAATTATTTTAGCTGTAATTAATTAATCGAAATTAAAGAAATTAAGTTAAAGTCCCAGCGCTACTATTTATGTTAACTTAGGGGCTGCACAGTAGCTCGGTGGTTAGCATTGTTGCCTTGCAGCTAGCTAGGTCCGGCCTGGACCTGGGATCTTTCTACATGGAGTTTGCATGTTCTCTCTGTGCATGTGTAGGTTTTCTCCGGGTTCTCCAGCTTTCTCCCACAGTCCAAAAACATGCTGAGGTTAGTTGGTGATTCTAAACTGTTCGTAGGTGTGAGTGTGATTGTTTGTCTCTATGTGTAGCCCTGTGATAGACTGGTGACTTGTCCAGGGGGGCCTCCGCCTTCACCTTAAGTCAACCTGGGATAGACTCCAGCCCCCCGGTGTATAAGCGGTGTATAGATAATGGATGAATACCTATTCTAGCTTATTTTTTTAAACTTTTGTTCAAAAATGTAATTGTGAAGCAACAACCCAAATGTGAACAATTTAAATTTAGGTTCACAGACAATTATCCATTTGTGAAATAATCATTTAAAAAAAAGGATCATGAAAGTTTCAAAGCTGTTTTTTATTTGAATCATTTTGATTGTGCCACGGACAGCTTCAGTGTATGAGTCAGCTGACAAGTTTGAAGCAGCTGCAGTGCAGAAATATCCACCACAAAATTCTTTAAATTGTGCTTTCATTACAAAGAAATTTAAAGGCTTCTTAAAATACTGGTGTTATTCTCTTATATTTTAAAAAAAAAGGGTTACTGACCAATCTGTTGAGTCAAATATTGGGCTTTAGTGAAAACATATTTCACATTATTCTCAAACTTTCCTTTACTCCGCTGTTCAGACGTACATTGGCCCTGTACTCATATCAGTTAACCCGTTCAAACAGATGCCTTATTTCACTGACAGAGAGATTGAACTCTACCAAGGAGCTGTGAGTAAAATTCTTCGAGTTTCTCACCAAGTTCACCAAGTGTGTGGCTCAGTAGCTGTTCCTGCTGCCTTTTACTGACGCTCTAACTTGAACTGACCACGTGTGACCCACTCTGCAGGCCCAGTATGAAAATCCTCCCCACATCTACGCTCTGACTGATAACATGTACAGAAACATGATGATCGATGGAGAGAATCAATGTGTCATCATCAGGTGTTTATGACTTTTCACACCTATTCTATGTGTCTGGTGTTTTACATGTGGTTTGTGTTTGTCCTGTGTGAGCTGCTGGTGTAAATTGTGGAATAACATGGGTGCTGTTTTCTGTTTTTTTTTTTATCGTGGTGTTGTGGTAGCGGTGAGAGCGGCGCAGGAAAGACAGTGGCAGCCAAATACATCATGGGTTACATTTCTAAAGTATCCGGAGGTGGATCAAAAGTGCAGGTAGAGACAGGATGCAGCAACTTATCTAAACGTTCAAAATGACTCAAGACACCTTTGAATTTCCTGCAGTGTGATGTGTAAGTATTCCTGTGTCTCACACTGTGTCACTGTGTGTTGCAGCATGTAAAAGACATCATCCTACAGTCAAATCCTCTGTTGGAAGCCTTTGGTAATGCCAAGACCGTCCGCAACAACAACTCCAGTCGTTTTGTAAGTGTCGTCTGTGCATTAAGACCTACTGTAGGTTCTGTCTATGAAATAAAATAAATGTCAACACCATGGCTGAACATTTCCATCTCAAAAATGCAGTGTATCAATGACCTCCTCAAAAACACAGCTTTTGGGGTTTTGTATGTAGCAAACCAAAGGAACCAGCCCTCTCAAATTGCCCTGCAGGACTTTTTGTATCCTCAGAATTGGTCTGAAATTCGGCCATGTGTAGACAGATCGAAAGGAAGCAACAGTGTAAAGTGAGATCTAAAACATTTTAAGTAGGAAAGAATTGTTTTCACTACACAAGATCTCTTAGAATTTGCACATTTGACACATAGATGACTGTGTAGCTGTTAAAACAGTGACTGGAGGAGGACTTTAAGAAATTTTCTCTGTTTCGCTCCTACTTTATATTCAATAAAGAGGATTTAACAAAACACTAAGTTAATTTGACAGCTGGAGCTTTACACTGTAGCTCATCAGTGAATATCTGATGCAGAAACTTGCAGTTTTATAGATTTTTTAGCTCTGCTAGCAGCATGACTACACATTCTGTACTTTTGTACAGAAATGACTGAACCTCTGCACAAAAATTCCTGCTTCAAAGAGGATGAATCCTGATGCCTCGGTTCTTGCGTTTACCTCAAGCACAGCCCTGAGGTTGACATTTGCTGTTTTCAGCGAAACAGCTGAATATGGATTGTAGTTGCTGTTGTATGGATTATTGTAAAACTTGGTGCAACCTGTCATATTAGAGCTGCAATAATTAATCCATTGTCAACTGTTAACACCCCCACAATTTTTTGAACTGTTAGGCGCCAACTATTTTGATCATTGATTAATTGGTTTGAATAATTTTTCAGAAAGAAAATGCTAATATACTAACTTGCTAACCAAAGACACTGAGGATTAAAACCAGTATACATCCAGTACATCAACATGTTATTATGCAAATCTTAGCATTTAGCTCAAAGCAGAGCCTTCCAGTGTCCAGTACAGCTGCAGACTTGCTGATTTCTGAATCATCGTGTCCATTTTCAGGTCTAGGAATGGAGACCAATCATGCTTATGTTCTCTAAAGAGATAAAGATACGAAGATCACCAAGAACATAAGTGTACATGGCATATTTACTCAGAAGCCAATCAGTCTTAAATGATTGTGTTACAGTGCAGCATGAGGCCTAATTCAGCTGTGGTGTGGGTTTGTTGCACATAAAAACACTACCTCTTGTTTCTCATCAGAGGGGTCCTGATGCTCTAATTTCACACCTATAAACCACATCAGCATGCATATTTGCAGCCTTTGCACAAGACATCATGGCATAAACTTGTAAAACTTCCTGTCAGCCTTTAAATGGTGGGACAATGCAGTTAGATGCATGCAGCTCATACAGATGTAGCAAACATGGAAGCTGTTTATCAGAGTAACTGCTGCATTGTTTTAACATCCTGAGAGCAATCTGACTCTCGCTTCTTCCACCTCTGCTTTGCTCTGTACTTTACATCTGCTGTGTTAACCGGATCTGACAGATTTACCTGCTCACAGCACCTGAGAGTTGACTTTGATCTTGCATCTAACAGGGGAAATACTTTGAGATTCAGTTCAGCAGAGGAGGAGAGCCAGATGGAGGCAAAATCTCAAACTTCCTGCTGGAGAAGTCAAGGGTGGTGAGCCAAAATGAGAGCGAGAGGAACTTCCATATTTACTATCAGGTCAGAGGCTGATGAGCTCCGTCACAGATCAGTGGAGGAGGCCATATGATATCTAACGTCTCCTGCACCTGCACTGTTGTCTTCCAGTTGATAGAGGGCGCCAACACTCAGCAGAAGGAGGGCCTGGGAATCATGACCCCAGACTACTACTACTACCTCAACCAGTCTGGGACGTACAAGGTGGATGGGACCAACGACAGCAAAGACTTCCAAGAGACAATGGTACTGACTGTAGAGACAAACAGCAGTTGTATGTTGTAATTTATCTATGTTTTATAGCTCCCAATAACAAGAAAAGCCTGAAAACATGACTGGATCAACCTGCTGTAGGACCCCGGGGCAGAACTTAGACATGAGATGATTTATGGTATCAGAAAAAAAGATTCATTGTTATAAAATGTAAATGGATTTTCTTTTTTTCCCTTGACTTTCTGTTTGTCTTTGTCACAAATTAATGGATGGATCCATTAATGCTCATAAATTGTGAGGCTGCACAGACTTCAGAGGCCACAAACTGAACACAATGTGAACCACAAGTGTCCTGTACTTCAATAATAAATGGTCCAAAATTTGAAGTGTGGTAAACTTAACCCAAAATAATTCAGGAGTCAGCTCATCTTAAAGAGCTTAGCTCTGTTCTGACACAGTGCCGCCAAGATTAAAAGATCATTTATCTTTATGAATTTAGTCAAATTTGTTGACACAACAGGCATGAGGAAGCCTTAGGGTGTGTGTGTTTATTCAGACAGAGAAGCATACATAACTGTAAGTCAGCTGCTCTCACAAAGTGTTTTTTTAAATTCTAATTGATACTCTGAGCTTTTTCAATGTTGTCTCTTGCAAAGAGGCAAATACCTCCTTCCGCTACACATTATAATAAAAGAAAATAAATAAAACAATACTAAAGTGAATTAAAAACTAAATTAAAACTGAATATCAAAGAAAATACAAACGAAAACTTAATGAGCAAACCCACTCTGGGAAGTAAATGAAGCAAACTGAACTGAACACAAAAATTAAAATTCGATTTAAAAAAACTAAAGTTAATGAAAAATACTAGCTATAATTACTTTGGTGTATGTGCTATATTCACCCTACGATGCTAGAAACTAAAAGACTGACAAAGTAAAAATATAGTACATTTTTTTTAAAAAAAGTCTAATTTGACAAACCAATATGTTTCTCTCGGGGCTGATTTCAGTTTCGCAATTAGCAATGAAGAGGACATAAAACCAGTATACTGAACAGGTACACATTTACAGTGAAACTGAAAATATTGGTTTCAAATTCAGAATTTAACACAAAATCCAACCCAAAACTTTGTTCAAATGCGTATGTCTGTTTATGCTTTGCATGTTTCTTTAAAAGAGAGCTTTTCACTATTTGTGATTTAGTCTTTTTAACAGATTATTACTAGATATGTAACTGATCAGACAGTGCTGTGGGCGGGGCTAATATCAAGACCTGAGGCAACTCTATCAGAGCCATACAATATATTTTTTCTAGAAATCATTTATAAGAAAATAACAATACTGATGATGACTATCAGAGCTGATAATTATTTAGGGCAATAATTAATCAAAGTGAAATATTTCCACTGAATCTGTTGGCTGATCTGTTACAAACCGCTGCGTCTCTGTTTGGTCTCCAGGAAGCCATGCAGGTGATCGGGATCCCAGGTGACATCCAGACTCAGGTGCTGCAGATCATCGCAGGCATCCTCCACCTGGGAAACATCAGCTTCATCGAGGCCGGCAACTACGGCCAGGTGGAGAGCACCGACCGTGAGTCAGACACACACTCACACACGTGCATCGGTGTTTCCATCGTGTCCCTCAAGAATACGAGCAAATTAGAGCAACACCATGACAAAACCAGTCCCTTAGCAGACGCGATGCTAATTGATAGAATCTACATACATCATTACTACCTTGTTTATCTTCTCGTCTCTGTTGTCGAGGGATTCCCTTCTCAGCAGATAATTGGTGTTTGCATTCAGAGTGGCAATTTCACCATCTCCCAGCTGCTGTCTAAGAGTACTCAATTTATTTTTCACATTCTTTGATTTACGGTGGAAATATACATTTTCAGGCATCCTGTGCTCTGAGTCTTCAAGCTAAACATGTCAGAATCTTCATTATGAGCTTATTTCTGACATATATATAATGTAATTATGTGCATTTAAAACACAACCATGCTTTTGTTTGCTCCAGTGCTCGCCTTCCCTGCCTACCTGCTGGGCATTGACCCCAACCGGCTGCAGGACAAGCTGACCAGCAGGAAGATGGATTCAAAGTGGGGAGGGAAGTCTGAGTCCATCAACGTCACCCTGAACCAGGAGCAGGCCACCTACACTCGAGACGCCCTGGCCAAAGCTCTCTATGCACGGCTCTTTGACTACCTGGTGGAGGTACTCACACTGTATAATGCAGCTGCAATAAAAACAGACGTTATAAAATTAAACATTCACCTTTTATCCCACTGAGATACAGTAGGTACACAATGTGTCTGTGTTTTATAGCTCCTCTCTGTCCTTTCCAGGCCATAAATAAAGCCATCCAGAAACCATATGAGGAATTCAGCATCGGGGTTCTTGACATTTACGGATTTGAGATATTCCAGGTTCGTCCTCTTACAGCTCACAGAAACATAACATTTATAGGCAGCCACTAAAATATCAAGTGGTTGTTTTACACACAGTACAGCAGGGTTTGTTTTACTGTGGCAATAATGTATCATTGACTGCACTGTGTTTTCTTCTGCAGAAAAATGGTTTTGAGCAGTTTTGCATCAACTTTGTCAATGAGAAACTGCAACAGATCTTTATTGAACTCACTCTGAAGGCCGAGCAGGTAACTACACCGCCTTTAGTGTCTTTGCAAATTGTCCTTTGTCTTTGGATTTGTTGAGTTTTTATTCACTCTGAATATGATTTAAAGGTTTGTCCTGAAACCATTTTGCATTAGTTTCATTTAAAATTTCAAATTTTCTCTCAGGAAGAGTACGTTCAGGAGGGCATCAAGTGGACGCCAATCGAGTACTTCAACAACAAGATCGTGTGCGACCTTATTGAAAATAAACTGGTAAGCTCTAATTGCATCACCATATAAACAAGAAAAGCACTTAGAGAGTGCAGTACTCACCAAGGCTGCTCAGTCGTATCATTTCTGACAGAAGAAATCTTTAATAAAAAATGACCTTGCATTGAGCACAGGTGTGTGTTATGCATGTGTACGTTATGTACGGATACCGAAACACGTGACGTCACTATGTAACGGAATTGATGGGACTCAGAAACACCCCCACAATATATTGAATCGTTCCTTGTATGATTTCCGACTGATAAGTCCGCAGCGGTCGATTTGTAATAGGATCATAATCATGTGATCGTCAGGCAGCTGCCATAATGTTCATTTGTTGTCATAGTTACAATGACACCGTGCAGCTATCTCGCAATGATACGGAAATCTTAAACAAATCCGTGGATCCAGACTATAAGTCGCATCACTGCCAAAATCTAATCACTTGGTCCTTGTGTCATTTCTGAACTCCCCCTGAAATTTCATCCAAATGCGAACAGACAGACAAATGTACGCTGATCGTCACATTACTCCACTGCGTTCCTTGACAGAGTAATTAATACAAGGTTTACACAAATGGTTTTCTAGAAGAAACAGGTGTGGTTCTCCAATGCAGATCTAGTTGGGCTTTATAATTAAAAAATGGTGTGTATTTCCCAAAACAGTAAATAAAAAACAACAGTCAAAAGATCAGAACAGGAAGAATCACCTAATGTGACCAAAACATAGACATACTATGAGGTGATTCTGCTGGTTTGAAGTCTGGAGTGCTGCTTTTCTTCCTGATTCAGACAAAGAGAGAAAATGTCAGCATCTTGTCCGTTAATCTCCTGCTTAACATCAAATGATCTCTTGTACTGTATATTTTCATTGTGTTTTTTATTCCTGCATACCTCAGTAAGTGTCCATGTAATTCCTAAAAAGGCCTCCTCTCCTTGCAGAACCCTCCCGGTATAATGAGCGTGCTGGATGATGTGTGTGCCACCATGCATGCCAAAGGAGAAGGTGCAGATGGTACTCTGCTGCAGAAACTTCAGGCTGCTGTGGGGACACATGAGCACTTCAACAGCTGGAACTCCGGCTTCGTCATACATCACTATGCAGGGAAGGTAGGAACAAAAAATCAGTCAGAACTAAGTCACCTGTAGAAGAAACACTGGCACATGTATTTTATATATTTATACCTGTAAGTCTTGATGACTGAAGATGTGTTGAAGTTTTAGTCACACCAAGAGGAACATTGCAACACTTACTCCTGACATGCTTGTGTTTGGCATTAACAAATTAAAACTCAGCTACATTTGAGCTCAGCAGTGTGCAGTTTTAATATCTGGTGTTTTCTCAGGTGTCGTATGATATCAACGGCTTCTGTGAGAGAAATCGTGATGTGCTCTTCCCTGACCTCATTGAGCTCATGCAAAGCAGTGAATTGTGAGTTTCCTTTGTCCATCTGATGGTTTCATTTTTGGCTTGTTTTATAAAGCAGGACGGTAAAAAAAAAAAAAAACTATTTGACTTTGCCTCCTTAGTGACTTCATCCGCAGCTTGTTCCCTGAAAACCTCAACACGGAAAAGAAAGGCAGGCCGACCACAGCAAGCTCCAAGATCAAGGTGAGAGCTTTTATCCTATATAACGCAGAAGAAAGAAAGACGCTTTAGGACGCTACAGCACATTATTCACACCGATGTTCCAACAGAGACAAGCTAATGATCTGGTGAACACGTTGATGAAGTGCACTCCTCACTATATCCGCTGCATCAAACCCAATGAGACCAAACGGCCAAAGGACTGGGAGGAGAGCAGGTCAGCATGCTCACTTTCACACATACACAGACATAAAACACGTCTGAGGGAACACTTCTGGATTAATGCCGTCTGTTTTCAGGGTGAGGCATCAGGTTGAATACCTGGGATTGCGGGAAAACATCCGTGTACGCAGGGCTGGGTTTGCATATCGCAGGCTCTTCAATAAGTTTCTCATGAGGTGAGTTTAATCCTTCATGTTTATTTTCTATTTATGCATCACACTTCAAAAACACTGTCTTCATGTGACTTTGTGTGCTTGTTGGTTCCAGGTATGCCATTCTGACGGCTGAGACATGGCCGAGCTGGAGGGGTCCAGAGCAGCAGGGGGTCCTTCACCTCCTCCGGTCAGTCAACATGGACAACGATCAGTACCAGATGGGACGCACCAAAGTCTTTGTCAAGAACCCCGAATCGGTACAGAGCCGTTTGTGTGTTCTCTAGTATATTTCTCTCTTTTTTCTTTTATATCTATATCAACCAGCGGTGAAATGTAACAAATTTTACAAATCGCAAACATGTGATGAGCTAATAAAACAGTAGATAAAATAATAGATAAAACTACAAATACGCAGAGGCTGGGCTATATAGACAAGTAACTAATTAAAGGAAAACTCTGAATGCTTGAGCCCTGCAGTGAGAGGATCTGCTGGGTCAGGAGGGTGTTTTGCTGGAATGGTTTGAGTCCAAGTCACTACAAATCAATGCAAAATTGTTGTGAGTGATCATCTTAATCCTATCATGAAACATTTCAGTCCTGAGGGGAGTGAGAGAGTGATTAGTGGTTCACTAAAAGGTTTGATGAAAATAATGTGAATTATATGCTATGGACCTCCCAGTGACCAGATCTCAACCCAACTCCTATGGGAGATTCTGGACTGACCCGACGTCCACAACCATCATTAAAACACCAAATGAGGGAACATGTTTTGTAAAAATGGTGCTTATCCCTCCAGTAGAGTGCTGAGACTTGTCAAGATGCGCTGAAGCTGTTCTGTTGGCACACCGTGGGCCGACACCTTATGAAGACGCTTTATGCCGTTTTTCCTTTAATTTATCACCAGTCTGTGCTCTGCATACAAGGTAGTAAAATGTGTTGTCCAGCCACATTTAAACTGAAAAATGTTAACAGCTCTTCCAAAGACACACATTCAAAGGTGGGGTGACAAATTCGACATCATAGAGGGGGGAACAATTAAAGCGCGTTTTTAGTCTCACAGTGGTTCGCATGAAGAGGAACAGAAAATAGTTGTAAAGATTTAAAAAGAGCTGAGGTAAAACTTCAAACCATTTCCCTTTTCCACTGTCTACACCGTGTATTTGATGAGTCCAGAAGGCTGTATTGTAAGAAACGCTGTTAGAATTAGTTTCAAGTTGACAACAGTGAAATGCTCCACATGAGTACATCAGCAATAATAAGCTATAAATAAAAAGTAAAATACTGTAAAACTCACGGATCTAATTTTATTTTTTGATACTTTAAGTACATTTTTGCAAATAATACCTTACAGAGAAATGTTAAACATGCAATAACACACATCCTGTAGGCGACTCAACCAGCAAAATGTCAGGAAAAGGTGAACTTCAAGATCTAAAAACTGAGTTGCTGTCATTCATGAAGATCGAAATGACTGAACTTTTTCAAAGAGAGGTGACAAAGGTGATTACGCACGAAATCGAGGGCATTAAAGCGGAGCTACAGTCAGTGAAAACCGAGATAGCTAACAGCACAGTAGCCCTTCGCATCGACATGGAGACAGTCAAAACTACGGTTGTAGAGATGGAGGGGGCGCTTTCTGTACACTCAGATGACATAACAACACTGCAAACCAAAGTCCAAACGCTGGAGAAAATCGTGGAGTCTCTGCGTGAGAAACATGTGGACTTGGAAGGGCGCAGTCGGAGATCAAACATCCGAATACTGAATGTGGCTGAGAGCTCCCCGTGTACGCCTGTTGCTGTATCCAAGCTAATCCGTGACGTGCTAAAGCTGGACAGGGATGTACTGGTGGACAGATCACACCGCTCCTTACAGGGGAAGAGAGCTGATGGCAAACCCAGACCGATCATAGCCAAACTGCACTACCCTCAAGACTGCGTCGACATCCTCCGCCGTGCACGAGAATCAGACCCACTGCAGCGCAACGGCTCGACCATCCTCATCTTCCCTGACTATCCACCAAGTGTCGCCCGCGCAAGGATGGCCTTTAACGACGTGAAAAAGTCGCTGCGAGGTCGAGAGGGAGTGCGCTATGGGCTCCTTTACCCAGCCCGGCTGCGCATCTCCCATGACGGCAAGGATATGATCTTCAACGACCCAGCTAAAGCCCAAGCGTATGTACGTGAAAAAATGTAAGGAGTGACTAGGCTTACTACAACAAACGGTAAAGCCTCGCACTACGCAAATAACACTATCTTTTTCAAACGATAATCTTGAACTGCTAAGCACAATGTTGTATATTGGAAAGTTAATTGTGTTGTTAAGTTAATAAGTGCTGAAGCAGGGTTTTCCTATATCCCTGAGTAAATTCAGGTAATTACATATTTTTATAGGATGTGTTACAGTAGTCAATCATAAAAAGACTAATGGACTAGGCCGCCAAAATATATATATATATATTTTTTTTTTTCTTTATTACTGTGCATTCTAAAAGACTTATCTTAATTCTAAATGCACATGGAGCCACCTGTAAAGCTAGAACTCTAAACAAACACATAGGCTATGCTAATGTGTGGATTTTTCTTTCAAGGGTTGTTCTATCACCATGTTCTTGCTGGTGATTTTGGGGGTTTAGCGCCTGTTGCACCAAAATTTGTTTTAAGATCATTGTTTGTACTTTCTAAGCTGATTATTATTGACCTCTCTGTGTTTTTTAACCCAACCAAATATTACTCTTGTCACTATGTGTCCCAGTCCACATGGCTAGATCACCGTTGAATACTCAGTCCGGCCTCTGCCAGGTAAACTTTGTTTGCTGGAATGTTAAATCTCTTAACAAGCCGGCAAAACGTAGGAGGGTGTTTTCCCACCTGGAGAGGATGAACGCTGACATTGTCTTTCTCCAAGAAACTCACCTAACTACACATGACCACTCAAAGCTTCGATGCAATTGGGTAGGACAATTTTTTCATTCGAACTTTCACTCCAAATCTAGGGGAACAGCTATACTCATTAAAAAGAACATCTCTTTCACCCTTGGTAATGTTGAAGCTGACTCTAACGGTCGGTACATAATTGTGGTGGGCAGGCTAAATAACACCCCTGTTGTCTTGGCAAACATTTATGCCCCTAACTGGGATGATAGTGCTTTTTTTACGAGACTATTTTCTCAAATACCAAATATTGATTCACATCACCTCATCCTGGGAGGCGATATCAACTGTGTCTTATCACCATCACAAGACCGCAGCTCATCTAAAACAGTACAACCAAATCGAACAGAGCAAACAGTTAATAAGCTTCTAAAAACCTATGGGATGAACGATGTTTGGAGATCTAAAAACCCAGGCCGAAGATGCTACTCTTTCTACTCGCCAGTACATAAGACTTTCTCCCGAATAGACTATTTTTTTATAGATAATACTTTGCTTCCACTTGTAAATAAATGTGAATATCACGCAATAGTAATATCAGACCATGCACCACTATCGATGATCCTGAACATGCCCTCAAACATCAAATACCGACCGTGGAGATTTAACACTCTTCTGCTTTCTGATGCAGAATTTGTCAAATTTATATCAAAGGAAATAGATGAGTATTTGGTGCGAAATAGAACTCCAGACATATCGTCTGGATTAATCTGGGAATCACTAAAGGCATATCTTAGAGGCCAAATCATAGCTTATAATGTCAGAATAAAAAAAGCTCAACATGAACGCCTCAGAAAGATTGAAAGTGATATTTTAAGACTGGACAATGCCTTGGCTTGCTCTTTTTCATCTGAAATATTTAAAGAACGCCTGGCTCTTCAAACTGAATTTAACTTAATAACCACAAAACATGCAGAAAACCTCTTAAATAAATCCAAACATAAAGTATATGAACATGGGGAGAAAATTGGGAAAATCCTGGCCCATCAACTACGACAACAACAGGCTGATCAGTCAATTCTTGAAATTAATAATGAACAAGGTGAGAAACTAACAGATCCTATAGACATAAATAACGAGTTCAGTAAATATTACTCGGAACTATATACCTCTGAATCGTGTGGTAATGAAAAACAATTTGAGACCTTTTTCACAAAATTTACCCTTCCAACTATTAGTGAGCAATCGGCAGTAGATGTAGAAAGACCACTGTCTGAACAAGAAATTATGAAAGCTATTGCCTCCATGCAGAGTGGAAAGGCTCCCGGGCCTGACGGCTTCCCAACCGAATTTTTTAAAACATTTTCTAAAGAGCTGTCCCCTATTTTACTTTCTGTTTATGATGAATCATCTCGATCTGGTGTCTTTCCAGAAACAATGAGGCAGGCGGTCATATCTTTAATTCATAAAAAGGGCAAAAGTAAATTGAAATGTAGCTCATATCGACCAATTTCATTGTTAAATGTAGACAATAAAATATTTGCCAAAATTTTAGCAACCCGCTTAGAGCTAATTGTCCCTTCAATAGTATCCAATGACCAAACAGGATTTATCAAAAACCGATATTCATTTTATAACATCCGCAGGCTTTTGGATATCCTGCATAGTCCCACTCCACCAGATACAGCAGAAGTGGTCTTGTCACTTGATGCTGAGAAAGCGTTCGATCGTGTGGAGTGGGACTACCTTTTCTATACTCTTAGAAGGTTCGGTTTTGGTGTAAAGTTTATATCTTGGATCCGTATGATATACTCCGCCCCTCTAGCTGCAGTCCGTACAAACCATAATCGGTCAAATTTTTTCAAACTAGAACGGGGCACACGGCAAGGGTGCCCATTATCCCCTCTATTATTTTCATTGGTAATGGAGCCCCTAGCAACTGCAATACGTAACGAACCTTCCATTAAAGGCATCCAAAGGGGGGACTCAGAGCACAAAACCTCGCTGTATGCTGACGACACCCTCCTGTATATATCGGACCCACTCCGGAGCCTTCCTAAACTATCCGATGTTCTTGAGAGCTTCGGAAGGATATCAGGCTATAAGGTAAACATGCAAAAGAGTGAGCTAATGCCTATAAACTCTGTGGCTAAACAAATCATGCCGAGCCAATTCCCATTCAAAATAAGTCAAGATAAATTTAAATACTTAGGTGTATGGATAACAAAAAACTACAAGCACATGTACAAAACAAACTTTATCCCATTATTAGACTCCATGAAACAGGACCTCGAACGATGGAACACACTCCCATTATCATTGGGAGGTAGAATAAATATTGTTAAAATGAATATCTTACCTAAATTTTTGTACATTTTTCAATGCGTACCTATATTTTTAACAAATGCCTTTTTCTCCCTTATTGACAAATCTATATCTTCATTCATATGGAATGGGAAAACTGCACGCATCTCTAAAAGTGTGTTACAGAGGCATAGAGAGCAAGGGGGTTTTTCACTCCCAAATTTCCAATTCTATTATTGGGCATCCAACATCCGAGCAATGCTATTTTGGTGCTCCCCCTGTTGCAGCCCTGAATGGTTAAAACTGGAAAATATGTCGTGCAGTCTTACCTCCCTTCACTCCTTGATGACTTCAGAACTACCTCTGTCTCAACCGATGTGCAAATTCTCTGCAAACCCAATTGTCAAACACTCATTCAAGATATGGTGTCAATTCAGAAGGCGTTTTGCTTTAAATGATATGTCAATCAATGGTCCTATTGCACATAACCATATGTTTGCTCCTTCCATGATAGACGATTGCTTCTCAACCTGGGCTACGCGTGGCCCAAGGACACTGAAAGACTTGTTTATTGATGGACAGTATGCCTCGTTTCAACAACTAAAAACAAAATTTGAAATCCCTAACTCTCAATTCTTCAGGTATCTTCAATTACGCAGCTATATGTCAACCACGCTCAATCACTTCCCATCACGGCCCCCCGACTCTCTTCTTGAAACAATGTTAAATATAAACCCGCTTTCTAAGGGTGTCATTGGGAAAATATATACTTCTATCATTTCTTACAATGTACAGCCACTTGCACATACCAGAAGAAAATGGGAAGAAGAGCTTGAAATTGTAATATCTGAGGATGAGTGGCAATCTGCAGTGAATAATATATACTCATCTTCAATTTGCCTAAGACACAAGGTAATTCAACTTAAAATTGTTCATAGATTGCATTGGTCAAAAGTTAAACTAGCAAAATTCAAACCGGATATAGACCTAAATTGTGACCGCTGTGAAATTGAGCAAGCATCATTATCACACATGTTCTGGTTTTGCTCAAAATTGGCACCCCTCTGGCAATCAATTTTCAAATTCCTCTCTAGCGCATTAAAGATCAATATTGAACCAGAGGCCAAAATTGTAATATTCGGCATTATGCCTGAATCTACCAACTCAAATAAAAAACAAAAGGAAGTAATAGCCTTTACTACGCTAATTGCCCGCAGGCTCATTCTCCTTAATTGGAAAGAAAAACATCCACCATCTTTTAGAATGTGGCTCACCGATTTCCTACACCATCTAGCCTTGGAAAAAATAAGAAATTCCGTCAGAGGGAACACTGAAAAATTCTTCAAAATCTGGCGTCCTATTTTGGACCAGATCCAAGAAGTGGATCCGTCACTCATTACAGAAGAGTAAATAATAAACTATTTACTTTCACACGTTAATCAACAGCAGAGAGATAAGAGACATTGTATTATTATTATTATTTTTTTTTATTTTTTTTTTTTTTTTTTTTTTTTTTTTTTTTTTTTTTTTTTATTATTATTATTATTATTTGTATTTTATAATATATATATATATGTATTTTATTTTTTGACTGGTGCAACAGTGTGGGGGGGGAGGGATTTGGGGTTATGTTAAAAGAAAAAAAAAAAAAAAAAAAAAAAACGGAATTGTATTGTACTATTTTTCTGTCATACTGAATCTTCAATAAAAACACATTGAACAAAAAACATGCAATAACAAATATGTGCTGATATATTAAGGAACCCAACTTAACAGACAGAAATGCTAATGATCCGTCTAAATTCCCTTTTCTGTGTTCTTTTCAGCTGTTTCTGCTTGAGGAGATGAGAGAGAGGAAGTTTGACACGTTCGCCAGGATCATTCAGAAGTCCTGGAGAAGATACATCGCCAGGAAGAAGTACGAGCAGATGAGGGAAGAGGGTGAGTTACAAAAGCAACCACTCTTCAGACAGTTCCCATCAAAATCCCACATTTTGAGTTTTGATTCTAAACGTTCGTCCTTCCTGGTGACTCTCAGCGTCAGACATCCTGTACAACTCCAAGGAGCGGAGAAAGAACAGCATCAACAGGAACTTTGTGGGAGATTATCTGGGTCTGGAGCAGAGGCCTGAGCTGCGACAGTTCCTGGCCAAGAGGGAGCGCGTTGACTTCGCTGATTCGGTCAACAAGTTTGACCGCAGGTTCAAGGTGAGAAGCTTCATGAGGCATTGTGCTTTTGTTCTTTAACCCTCCTGTTGTCCTCATTTACGGCCACCAAAAGATATTGTTTCCTTGTCTGAAAAAAATCCCCCCCCCCCCCCCCCCCCAAAAAAAAAAAAAAAAATTTTCCCCAAATTTCTGAAAATTTGCAAAAACTTCCGGAAGAAAATTCCAATAATTCCTTAAAAGTTTCCCTTAAAAGTTTTATTTTTTTAAAAAATCCCCCAAATTTGGCAAGAAATTTCTTGTAAATATTTTCAAAAAATGAGTAAAAGTCTTCCAAAAAATCCAAAAAAATATCTAAATGATTCAGAATATATCAGTAAAATTTATAATATTTTCTGTAGGAACATTCACATAAAAATTCAACCAAAATCCAGCGAAATTTGCTGGATTTTGGTTGATTTTTTGTTAATGTTCTTAAGAAACATTTTTAACATTTCTTTTTTTCCACCAAAAAAATGTTCAAAGATTTCCCAAAAATGTTGAAAATGTGGATGTCAGAAGTTTCACCATGATTTTTTTTTCTCTCCACATTTTCAAACTTTAAAACGGGTCAATTTTGACCCGCAGGACGACACGAGGGTTAAAGAATGAAGGAAATGATTTTGTCTAATTACTTTTTGATCAATAAGTCATGTATCATAGATTCATCTCAGTCTTTCACCTTTAAAGCAGCGATGACTCACACAAAAATGCCCTCTTCCCCAAAGTCACACATACGTCTTCTCCTTTCTGGCATTACATACAGTTCTCACTTCTTTTTTCCCCATAACTCAGTCCATCAAGAGGGATCTGATCCTGACTCCCAAAGGCATCTATCTGATCGGTCGGGAAAAGGTGAAGAAGGGCCCCGAGAAAGGCCTGATAAAGGAGGTGCTGAAACGAAAACTGGAGTTTAGCAGCATCGGCGGCGTCTCTCTCAGGTGGGTTTCTCGTAACATTTGTGGTTTAAACTGTGGTGAAAAATACAAGAACTAGCGTGTTACTGTGCTTGTCATTAACCGCTGCATGAGAAGCATCTGGTGCAACAAGAGTAAATATAGCAAATGAACATATTGCACTGAACTGTGAATTCACAGAATCTTATTTGTGTTGCTTCACCCGCTAAAAACCTGACATTTTTACGGCCACTTCCACAAACACGACAGCGACATCATTAAGGCGAACAGTGACACGCTTTACTCACTCATTTTCATGACATTTTAATTCAGCACTAACTAGATAAACCAAACCCTGAGACAAAAGGCCATTCTTGAATCAGAGTAGTTTTTTGAAGATAAATAAATGTAAATGAGTACTGCACACTGAAATGATTCATCACCACTACTGCTATTGCTACTATAAGCACTTCCACTTGTTATATCCTGTGCAAAGCTTATTGCTGCTATTAATACTTACTTATTAATACCATACAAACTGTTAAAATTTAAGCCGCTCAGTCCCAGCCTGTTTGTTTTCGATCTCTTATCAGCACTGTCTGGCCAGGCCTTTTGTCACATGTCAGATATTTATGGATTGTTCACAGCGCAGCAAAATAGACTCTACATTTCTCACATAGTTTGTGTTTTGAGACTAAAGGGAGCAAATATTGAATTTTCCTCCTTCTGACCTCATTAGTCACCTCACAACATCTGCATATTTATGTTGGGACCTTTGGAGAATCACTGAAGTGTTTAACTGTATATAAGGTAGTTAAAACTCGCTCCTCTTTGAGCAACAACAATAATAAAACACAGCTTACACGTTGATATGTCACAATACATTGTCATTCACTATAAAATATGTCAACTTTTCAGCAACACAAATGCTTTAATATATAAGGATGAGTGAACTCTTACATGTATGTGATCGACCAGCTTAGTGCCCTGCAGAGCGACCTAAAGTTGTGTCGTTTTGTGTCTCGTTTTTCTCATTTGATTTCTCGTTTTTGTCGTTTTGTGTCTGCCTCATGTTGCTTCCTGTCTCTTTAGGACAATTTGGTCTCCTTTCTGTTGTTTTGTGTCTCGTTTTGTATTATTTGTGTCTCATCTATGTGATTTCATGTTTCTTTGGATCAGTTTTGTTTCTGTAGTTTTGTGTGTGTTTTTTGTCATGTTATGTTGCAAGTCTCATTTGTGCTGTTTTGTCTCATTATGTATTTTTTTTTTCTCATTTTGTGTCTCGTTTGTATCTTTTTTCCATTTTATGTCTCATTTTTGTTTGTTTTGTCTAATTTAGTGTCTTGTGTTGTCATTTTTTGTTCAGTTCATACTGTCAGTTTTTTCAGCAGCCTGCATTGCAGTCAGTCCTGATTTTACAGTTTTTAAATGTATTTTGTGAAAACAAAACACTACCATTAGAATTTGGCTTTATGTTTTAAATTAATTAATTACAGTGCACATGCAGTATGTAAAACAATGTAGTATTTTCACACTTTGTCATTGTTCGTTTGAGGTCTTTAAGCTGAAATGCCAACTTTTTCCAGAACTGCATTTTCAACTTGAGCTTGTGTCAGTGTTTCAATTCCAAGTCCCGCTTCCTTTTTCTTTTTTTAATCTTGGGTCAGAAGGGGTTAACGATTAGCTTTTTTTCTTTAGTACGAGACAGGACGATTTCTTCATCCTGCACGAGGCGCAGTATGACAGTCTGCTGGAGTCCAACTTTAAGACAGAGTTCCTCAGTTTGTTCTCTAAACGCTATGAGGAAGTGACCAAGAGAAAACTGACAATCTCCTTCACTGACAGGTAAAAGAACACACACTTTATTGGTGTAAGGAACCACACGCCCACAGACCGCTAACACACTTTCTCCCACTCAGACTGGAGTTCAGGGTGAAGAAGGAGGGCTGGGGTGGCGGAGGCTCCAGGGTGGTGGTGTTCCAGAGGGGCCAAGGAGACCTGGCCCAGCTCAAACCTGGAGGGAAGACCCTCTCCATCACTATAGGAGACGGTCTCCCCAAGTCCTCCAGTAGGTTTAAAGAAATAGTGACAACCTTGAAATGCAGAAGAGCAATGCAAAGCGAATTTATGCACAAATTTAAAGACAAAAGCGCAAAGATCAAGAGACCAGAATCCATAAGTCGCAAATAAAAAGTGATCAAAGACAGTTTTCTGATATTGTAAATGTACATTTATTTCAGAGCCAACTAGGAAGTCTGTTCCACAGTCTCATGGTAGAGGAAGAAATCATGTATCCAGCAGAGGTAAGTCACTGCTTTTATCATTGCCATATACAGTGCATTATCTACAGTTGTGGGCAAAAGTTTACATACACTTCAAAATCATGTGTATCATAGCAGTCTTGAGTTTCCAATGATTCCTACAGATCTTAATTTTCGATAATGGAATGATTGAATCACGTACATCTTTTTCACCAAAAAAACAGTAATGCATTTTGGTTCTTTCATAGATTTATTATAGGTCTTCTGGAAATATGAAAAAATCTTCGTAATGCATAAATTATAATGCAAAGTTGTGTTAATCATGTTGTGTTAGTGGCATGGCCTCTTAACTTCTCATGAGTGATTACATTTGACTACAACTGCAGACTCCTCTGAGCCAATTAAATAGGGCCCATTGGATCCACTCATTAGACTCAGCCACAACACTATAATGGAGTGTATTTTATTGTTGTGAAGCACTTTGGGCTTTTTAGTTGTAAATGTGCTATATAAATAAAGTTGACATTGACATTGACAAGTCTGAATAGTTCAGTAGAGATCTGAAGAAGTAAATAATTTCCTTAAACAAGTCAAGAAAGTCATCTGGGGCTATTTCAATCCTCGTTTCAGATCCCAAAATCATTTTAAGTTTAAAGTGCACGGTACAGTTGTGTCACTGCCACACCAGTCAAGCATGGTGGTGGTAGTATTATGCTCTGGGGCTCCTCAATGCAGTTGGGTGTTCCAACACGACAGTGACCCCAAGCACACATCAAAAGTGGTAAAGAAATGGCTAAATCACTCTAGAATTAAGATTTTTGTTACCTTTTTTGTACAATGGTCTATATACTACCAGAAACCTTTAGATTTGATAACTGATTCCCACGAGAGCAAACTAATGAAATACATTTACTAGATCTATATTGAAGGACTTATTTGTAAAGTATTGCAGCACTTGCACTCTATGCTGCTTTAAACTTTACTTTTCTATATTTCAAAGGCAAATGTTCTCCTTTTTACTCCACTGCATTTATTTGATACCTGTAGTTACTGATTTCTTTGAAGATCAAGGTTATAAACAGATGATCTTCTTACACAATATGACATCCTGCTGCAGCTTAAACTACCCTGCAGTTTGTAAAACAATAAAAACTAACCAGCTGCAATAAAAAATTGCAGCATACACAGTCATGCAATAACCCAGTAATGTAGAATAACACTAACAGAGGTCAATCTGGGTCATAACAAGCACTTAACTTCATGTAGCTTTTTAACTGCTTACACATCTGTGTCTCTAGTTAAGCTGAATTTCACAGTAAAGTTTGTCCTAATTTTTGTTCTACTTTCTCTCCTCAGCACACCAGAATGGAGCAGCCAAGTTTTCCAGAGCACCTAACCAGCAGCAGTCAGAGATCACATATTCAGCCCCACACAAGCATGGTCGACCACCCAGCACCGCCCTGCCCAAACTGGGCTCCCAGAAAGCCCCCCGACCCCCAACCAACAACCAGTACAACCAAGGGAACATGGACTTCCTGAATGTGCCAGACCAGGGCATGTCAGGGTAAGAGACTCCACCTTTACACATATAAAAAAAAACCTAAAAGGTCATGTGTGGGTGGATAAGATTAGTCTCTAAAATCACTGTATACAGGTTTAATGAGTTGTCAGGGCTTGTCAAGGTGAGGCTCAGTGCTCGCGGAAACTGAGAAATGACAGTGAGACAGATAAACCTGTTTATAAATGAGCAGAAGGCCTGATGCCACCCTGCCAAGTGCTGTTCCACTAGTTTCAAGAATCTGTGTAAGACAAACTAGTTATTAACGCACACCACACAAAGCTGGGTCAAAAAGTGTCACATTTTAATGACAAGTGAGACTGAATTACTGCTTAAATGTGGGGGCTTAAATAACACTGCAAATTTTTAAATGCACTCATGGTGTTACACTTGTTTTTAGATACTATTGTGCATTTATGAAGGAAAAAGTAGATAAGAGATCATGAGAAAATAAAGCCTGGTAACTTTCTCATCGCTGCACACCTAACCAGTCTCTGCCTGAAGCGGGCATGAATAATGAATTGTCAGTTTCTGAAAGTTACAGATGAAATGTGTGGGAGGAAGGTGTTTGTTATTCTGACAAGCAATTTATTTAATGGATACTAAATACAGTCTTAACATAATGCAATCTGTCAGTAAAAGTCAATATGTGAACATAGAAACAGGAATATTTAGCAGCTCATCAGCACACTTACTACATCTTCTCCCTTTTGAATATAACCAGCCATGCTCTGTCTGATGTATCTTTCTACCAACTCTAGCTGCAGTCTTTGCTGCCACATGATGGGTTTAAATGCTTATTATGAACTCTCCTAATGCAGACCTACTGTGTCATACTGGTGATATTTCTTGTCCAGTGGCCATTGTCAAAGTTCAAGTTCAATCCAAGTTTGGGGTTTTGGTAATTTGTGATAATAGAAATGTTTTACAGCATGAAAACAAGATATGCTTTAAAAAAAAAAAAAAAAAAAAGATAAACCTGCTGTCTGTGGTTGAACTCTCCCTTTCTGGCCATTTAAGCTCAAAGAAACTTAACGAGTCAGCAGCTCTTTTCATCCTCTTGTCATTTGTGTCTCTTTGTCACAGGAAGCAAAGAAAGAGGAGCATCAGCCATCGACCTCCTCCTGCTCCTAAACCACAGCCTCGGCCTCAGGGGCCTCGCTGCCGGGCCTTATATCAATACGTCGGCCAGGATACGGACGAGATCAGCTTCGACGTCAATGATGTGTTCGACCTCGTCAAAGAAGGTGTGTGGATGAAAGAAAGAGGGACTAGTGGTTTAATTTTAAAAATCTGTTGATAGCTGTGACAGATTTGAAAGGATTCACCTTTTGTGTCTCTGCTGCTTCTCTCTGCAGATCCTTCCGGCTGGTGGACGGGCAGGATTCATGGAAGGGAAGGTCTCTTCCCCGGTAACTATGTGGAAAAGATTTGATGAGGACTTGACCGGCCTGTTTGTGTTTGTTGAGAAATATGTGTAAGTTGTAGAAAGCAGCACATACTGCTTGCGTGAAGACCTGCCTGGGAGTTGTTCACGGTTGCATTGCAGATCTTCATCCATAATGGAAACGGGACTGTTTAAAGGTGGACATTTGCTGACATTTGAACCGCAACTAATTTGTCTGGCAGCGTGAAGCATGAACAAACCACAGGAGACCTGCCTGTCACGGTTGTTAAAACAAAACTGCACAGAGCTGCTCAAGTTTCATCTCTGTTGTTCTGTCAAACCTTGCAAGAAGATCTTTGACTTTCCCACAACACTTTTCATTGAGTTACTTCATCGCTGAAGGTGACTGAAAGCTAAAGTTACAACCGTCACAGAAAAATGACTTGAAAATACCGAATCGCTTCCTGATGTCTACAGCGTTTCAATTTGCCTGAAGCTTTTCTCCAGATCAGCGTCCAGTACTGCTCAGTATTCTTGATTAAATCAGTAGCGTACAATCAAACAATAGCATTTGAAAAACATCTGAAAATATAGTTTTGCATCAATAACAACAAAAAAATTGCTTCAGACAAAATCAAAGTCTCTGAACAGAGCAATATTTTTTCTATTCATTGATTTTTACTGTTATTATTGTTTTTATCTCATATATTTTCACCTCCATAAAAACAAAAATAAATATATTTTCATACTTTTACCTCAAGGAGTTTTGCACTGGTCTCCATCAATAATTTAAAAGAGATTTTTGAATTTAGTAGAAAAATAATTTTTTTAAAAAAACAGAAAGGGAATACATGATTATACGTGTTTATTTCTGCCAATATTGCATTTTTTGATTGAAGTATGTATTTGATATTTGTAAAATAATGTGATTCACTCACAGTCAATCAACGTGATTTTGTATATGAACTTGGAAAGAAAAATAAAGAGTCAGACTCAGAATTGATTTTTCTTTTGTTGCTGTATCAAAGTCAGCTATTAAAAAATGGTACATTTTAGTTTTTAATTAAGAAGACACACGGAGAGAGGACAGAGCAAAAGCTATTTTAAATTCAAAAATACGAACCAAACCACAGAAATAATACAGTGTTGGATAAAAATGGTGCATATACTACAAAGATGCACAAAAGAGTTTTATTTTTGTTCTTGAATAAAGAACTTCAGGGCTACAAGTGGAAATATATAATGAAAAAAACTGGTTTCTTCAGGATAGTGAAAATGAAAATGTGTCTTCTAAAAGTTAAAAAGGTTAATCAAGGTGAACTTATTCTTTATTTCTCCCAAAGTATCAGCACAATTCATACTGAACACATAAAACCAGCAGCAAAAACAACAGAAACATAAATTCAACAACAGCAAACATAAAACATGCAGCATCACATCTGTTGCACATGAACACATCATCAGTAGCATCCTGCACTACATGGTGTTGAGTGTTGATACAGTCAGGAATAAATGAGTGTAACATTTCAGTGTGTGCAGGAGGGCGTCGTACTTTCTCCTGGAGGGTTGAACTCTGGAAGGAGATGGAGGTGTTCATAAATCAACTGTTTGAAAAGCATATTTTTAATACCAATGATTTTCATAGCAACTGGCTAATTTGGGATTTTAGCTGAACCGGTTTTCAGACCGAGCAGTGATCCCATAGCAGATAATGTCATCCCACCAAGTGTCAACAGCTGTGTTTTTGTATAGTGTGGAGACATGTAACATCCAGCTGAGTGTGTTATCACTCTGAACCACTGAGAATCTAAAGCTCAGAACTTCTGAACTCCTTTATTTGTGTTAATACTTGCTCTTTACAGTCAGATGATGCAGGGAACAGCGTCGTACCTACAGCACACTCAGCGTCTAAGCAGCCACTTCAAGCTCTGCAGCAGGCTGTAATTGGATTAACCAAAGCCTCACGATTGGTTACACACTTGGTTTTCTGTGCTTCTTTAGGCCCACGAGAGATTATTCAAAAGTACATCATCAGTGATCATTGTGGCTGTATGTACGGTGGAATGTAGCTACATACATTTTCATAAGTGCTGCACGAAAGTTAATTTCTGAAGTGTCTTTTGTTGTGTCCTCATTCTCTACATGCAGTCCACCAGCTGAGAGGCAAATTTTGTATTTTTTAAGATAAGATAAGTTATTGTGGAAATTTGCATGTTACAGCACCTGGATTCAAAAGAGACATGAAAGAAAACAAGACAAGAAAACCAAAGTACAACAGGGGCTGTGAATAAAGATACATGGATACATAAGACATGAACATATAATATTTTAGCTACAGGTTCCTTTGCAGATTCCAATTAATAATACAGAATAAAATCAAGAACTAATGCATGGGTTAAGATAAGACTGTACTGATCATTGGGAGAGTCAGTAATTTATTTGTAATTAAAATCAGATAAACATTACCTGTTGCAACATTAAAACAAACGCTGCTACATCTGTAATATGACTATAGTCATACTGTATAATACAATATTCTCAGCACTATGATGACTTTATTACTAGCAACAGAATTTTTGAAATATAGATATATGATTAACCTGCCACTGATTTGTGCCGGTTTGCATAACAAACACTTACTCACTTGTGACAATCTTGCTGTATTTTTTTTGCTAATCCATACAGTATATGCAGCTTGACATATGCTAACTATCAGCTTATGCCAGTTTGCTTATGCAAAATTTCACTGCTGCGTTCACTGACCGTAAAAGAAAATGGAATAAATGCTTTTACCTCCACCAGAGGATTAAAACACACACCTCCTCCTCCACATACCTGCTCATCTGAACAGGCAGATGGACCGGTTGAGCCTCCTTTCTAGGGAAGGACTGAGATTACACAGGGGAGCACAGCAACTGCCTGTAACATCTGGTCATGGTATCTGCTCCAAATATTTATGATACTTTAATGGCACAGTAAAAGATCTGGAGTACGATGAATACATTCAGACTGACCGCTGAGGTGCAGATTGTAGAGATCACAGCCCTTTAAAGCACCTTCAGTGGCATCACAGTGTTTTGTGGCATATATATATATTTTTTTTCCAATCTGGAGTTCATTCAGTGAGGTAAAAGCAACAACAACAACAACACATGGGTCCATCCCATCACTGTCCCGTTGATGACATATTAACTCAACGATGTGTAACCGTTCAGCGGTGACGTCACGGTCCCGTGCAGTAGGACGGTCTCGTTCCTCCGCCCCGTTAAATCCACCTGCTGCACCTGCAGCCGCACCGACACACCGAGAGGCTGGACCAGAGCAGCATGGGAGGTAAGAGCTCCTCACACTTTCTACACCTCTGCTAGATTTAATTCTACTTTTTATGGCTCTATTCGAACACAACTGCTGTTGAATTGTCTCACCTCTGACAGGAAGTCACCAGAATATTCCTATTGTTCTGTGCTGATCAATAGTGACCCTTGTGTGTATCAGCTAAATGATCCTGTAACTCACACTTTACTGACATAACCGCACCCATTTGTTCAATCAAGTCATATCTGCTGTATTTATTCTGTGTTATCTACTGTTCATATCCCTGAGGGCAGCAGGGGTTATAAACGTTAAATTGTGTTTCTGTTTAGTCTCTTAAGTACTGTCAGTTTCTCTACTACATTTATTTGACATCTTAAGTTCACAGTTATTTTATAGATTCAGTTCATTCATTTAAAAAAACAATAAATGTATGTTGTGTTATGATAGATCAGGATAAATGATCACTGATCACCAGGTGGAAGGTCATAACTTAGATATCAGTGTTTGAACTAACCCCACCTTTAGCAGAACTGAACCAGTGTCACAGTAAAGCATCAATAATTGATATCCAGTAATACAATATTGTCATTTTATCATATGTTAGTGTTCTTCACAGCACATTTAAATGATTATTTAAATGTGAAAAAGGTTCCAGTCCATATTTAAATACCGGTACCACACTGTAAATACAACTGCGGGGGGGAAGTGGATGCTGATTTCCATAAACCACCTATACAAATATTCTTCTAGGAGAGAAACTGACAGAAGCACCTTTATTTGAATCTGTGAAACTGCAGGTGTGTTTCTTATTATTGACTGATCATTAGTCTGACATCATTGTTTCCCTTCTTGTTGTCTCTCAGGTGTTTATTCTCTTGAGAGGATGGCAGAAGTTTTCTCCTATGAGAGCTCAGAAATCGACTGGTGTGAAGACAACTACAAACACTCGGAGCATGTGGTCGAGTACTTCAACACTGTAAGTTCTGTTTACTGAATGTCAATATGTCATTCAGAAAACGTTTATCTGAAATCACCCAGCACCTGCAGCTTACCTGCAAATTAAAGCCATAAGATGATTGATCATTTAATTGATGTCTTCCTTGCAGATGAGCAACTTTGTCTTCTTCATCATATCTCCCATCATGCTCTACCTTCTGCACCCCTATGCCAAAGAGAGGAACCTGGCCATCCACCTGGTCTGGATCATGATGATTTTTGTAGGTAGGTCCCGTTTTCTATCCTTCTTGTTGGTGTTTAACTCTGATTTTGATCTTATCTCTGACAGACTTTGAGGTGTGATACCATGAAGTCGCAAACATTTCAGCCCTTTATGCAAACTCTTGTGTAACTCCACATTTCTCCAGACAGCTCATTGCACAAAGTTACCAATAGAAGCCAGGAAGCATTTTTATTAAAAATGTAAACTAAACAAGCATGGAGGGAACATTCAACCTCTCCATCACAAGAGAAAAGACGGTTACATGTAGGTTTAAAAACATAGCTCAGTGGTGACTCACAGTGTGCAGTCGTTTGTTCTTAATGACATGATGATGGATGAAATATGTTCAGGGTCATATGTTGCAAGCCCCCTGTTTTTATTCTTTCCATTTCAAACCCATGTAGCACACAATGATTTATTAAGTGATGTCAGTTAAGTCTGACAGGTTTTAATAATTAGGTCTTTAACCTTCCTGTTGTCTTCATTTACGGGCACCAAAAAATATTGTTTCCTTGTCTGAAAAAAATCCAAAAATTCTGCAAAAAAATTCCCCAAATTTCTGAAAATTTGCAAAACCTTCAGGAAGAAAATTCCAATAATTCCTTAAAAGTTTGATTATAAAAAAATCCTCCAAATTTGGCAAGAAAATTCTTGTAAATATTTTCAAAAAATGACTAAAAATGTTCAAAATAAAAATCCTAAAAATATCTAAAGTGATTACATATATATCAGTAAAACTTCTAATATTTTCTCAATCAGACATTAGAGGTTTCAGTATGAAATTTTTTTTTTCCACATTTTCAAACTTTAAAACGGGTCAATATTGACCCGCAGGACAACATGAGGGTTAAACTGGGATTGAGCTATGAGGGATTTTCATTCTGTTGTTTAGATCTAAAGAAAAGTCTGAAACTTCTCTTAAATTAAGATTAGCCTTATTTTGATCCGCCTTCTGTGTGGCCTTATGTTGCATTTAATGTGTGTTGAATCAAGTGACTCGTCTCAGAGAGAACAGAAGTTCTAGTGGTTCTGGCAAGTTTTTCTAGCATGTGCCCTTTCAGAGGTTGAAAAAAGATCACAATTGTTATCAATCATTGACTACCACTGGAAATACAACCAATAAAAAATGATCCACGTTTAATTTTAGTGCAATAAAGGTCACAACGATAGCATCAGCAAACTTTCTTTATTTTCCCTACATAAATGTTCAACTGACTTCCACTCTCCTGGACATTCACGCCCCTCCTGCAGTGGCTCCGTGTCCCTTTAGGGAGCCACGCCCTGCAGTTTGAGAACCACTGCCTTACATTACAGAACATGAGTCACTCACCCTGGTCGAAAGATTCATTATTCCACCTAATTTTTATAGTCTTGAGTTGTTTATAGGTGACAACAAGTGAACAAATCATAAATCTGCCATTGACCTGATAGTATTGTGGTTTGGTGCCACACTGTACACTTTGAACATCGCACCCCTGGTTTGACTCCCAGCTGTCTAAACTGTCTAAAATTCTCCTGGGTTCTTTTCCCATCTCTTGTCTGTCTCCACTGGAACTGTCAAATAAAGGCTTGAAATACCAACAAATAATCTTTAAAAAAAAATCATTACCCTGCATCGGCAATGTGTATGTCCAGTTTAAATCAGGCTACCAAGTCTTCTGACGTGTAACAAATTTGTAGTTCTTGTGTTCTGGTGCAGTAATGATATATTAACATTATATTGTACACGTGCAAATAAAACACTAGAAAACACAAGAAATGTGGCATGAAGTGGAAAGAAATGTCATAGCCCATAAAAAACTTTTTCTGCATAAAGTGTTCTGAAAAAGGGCCAACACTTTAATCTGTATAATCTTTCAAACACAAATGCCAAAAATGTACTGATTCGAGCATCTCAAATGTGATTTTTTTTGACTTTCTCACAGTTCTGTGATAGCAAGGTGAGAATCTTTAAATTTTGCATCATAGTCTGAACAAAATGAGACATTTGGAAATTCTGATGGACATTTTTCACTATTTCCAAACAACTAATAAATTAACTAAGAAAATCACAAGTATGCAGGAAGTCTACTTCCAAGAAAGTTATTTTGTAATTATGTAAAATATAAGCCTAGATTTATGCAGCAGAAATGTATCTATTTTCTTCCCCTCTATCCTGAATCATTCAGGACTCCTGCACATTTATTGTGGAACAATTTTAAATCTGAAACTGAACCCAAATACCCACATTTTCTGTTTTAACATACCTATTTTAACCACTCAGTCCTTTTCTTTTGGACCCATGTGCTTTTTTTTCTTCTAGAAAATTATGGAAACAATTATTACTTCACATTCATTTGTTCTCTCTTCTTGCAGGGCTTTTCTCAGCATACTTCCACATGACTCTTAGTTTCGTTGGCCAGATGTTGGATGAGCTGTCCATCCTGTGGGTGTTGGCAGTTGGATATGCTGTCTGGTTCCCTCGCAAATTCTTCCCTTCGTTTGTAAAAGACAGGTACGTTGGCCTTGTAACTTATGACCCAGCAACAGGTGAAAGATTTATGTTTCGACAAGCTCTCTATTTAGTGCTAATTCATGTCTGTGTGTGTTTCTATGGCCTCACACACAAGTCAATAATCCTTTAATAAGACGAAAAACAATGAGCGTTTCCAGGCACGCCACGGTGAAACCAAACCTGTGTTGGCTGAGGATCCAGTCTGACAGCTCCAGCAGGCGTCAGTGTCACAATAGACACAATATGGTGCTGCAGCCATCACCTGAATGCGACAGAACGGGGGGCTATAAAAATGGAACCCCTCCCAGCTTGTGTAAATATTTAACCACAAGGTGGGGAAGAGGAATAAAAATTTGATGAGCACCTGAAAACAATCCCACAATCCTCAATCGCCTCACTATGACGCTCCAGGTTTTTAAAGCTAGTGGGTCGGTCCTCAGTGATCCTTCCTGAACATGGATGGATCACTGATCACAGTCGGCTTTATGGCCCCTGAGCCAGAGCCGCTGTTTGAAGGGACTGTTAATATTTCATGCTGGAAAGACATAGAGCTCCTTTAAACGCTGGGATTTCCTGGACACATGTTGTTGCCTCTTCTCTCCCACGCTTCTTTGTTTGCTTTGTGCCATTCAACATGAGCAGCACCTCACCGCTCACCTTTCCACACACACGTCCTCATCCTTATTATACTGTCACATCTCATGCTATTTGTTCATTTGGTTTGTGTTGATTTCTTTTTTGTTTGTCCAGCTTTCACCCTGCGTCTCTCTCATTTGTCTTGACTTTTGAGCCAAGTCGTGACACTGGTGAACGTAGTGGAGCATTTAGCGGCTAAAAGAAAAGTCAATATTGGAGCTGCATTCATCAGGCTGTTGCAATCACAGCTCCAAATGAAAGACAGTGTTGCACAGTAACTGCTGAATGCAAATATTTGCTAACAATATCAAGATATCAGTTGAAAAAATGATTTTAGCTAATGCAGGTTGAAGAAAACAGACTCTTTATGTCAGGTTTTCTTCAACGCTGAGAACTTGCATTCATATTTTTGAGCCTTTGCCTCAAAGTTTGCTCCCCATCTGTCTGTTCAACCACAGGTCCACATTTTCAAGACTCGTCTTGGTGATCACCATCATCAGCTCGGTGTCATCCTTCGTCAAACCTACGGTCAACGCCTATGTTTTAAACTGCTTCGGCCTCCATCTGCTTTACACTCTGTTTCTCGAGATGAGATGGTAGGAAAAGGATGTTTCTTCTGGAAACTGTAACTACATGATGCAGTTTTGATTTAGTGTAATCACCAGTTTTCTCTCCTTCCCAGCTGCACTGACCAGAAGGTTCTGCGTCTCGCCAAGCTGTCGGTTGCTCTGTGGGGGCTCGCCATCTCCTGCTGGATTAGTGACCGTTTTGGCTGCAGTTTCTGGCAGCAGCTGAACTTCTGCTACCTCCACAGTATCTGGTAAGTCCTGGCCTGCCTGTGTCCTTTTTGGCATCTGTTTCATCTCTTTTCCTTTCTTTACTCTGTAACTCCAAGAAATTCCATGTATTTATATGCGTTTGTGTTCAGTGTTTCTTATCAGCATAATGAGGAAATGTTCTCATTGAAAACATCAGTAATATGCTCAGTAATCAGTAACATCAGTAATATGCAGTAACTAAACCAGCATGGAACTATGGTTACAGCTAAGAAAAGTTCTATGTTAAATATCAAAAAAGTCACCAAGGATTCAAAACACAAGACATGTTCACTCTAACATTTAATCAGAACCACAGTTTGCTTTTGTTGCCTAAAACTAACCACATGTGAACCTCAGTATCTCCAATGTCAAAGTCCTGCACTTTGCATGTTCTCCATCCATCCCAGCCACAAGTGCTGCATGTGAGCAGAGTCCATTCAGCCAATTGCAGTTTGCTGCTTCTTGTCAAAGTGAATAAGTAGTATTTAAACATAACATCTAAGGGGAAATGATTGTTTCTGTGCACTGATCTCTGTTCTATCTGTCCTACAGGCACATACTGATTGTGGTAGCTGTGGCCTATGGCAGCACTCTGATAGCTTACCTGGATGCCAGCTACGAGATACCGTATTCGCTGCCTGGACTGCAGTACTGGCCCTGTGATAAATGGGCTGTTGGATTACCCCACATTGTCCTGAAAGGCACTACCAAGACTCTCAAACGGTGCTAACAAAGTTAACATGAGATATGACCCTAGCAGAGCATTTCTGCTGGTTCACTCTGCTACTGGAGTTTGTGAAGGGCAAGTCACCAAAATGATCTTATCAGCTCATGTAGCTCATATTACAAACTGAATCTGTGATCCAAAAGTACGTCCCCATCACCAAAACTCAAATCACAGGAGTCTAAAGTCGACACTCAGACTAACACTCGACAAAAACAAAATCTAATATGCTGGTTTTCTGATCCTAAAACAGGCTATATATAAACCATGGGTGAATTACATATGTTTACATTTATTTTATATAGAACGATGCAACGAGGATCCTGCTGATAAGGAGGGGTGGGAGACACGATAGATTTAGCTAGATTTGGGCTAAATGGTGGATGCTTTCAGTAAGAAAGGAGGGAATAATTTCTGCATTTCAATATTTATATGTTCACATAAAAAGGGACAGAAATGTTTGTGTCAGTAATGAAAAATGAGAGTTTATGACAGATCAATGAGTCCTTTTTTAGCTGGTTGTCAGTATGGAGGGTTTTAATGAGATGATCAGCATACAAATACAAATACATCCAAAAGTCTGTTAACAGAACTGTGAAATTTCAATCTACTGTTAAAATACCTTTGGAGGGCACTTTGTAAATGTCTACACATATTTATATATGTATACAGTTAAATCTATGGGAACGTACCACATGGATCAAGAGATTCTTAATTAGAAAACACAAAAATCTGAAGCTGATACATTATGCACTGAAGGGGTTTATTGAGGCTCTTTGTGTTATAATTGATCCTTGTAGTAGGCCAGCACTGAGGTAGACTCACAGCTAAAACAAACCTATTTCTTTAACCTAAACATCCCACTTAAAATACAGTAGTAGTAGTAGTATATGCATCATTTACATGGCCACATTGATGATTTTCTATCCAATAGGTTCATACTTCACACAGTGGCAAAGAAGGAGCATTTGAAAATATCACACTAATGTATATATTTGTGCTTAGTTTGTCTTTTCAAGACCCAATTAAGCATTTTTAAAAAAAAAAAAAACTTTTTAACTACATTTTTATGGGAAAACCTATTTAATTATTTTAATTTTCTGCTCATAGACAGGGTTGACTGATCTTGAACTTCTGTGGAAGAGTGCAAAATGACGTGTGCTTTCACTGACACATTTCTCAGGTTCTAAGATGATGACACCAAAGAGTTTGCAAATACTTGATGGTTTTAAAAATGTGTGTGGACCCCTGAATGACTGGCAAAATGAAAGAAATTGTGTGAAGAGTATGAATGATGCAAGTGTTCTTTGTGTAAATCTGATACTGTTTTTTTTTTTTTGAGAATACGAATGTACTTTTGTTGCAAAATATATTGACATACTGTACGTTTTCTTACTATGACACTATTATTTTCCTGTTCCTGCTGTTTTTCTGCAGTGGAATGTTTCTTGGAATGAAGCACTACTGAGAAATATGTTTACATGTGATTTTAAAATATGCACTCTATCCTCAGGGCCGGTATGAGCTGTGTAACCTGAACTGAGTTTCACCTCAGGTTAAACTAGTACTAGCACTGACATTTCAGTAGCATATGTATCAGGTATTTTTCTGGTTTGTTTCTCTGGGGAAGTAGTGTTGCTGCATTCAGGACCTTTGAAATATGACTCTAGAGTTCATTTGAATTACCGACCAACCAACAATCCCAAATCTGCTTCTTTTCTATGACTGCCCTTAATTCACCAAAGTGACCTTTTTGCTGAATTTGGTGATGTTTTGAGAATATTCAGGGACGTTGTGCCTCCATTCACATGATCTTTCCCGAAGGACACAATGGATACAACAATAGATCCTTTACGCAAACAAAATGAACAGGTGTTCAACAGTGACCTCCTGTGGGTGAAGAGATATTTAACAGTCTATTATCTCCTGACAGAACTGGTGTTTTCCCTCCTGTAGGTCCAGATCCAGGGCAATCAGGATTTAAAGGATAACACAAAATATGTAGATATGTTTGATTCAGTACATTATGGTTCCTTTTTTATACTTTTTTTTTTTTTTGTGAAATACTGGATTTTTCCCCCGTTTTTGGACCAATAAAATCCTTCAAATGGAACAGACAGGGAGTCATTTTATATTGAACTGCTCACAACTGATTTCTATACGAAGACCATATACTTTGATAAGCAATTTAAAACAGAGACATGGCTCTATTTTAGATTACTACACAAAAAAGATGACACCACTGCTCTATGCATATTCATTCATAAATACATCATATGTTTGGTGCACAATACCTATCAAAATATTTGTTCAGATTTAATTGAAGGCCTTTGCACGATAGTATTTATATGTATTCATGGTTATCAGCAATGCTCTGTTCATTAACTTTAAGTTCCAGTAAAAATCTGTGCTATGTGTGTGATGTGTGAAGCAATGTTTCATTTTGACTTTGAGTCTTTACGTACATAGTCAAAACGATTATTTACAGGTTGGGCCTTCATTACATGACTACCATATTGGACTTCTTTTCCTCAGAAGTGATTGAGAAGGAAATCTGGATGTGTTTGAGGGGAGGGAGAAGGAGAAGGGGAGGCACCAAGCCAGTGAGAGAGTGGTGACCTTCTGTCACATAGCTGAGGCCCGATAATCTCACATCAAAGTCTGAGCACCACTGAGATTTGACTGGAATGGGCCCTCACTCATTTTCAGTATGAAAGAGATATCTAAGTAGAGAACAGCTTTCTTTTCAGATGGAACATTTAAAATGGACTCCTGAGTCTGGGGCTAAGTTTGATAAATGCAACAACCTGTAGAGATAGATGTAACACTACATGTGTCAGGTTTTACTCACGGTTACTAAGACTTTAACTAAATGATGTAAACCATGGACAGTACTGTCACAAACCTGCCCTTATTGATTGGTACATTTAAAAAGTTAAAGTTAAGATATAGGGCTGGCCCATACAGAAGATATACAATAGAAATGTGACAATCAGTGATTTTTGGAGTCAGGTTATATCTTATATTTGTTGCTTGACATTCGTGTCATTTTTGGGGGCATAAATACGATACTACATATATTAAGTATCATGGCGCTCTTTGTATTTGTGTCCTGTTTGATAAGATTTATCCTGTCACTGTGTGCATGTTCTAAGTGTGATCTGCCAAAGGAATGCAGATGAAAATTAGTTAACAACTCATACAATTTATTTTTAATATTATATATAGTCTCTTAGAAAATGAGATAAGGGAACAGTAAAGGATTTAATCCTTATTAATGTGTATAAGACAGAGGAGGAAAACTATTAATTTTTAACAGTGCTGTGACAATAGCAACTGTAAATAAAAAACAATATAAAACTATTTAATAATTTTCAGTTAGTAATTATATTATTTTTGGCCAATTTCATATCGTTTTCTTTTTGTCCTATTGTAGTTTTGCTGCTTGGATATTTTTTAATGTTGTAGATTTAATGCCTGTATGCCGGTGTTAAAATATGTTGGGTAATAAAGCAATGACTTTACAAAAACTTGTTCGCATCGTTTGCTTTTATAACTATGTATATTGAGATTCAAAAGGTTGGTTAAGCGTTTGTCTTGATTACATCCATATTTGTAGTCCTGAACGGCCTCAGCCCTGAAGCGCCTACAGCTACGATAAGCCCCGTGGGACAAACATGTCATAAAACGCGTCAACGCCGGCTGTGGTCAATACCGTGGTCATCAGGAAAAGTCAGAATAAAGACAACTACGACCATCTTTTATGCAGAGTTTGTGGTCACTGCTAAAAGGAAGAAGACCTTTATCACACAGTATATAACTTTTAATGCTATTTAAGACAGTTTACGGTCAGTTAGGACAGCACATGAAACACGATTAAACAGGAAAATAAAGAGTTTTTCTCATGTCGGACATCTGACTGTAAACACTTGCTTATTTCACAGAAGTAGTTGAAACTAGTCTCGTTTCTAACCACCTAAATAGAAGCAGAAAGTATCAGTTGGATAAACTGGTGGTGTACCAGACGTGGTTCAGCCGCATATCCCGGTTCTTCAGAGGTGTGCTGCTTGTATTTCATGAACATTTACCACTTTCCACCGGCAGGAGCCCTTCATATTAGCTGGACACGGTTGGCTCCTGAATAAACTGTCACATCTGCAGTGGCGTCCTTAGGCCTTAGGCAGTTTTTATTAGGGTCCGAGCACCGACGGTGCGGAGGACCCTATTGAAATGCAAGGAATTATTTATTATTATTATTATTATTATTATTATTATTCTTTGCCCGCCGGGAAATCGCCATTTTTGGCGGCCTTATCATACCCCAAAACGCATCAAACGTGGCATGCTCATCAGGCCTCGCGAAAAATTTGGTATTTTATGGGAGTTGCGCATGTGTGTGGCAAAATGGCTCCATAGCGCCCCCTGGAAAATTGAAAATTTGGTCATTAGGCCAACTTGCACGATGTTTCATGTACAGCTACAAAATTTTGTATGCATATTCAGCACATCAGGAAACCCAAAAAAGTCAATCATGACCACGCCCTAACACCAACAGGAAGTCGGCCATCTTGAATTAGCTGTAAATTTTTCAAAATTAATAACTCATCGGGGATAAGTCCGACAGACGTCAAATTTGGCCAATATATGCAAACACGCGACCTGATGAAAAATTATCAAAATGTTCATTTCATTTCAAAGGGCGTGGCCATGGCGACTCCCAAAAAAATGGATCCTTCGCCATGAAACAGGAAGTGGTGTCTAACTCAGCTGTACATGGTCCAATCTGCCTGAAATTTGACATGTGTGATCAATGTCCAGCCCTGACAATATCCATGTGGTTATATACATTCACAGTCATAGCGCCACCTTGTGGTAGCAGGAAATTGACATTTTTCACACTTTGATGTACTATTCTTAGCACGTTGTTCAGATTCACCTCAAATGTGGTAACATAAGCCTGAACACATTGATGATGATTCCCAAAGAAAATGGTGACTCGTCGTCAAGGGGCGTGTCTGTGGCATTGCGGCGAATTTCGATTTCTCGCCATAAAAATTGAATTATTAATATCTCAGCTGGAAATGATCCAATCCGGACCAAACTTGATGTGATGGACACCAGTCCGGTTCTGAACACATCCACATTCATAAATTTAGAAATACTCATAGCGCCACCTATTGGCAACAGGAAGAAATTGTCATTACATTTGCACGTGCCATTGCCTGATACTTTGTCATATGATTCTGAAAATTGGTCAGGTGAGTGACCACACATTGACGATGTGGACGGACAGAAGTGCAGCAGCTGATGGCAGCTTCTTTGACCTCACGCTGCTGTCAGACCCACAGATTAGGGTTTATTTCAGATATATATAATAGAAAATAGTAATTAAAAAATAAGCTGATGTTGTATTTTTGCAGCAGTGAGTTTTACAGGGTTAAGAGCAACCAGTCAAAGGTTATTACTGAGGATTTTAAACAAAAACATTCAGGCAAACAGTTAACATCATAGGGTGCCTGACATGTTTGTTTTTTTTCCGGGTCGATACAGATTTTTTTTGTAATCAAGGAGATCAATAACCAAGATTTGGAATCACTACACATTTGCAGAAAAAATAAAGTTTTTGAACAGCACATAAAGTTAAGTTAAAAATTAAATAATCTCGAGTTGCAGCCCTTTGCTTATTTATGTTTTACATGCTGAAGTTGTCCTTCGTGTTTTCACTGATCAGATTGTGCTGTGGGCAAGGACAAAGATCAGAGGGAGGGCAGCTGCAAGCAGACCCAAAGTAGTTTTCACATTCATTTATCTGATCAGATTTCAGGGGCTTTTTTTTTTTTTTTTTTTTTTTTTTTTAAGAAATGGGGACCAATAATTGAAAACATGCTAAATATCAGATGGGATCACTGGTGTCACAGGACATCTGCAGACACAGGTTCAAAGATTACAAGGAGTTTATTTAACGAATGAAAACTAAAACCAACACAGAAAGGGATGAACTAAACCAAGGTGAAAAACAAAAGGGGAAACCAGACTAATTGTAGGAGAAAGGTTCTGGTTTCAAAGTCTGTGGGTCCTGGCAGAGAGCGGAAGAATGAAGAACCGGGGCCTTCGTGGATTAAGGGTGATTGAGAACAGGTGAATCAACCCCCACATCTGTGAGAGAGATGGAATGGAATGGATGGATGGATGGATAGATAGGTAGGGAGGTAGATGGACCATAGATAGATGGCATGGATAGGTAGATTCTGCAGTGGTGGAAAATTTTCAGTGTGGCAGTAGCAGATAGGAAAAAAAGTAAAAAAAAAGCAGCACTCAGTGCACAGATATAAATAGATGCTTTCTCCTTAGAGAAGAAATAGAAATGCTTGTAAAAAAAAAAAAAACCCTGTGAAATTGCACATATTGACTTATTTACATTTTATTGCAGTTACTTCATGGGTGATCTGAACTACTGGGAGCAGGTTTGATTGAACACAGTCTGACTGCTGCAGGAAGGAAGGACCTCCTTCAAACATTGTGGGTGAAGCAGTCTGTCCCTGAAGGAGCTGCCGGTGATGGTCCTGTTTCCTGCAGGGGGTGGGAGATGTCCTCCATGATAGACAACAGCTTTGTCATCATCCTCCTGTCTACCACCAGCCCAGGACAGAGCTTGCTTTCTTAACCAGTTTCTTTAGTCTCTTCCTGTCTGCAGGTGATGCTGCTGCTCCAGCAGACCAGTCCATACAGGATGGCTGATACCACCACACAACCATAAAAGGTCCTCAGAATTGCTCCCTGCACCCCGAAGGACCTCAGTTTCCTGAGCAGGTGAAGTCTGTTCTGACCTTTCTTACACCGTGCGTTGGTGTTCTATCTCTAGACATGTTTGAATGTCTTTATCAATAAATGCTCAAACATATGTTGAGTGTCAGCTCAGCTCTTTGTTCCATACATGTAAATGTTCCTATGTGATTGGTGTCTTGCAGTCAGAGTGTAAAGAATTGAAGCTGTCAGAGGCTTTCTGTGGTGAAGAGGCTGCAGGACATCAGCTGCTCCAACAGGTGAAGCCTTTGTTCTTTGTCTCCAACCAGAAGCAGCAATAAATCAGCATGAGCTGCAGCTTATCCACCTCATAGAGTGTATAATAAAGAAACCAAGAGGTTTTAGTTGATAGCTGTCGCTAGCAGTGTGTTGTTCAGGTTGTGAGGAGAAGTAAAAAGCTTACAGCACCTGGTATTCCCAGGTAGTCTCCCATCCAAATACTAACCAGGCCCAACCCTGCTTAGCTTTGCAGATCAGATGAGATCGGGTGTATTCAGTCTCAGAAACAAATCTCACATGATTCAGATCTCCACTCACACCTTTTATTTGTCGTTGGTTGCGCCAGTACTAATTGATAGCATCATTTAAGCAAAGTTAGAGCAACATCTTGTAGGACAGGTGGTGTAGAGGTAAGTTTTTTGCCTCCCTGGTACCTTAGTACCTTTATTATCTTCACTTCCTTAATACTTTTGTGTACCATCATTTACAAAAACTAACAGCTACACCCAGTAGGAAGGATAGTGCAGTGGTAAGTTATCTGCCTCTCCTCCAGGAGGTCCTTGGTTCGAATCCAGCTCAAAGCTCTTTTTACACTTTGGCTGCATGACAACCTCTTGCAACCATCATTACAACAAACTCCACCAGGGACCTTGTGTGACAGATAGCTCACACAGAGGGTGTGTGTCTGTCATGTGGACGGTCATGGTTCGAATCCCCGAAGGTTGTGGTGTGGAGTGTCACTGGACTGGACTTCAAAGATGGATCCTGGAAAAAAGGAAAACAAGGAGATTTACCCATAAGCAAGGCACGAAGGCACGAAGGCACGAAGGCACGAAGGCACGAAGGCACGAAGGCACGAAGGCACGAAGGCACGAAGGCACGAAGGCACGAAGGCACGAAGGCACGAAGGCACGAAGGCACGAAGGCACGAAGGCACGAAGGCACGAAGGCACGAAGGCACGAAGGCACGAAGGCACGAAGGCACGAAGGCACGAAGGCACGAAGGCACGAAGGCACGAAGGCACGAAGGCACGAAGGCACGAAGGCACGAAGGCACGAAGGCACGAAGGCACGAAGGCACGAAGGCACGAAGGCACGAAGGCACGAAGGCACGAAGGCACGAAGGCACGAAGGCACGAAGATTTTTGGCAAATTTTGCCCAAATGTAAAAAAAAAAGCTTGAGCAGGGTGGGGGATCAAACCTGCACTCTCCAGGTTCCAAACCACCACCACTACCTCTGGACTACCAGTCCTACATACCCAAATACAGGCTTTTCTTCTATTCGTCAAGGCGGTGACATCAACACTGAAAGAAAAAAAAACAATCCACAAAATCAAAAAAAGAAGATAATCTACCTACAACTTTTAAAGAACACGCTAAAAAACACAATACTAAAAAGTCACACTCTTCTCCTCATCACTCATTTTTACATTTTAACACAATTTCAAAGCCACACAAATCACATTCTTCATGTCAAATCACTTCTCTTCACTACAAATGGGAGAGAACAGCAAACAAATAAAATACAACTTATGGCTTAAATATCTTCAAAATCTCTTTGCTATTCCTCTACATTCAAATTCCTCAACACCACTCAACAATCACCTGCAGGATCTCTTACTTCTTTCTTAGCTCTGACAAAACATCTTCAAGACTCTGAGAAGACAACTCATTTTCAACACATTTGCTGCTTCGTCTAAGTGTCCACACACATCTCCAGTCATCCACAGGCCTCACCACTGATCAGCTGCACAAACTTACATGTTAAACTTCTCCAAAGATAAAATACAGGCCCTTCTGTCTGATCACAACTTTTACTGGTGGCTCATATTTCAAGTTCATTTCCTTGCAAAGTCTTTATTTTGGATTAAAGTGGGATCTGTGACCAGGCAGATCACTTGTTTATTCTTAGCATTTGGATTTCACTGACATTCCTGTCATGTAGAAAAATAGAAATATCTTTGCATTGATTCAGCTAAACTAACTGCAGACACTGAGAGGCGTAAAGTTCAACAAATGCTGTTTTTATTTACTTCACTGGTGACATCAGTAGATGCTTGCAGTGAAACCACCACTGCAAATATTTATGCATTTAAGTATTACAACTGAAAACTCCCTACAAACGTCCACTTCTAACACCACAAACATTGTCCAGAGGAAATGATATTAGCTGAACATAAAAACATGTAAAACAGCTCTGATGCTTTCATCCTGAGCTCCACTCAAACATTTCACTGTGCAGCAGCTCAGCAGTTTGTTTAAGAAAAGCATTTAGGTTCAATCTGTGAAGCCCAAAACCCACCAGCTTTGAAAAATGACACCATTTACCAGAGTCACAAACTGTAAAAACAGAAGGAATTGTTGGATTTTCTATGTGAATGTGTCGCCTCTCTAGTTAACTCACCCGGTTACGTCTCCATCCTGACGCTGCTCTGCTGGACCGGAGCTTCTGGACCAGCCGGGTGGACCTTCCTTCACAGATCTTCCCGGTGGGAGTGATTCTGAGTCGGCCTTGGTTGACTGCAAACTCCTTAAAATGGACACATGAGAGGAAATCGTGGACAAATCGATACAACAGCTTGTTCGGTTTGTCCTGTTCTTAAATGGGTAGAAAACTGCTGAGAGCTCTCAGTTCAATTCAATTTTCAATTCAATTTTATTTATATAGCGCCAATTACAGTCAAATTGTCTCGAGACGCTTTACAGAACCCATATGCCTGACCCCCAGAGCAAGCCAAAAGGCGACAGTGGCAAGGAAAACACCCTTTTAACAGGGAAAAAAACCTCGAGCAGAACCCGGCTCTAATGTGGGGGGAACCATCTGCCTGCTGGCCGGGCGGGTTGAGAGGGACAGAAGAGGTAGAAAGGTAGAGATAGAGGGGTAGAGGTAGAGATAGAGGGGTAGAGATAGAGAGGTGGGGGGTGGGACACAAGGACCATAAAACACAGCCACACATCTGAAGCATCCAGCATCCAGCTCTGGGACCAGGGACACTCGGAGAAAGGACACAGAAAGAAACAGAGTGAATGTAATGCAATAATGGTATATGTAGTAAATACATAGGTAGTTAGAGAAGGGCTCAGTGCATCAAGAGAGGTTCCCCAGCAGCTAGGCCTATAGCAGCATAACTAGGGGCAGAACTAAGGGACGTCAAGAGGGGAAGTCAGTTGTGCAAATGAAAACACAAGCATACCCCGTCAGGGTCCCCCAGTCAGCCCTAACTATAAGCTTTGTCGAAAAGGAAGGTTTTAAGCCTGGTCTTAAAAATAGAGAGGGTGTCCGCCTCCCGAACCCAAACTGGGAGCTGGTTCCACAGGAGAGGCGCCTGATAACTGAAGGCTCTGCCTCCCATTCTACTTTTAGAGATTCTAGGAACAACAAGTAAGCCTGCAGTCTGAGAGCGAAGAGTTCTGCTAGGATAATATGGTACTATCAGGTCTTTAAGATATGATGGAGATTGGTTGTTAAGAGCTTTATATGTCAGAAGAAGGATTTTGAATTCTATTCTAGATTTAACAGGAAGCCAATGAAGAGAATCCAATATAGGAGAAATATGATCTCTCTTGCTAACTCCCGTCAGTACTCTGGCTGCAGCATTTTGGATCAGCTGTAGATGTTTCAGAGAGCTATTGGGACAACCTGATAATAAGGAATTACAGTAGTCAAGCCTAGAAGTAACAAATGCATGGACTAGTTTTTCTGCATCACTCTGAGACAGGATGTTCCTGATTTTCACAATATTTCTCAGGTGGAAAAAGGAAGTCCTACAGATTTGTTTTATGTGCGAGTTAAAGGACATGTCCTGGTCAAAGATAACACCGAGGTTCCTCACAGTAGTACTGGAGGCCAATGTAATGCCATCCAGAGTAGCTATATGCTTTGAAAGCAATTCTCTAAGATGTTTGGGGCCAAATACAATGACTTCAGTCTTGTCTGAATTTAGTAGTAAGAAATTATAGGTCATCCAGGTCTTTATGTCCTTAAGACAATCTTGCAGTCTAGCTAGCTGATTAGTTTCATTTGGCTTCATAGATAAATACAATTGAGTGTCGTCAGCATAACAATGGAAATTAATACAGTGCTTCCTAATAATGTTGCCTAAGGGAAGCATGTATAATGTGAACAGTATTGGTCCTAAGACAGAACCCTGAGGAACTCCATGATTAACCCTAGTATGCTCAGAAGAGTCATTGTTGACATGCACAAACTGGAACCTGTCTGATAAGTAGGATTTAAACCAGTCCAGTGCTGTCCCTTTAATGCCAATAGAATGTTCTAGTCGCTGTAATAAAAGTTTGTGGTCGATTGTATCGAATGCTGCACTAAGGTCCAATAAAATAAGTATAGAGACCAGTCCATTATCTGACGCTATGAGAAGGTCATTAGTAACTTTCACCAGAGCTGTTTCTGTGCTATGATGCACTCTGAAGCCTGACTGAAACTCTTCAAACAAGCTATTCCTTTGTAAATGTTCACATAATTGATTTGCAACTGTTCTTTCCAGAATTTTGGAGAGAAATGGGAGGTTGGAAACTGGTCTATAGTTGGCTAAAACATCTGGATCTAGAGTGGGCTTTTTAAGTAAAGGTTTGATTACAGCAACCTTAAAAGCCTGTGGTACATAACCTGTTACTAGAGAGAGATTAATCAGATCTAACATTGAGGAATCAGCTCTGACAGAGTGTTGCTCTGACTCCATGTGTGACTGAGGCTGGAGTGAACAGAGCTGCTGCTGCTCAGATGCAGCTTCTTATTAGCACAACAACAGACGCTGCGTTCACTACGTCTGTGGGTGTGGAGCTGATAAAGAGGATCTTCACCACTGACCTGAGCTGCTGCCACACGGTGAGACGTCCAACAGAGTCACTGAGCAGCTGATGATGAAGAAGATGAAGGCTTCAGGAGGAGGTGGAGGAGGAGAAGCTGCAGGGCCACATGAGACACTGAAGAGACAAACCAGAAATGATTCACACACTAGACATGAAGAAAAGAAAACATCAGAGAGTGTAAAATACAAGAATGAGTCCTGAACATCACAGGCGTAACCCGTAGAGCTACATGACCACACATGTTCTGGTCTTGAAAACGTGTATTAATCCAATAGAAAGTCTAGGGGTAGGGTTAGGGTTGGAGAGGAAGGTCCTTACAGTTGTAATGAAAAAAATAGGGTAATTAATATTACACATAAATATTTTTAATGTTAATACTAAGCAGCCGAATATTCTGAGAAATTAATCCGTGGTTTTTCCTTCAGCCGTTGTAGATCTAGATAGGCACGAAGGCACGGAGGCACGGAGGCACGGAGGCACGGAGGCACGGAGGCACGGAGGCACGGAGGCACGGAGGCACGGAGGCACGGAGGCACGGAGGCACGGAGGCACGGAGGCACGGAGGCACGGAGGCACGGAGGCACGGAGGCACGGAGGCACGAAGGCACGAAGGCACGAAGGCACGAAGGCACGAGAAAAGATTTTTGGCAAATTTTGCCCAAATGTAAAAAAAAAAGCTTGAGCAGGGTGGGGGATCAAACCTGCACTCTCCAGGTTCCAAACCACCACCACTACCTCTGGACTACCAGTCCTACATACCCAAATACAGGCTTTTCTTCTATTCGTCAAGGCGGTGACATCAACACTGAAAGAAAAAAAAACAATCCACAAAATCAAAAAAAGAAGATAATCTACCTACAACTTTTAAAGAACACGCTAAAAAACACAATACTAAAAAGTCACACTCTTCTCCTCATCACTCATTTTTACATTTTAACACAATTTCAAAGCCACACAAATCACATTCTTCATGTCAAATCACTTCTCTTCACTACAAATGGGAGAGAACAGCAAACAAATAAAATACAACTTATGGCTTAAATATCTTCAAAATCTCTTTGCTATTCCTCTACATTCAAATTCCTCAACACCACTCAACAATCACCTGCAGGATCTCTTACTTCTTTCTTAGCTCTGACAAAACATCTTCAAGACTCTGAGAAGACAACTCATTTTCAACACATTTGCTGCTTCGTCTAAGTGTCCACACACATCTCCAGTCATCCACAGGCCTCACCACTGATCAGCTGCACAAACTTACATGTTAAACTTCTCCAAAGATAAAATACAGGCCCTTCTGTCTGATCACAACTTTTACTGGTGGCTCATATTTCAAGTTCATTTCCTTGCAAAGTCTTTATTTTGGAGTAAAGTGGGATCTGTGACCAGGCAGATCACTTGTTTATTCTTAGCATTTGGATTTCACTGACATTCCTGTCATGTAGAAAAATAGAAATATCTTTGCATTGATTCAGCTAAACTAACTGCAGACACTGAGAGGCGTAAAGTTCAACAAATGCTGTTTTTATTTACTTCACTGGTGACATCAGTAGATGCTTGCAGTGAAACCACCACTGCAAATATTTATGCATTTAAGTATTACAACTGAAAACTCCCTACAAACGTCCACTTCTAACACCACAAACATTGTCCAGAGGAAATGATATTAGCTGAACATAAAAACATGTAAAACAGCTCTGATGCTTTCATCCTGAGCTCCACTCAAACATTTCACTGTGCAGCAGCTCAGCAGTTTGTTTAAGAAAAGCATTTAGGTTCAATCTGTGAAGCCCAAAACCCACCAGCTTTGAAAAATGACACCATTTACCAGAGTCACAAACTGTAAAAACAGAAGGAATTGTTGGATTTTCTATGTGAATGTGTCGCCTCTCTAGTTAACTCACCCGGTTACGTCTCCATCCTGACGCTGCTCTGCTGGACCGGAGCTTCTGGACCAGCCGGGTGGACCTTCCTTCACAGATCTTCCCGGTGGGAGTGATTCTGAGTCGGCCTTGGTTGACTGCAAACTCCTTAAAATGGACACATGAGAGGAAATTGTGGACAAATCGATACAACAGCTTGTTCGGTTTGTCCTGTTCTTAAATGGGTAGAAAACTGCTGAGAGCTCTCAGTTCAATTCAATTTTCAATTCAATTTTATTTATATAGCGCCAATTACAGTCAAATTGTCTCGAGACGCTTTACAGAACCCATATGCCTGACCCCCAGAGCAAGCCAAAAGGCGACAGTGGCAAGGAAAACACCCTTTTAACAGAGAAAAAACCTCGAGCAGAACTCGGCTCTAATGTGGGGGGACCCATCTGCCTGCTGGCCGGGCGGGTTGAGAGGGACAGAAGAGGTAGAAAGGTAGAGATAGAGGGGTAGAGGTAGAGATAGAGGGGTAGAGATAGAGAGGTGGGGGGTGGGACACAAGGACCATAAAACACAGCCACACATCTGAAGCATCCAGCATCCAGCTCTGGGACCAGGGACACTCGGAGAAAGGACACAGAAAGAAACAGAGTGAATGTAATGCAATAATGGTATATGTAGTAAATACATAGGTAGTTAGAGAAGGGCTCAGTGCATCAAGAGAGGTTCCCCAGCAGCCTAGGCCTATAGCAGCATAACTAGGGGCAAACTAAAGGGACGTCAAGAGGGGAAGTCAGTTGTGCAAATGAAAACACAAGCATACCCCGTCAGGGTCCCCCAGTCAGCCCTAACTATAAGCTTTGTCGAAAAGGAAGGTTTTAAGCCTGGTCTTAAAAATAGAGAGGGTGTCCGCCTCCCGAACCCAAACTGGGAGCTGGTTCCACAGGAGAGGTGCCTGATAACTGAAGGCTCTGCCTCCCATTCTACTTTTAGAGATTCTAGGAACAACAAGTAAGCCTGCAGTCTGAGAGCGAAGAGTTCTGCTAGGATAATATGGTACTATCAGGTCTTTAAGATATGATGGAGATTGGTTGTTAAGAGCTTTATATGTCAGAAGAAGGATTTTGAATTCTATTCTAGATTTAACAGGAAGCCAATGAAGAGAATCCAATATAGGAGAAATATGATCTCTCTTGCTAACTCCCGTCAGTACTCTGGCTGCAGCATTTTGGATCAGCTGTAGATGTTTCAGACAGCTATTGGGACAACCTGATAATAAGGAATTACAGTAGTCAAGCCTAGAAGTAACAAATGCATGGACTAGTTTTTCTGCATCACTCTGAGACAGGATGTTCCTGATTTTCACAATATTTCTCAGGTGGAAAAAGGAAGTCCTACAGATTTGTTTTATGTGCGAGTTAAAGGACATGTCCTGGTCAAAGATAACACCGAGGTTCCTCACAGTAGTACTGGAGGCCAATGTAATGCCATCCAGAGTAGCTATATGCTTTGAAAGCAATTCTCTAAGATGTTTGGGGCCAAATACAATGACTTCAGTCTTGTCTGAATTTAGTAGTAAGAAATTATAGGTCATCCAGGTCTTTATGTCCTTAAGACAATCTTGCAGTCTAGCTAGCTGATTAGTTTCATTTGGCTTCATAGATAAATACAATTGAGTGTCGTCAGCATAACAATGGAAATTAATACAGTGCTTCCTAATAATGTTGCCTAAGGGAAGCATGTATAATGTGAACAGTATTGGTCCTAAGACAGAACCCTGAGGAACTCCATGATTAACCCTAGTATGCTCAGAAGAGTCATTGTTGACATGCACAAACTGGAACCTGTCTGATAAGTAGGATTTAAACCAGTCCAGTGCTGTCCCTTTAATGCCAATAGAATGTTCTAGTCGCTGTAATAAAAGTTTGTGGTCGATTGTATCGAATGCTGCACTAAGGTCCAATAAAATAAGTATAGAGACCAGTCCATTATCTGACGCTATGAGAAGGTCATTAGTAACTTTCACCAGAGCTGTTTCTGTGCTATGATGCACTCTGAAGCCTGACTGAAACTCTTCAAACAAGCTATTCCTTTGTAAATGTTCACATAATTGATTTGCAACTGTTCTTTCCAGAATTTTGGAGAGAAATGGGAGGTTGGAAACTGGTCTATAGTTGGCTAAAACATCTGGATCTAGAGTGGGCTTTTTAAGTAAAGGTTTGATTACAGCAACCTTAAAAGCCTGTGGTACATAACCTGTTACTAGAGAGAGATTAATCAGATCTAACATTGAGGAATCAGCTCTGACAGAGTGTTGCTCTGACTCCATGTGTGACTGAGGCTGGAGTGAACAGAGCTGCTGCTGCTCAGATGCAGCTTCTTATTAGCACAACAACAGACGCTGCGTTCACTACGTCTGTGGGTGTGGAGCTGATAAAGAGGATCTTCACCACTGACCTGAGCTGCTGCCACACGGTGAGACGTCCAACAGAGTCACTGAGCAGCTGATGATGAAGAAGATGAAGGCTTCAGGAGGAGGTGGAGGAGGAGAAGCTGCAGGGCCACATGAGACACTGAAGAGACAAACCAGAAATGATTCACACACTAGACATGAAGAAAAGAAAACATCAGAGAGTGTAAAATACAAGAATGAGTCCTGAACATCACAGGCGTAACCCGTAGAGCTACATGACCACACATGTTCTGGTCTTGAAAACGTGTATTAATCCAATAGAAAGTCTAGGGGTAGGGTTAGGGTTGGAGAGGAAGGTCCTTACAGTTGTAATGAAAAAAATAGGGTAATTAATATTACACATAAATATTTTTAATGTTAATACTAAGCAGCCGAATATTCTGAGAAATTAATCCGTGGTTTTTCCTTCAGCCGTTGTAGATCTAGATAACCTAAAGGTACAGTGCAACCACAACGGCTGAAGGAAAAACCCCAACTTTATTCTAAGAATTTTTTGGCTAGTGTGACTTAATATTAAATTATGAAAAAATTTATAATTTTATATCCATGTTTTTGGTACATTGCTACTGTCAGGACCTTCCTCTGTAACCCGAACCCTACCCCTAGACTTTCTATTGGATTGATACACCTTTGCTGACAGCCAACATGTGTGATCATATAGCTCTGCGGGTTAAGCCACTGACGCATGTAGTTGGTCCTCAATGCTGAGGCCCTGGTTCGATTCCCGCTCGCAACCCTGTGCTATATTAGTTGTTCTCATTCTTATTTCTACCCCATTGTCTGGCTGTCTCTCACTACGCCTATCCATCAATTAACTGCAAAAGACTACAACACTTATTTACAAATTTCCTGTTTATTTATTAAATACAATTCTTTAATTTCTTACATCTTTTTTCCCCCCATACTTTATAAAAGTTTAATTGTCTTAACTTTTTCCCATTTATTTAATTGCTTCTTTTTTATGTATTTTCTTTCTTTAATCTTCTTCTTTCTAGAATTTAACACCAACCTTCAATTTTGGGTCATTTTTAGACATTTTGAAAAGCTATCAACTCAAACAGGGTAACACCGACAGATATGAAATTCAGCCAGGATGTACTCCAGGCATGGGTGATCAAAAGTTATCAAAATGCTCCACAAAAGTCTGAGGGCGTGGCCATGGCAGGCTCCCAAACTTTGATGCTTCGACATGACACATCAACTGCTGTGTAACTGCCCTAAACATACTCTAATCTGCCTCAAACTTTACATGTATGATCAGAGTCCAGCCCTGATGACATTCACATGCTGAAATACAGCCACAGTCATAACGCCACCTGGTGGATAGAAGGAAAAGCTCTATAACTAGCCTGGACATGGTCCGATCTGCCTGAAATGTTATGTGTCATCAGAGTGCGGACGTGATCACATCCATAGGCCAATATACACTCTCGGTCGCAGCGCCACCTGGTGGACGTGTGTGGATTCGACGACGAGCATGGATGCGAGGACCCGTCCAACGCTGCTTGCAGCTTTAATTCATATTGTATTTATGGTTGTCGTTTTAATAAGTTTATTGAAGTATCTGTATAAAATCCACATTTTCTAATCAAATGACGAAATGCAAAGACAGCTCTGCATGGAAATCCTTCCACAAATATACTGTAAGATGACAAACACCTGTACACATTTATAATTTAGTACGTTTTGATCAAAATAAAGACTTTTTCTGAATTCTATGATCCATTTCAGAGACTATATCAAACACAATTCTTAAAAGGGGAGGTGTGTCTTTAATCATGTTATATAGTCTTTCCACAGCATATTGTCAGTCCTTTAATAATTGCAGTGTGTTCAGTATTTAGTTTATTAACTAACCTAATCTACATGTCTACTCATTACACTGCCACTAATTGGTCCCATTGTGCATGTCTGATAATAGGGCTGATTTAAAAACTGACTAAATGCTTCATCAGTGCTCAGTAAACCAGACACTGCCCCTGGCTGTCATTAAAATGGATTAATAGACGTCTTTGTTAACGAGAGGGTTTCTGTTACTGGTTGCCATAGGAGGAGCAGAGAAGGAAATGCTCTTTCAGTAATCATACACCTGGGAATAAATGATGCCCACTTTAACCAACAACCTCACCTACTTCTGTTATACTCACTGATATGTTCTATGTCCCTCAAGGCCTCTTTGAATGTTTTGTAAACCTGCTGGTTGCAGTGTAAATGTTCAGCACAAATAAGAAAAAAAGCTCCCCTGTGTTAAATGTCACATAACTGCATTTCTCTCTCCTTAACATACTTCTGGAGGTGAACATTTAAAGTTATATATTGTATTGAAAGTCTCTCTCCAGTCAATGATTATACTTCTGAAACTGTATTTCACAGTGACATATTCAGAAGTTTTTTCTGCAAAAATATTAATTTTCTCCCTTAAAATGGCTTCTTAGATGTTACTGCAGCGTTGCTTCCTTTGTCATGTGCAGATCTGTGGAGTTTGTCTTTCTCCACTCACCCCTCAGTTGCTCATCATCTGTACACTGCAGTTTTAAGATGGAAATTGTCAACCATGGCGTGTCTTATTGATGTGTCTCTTAGCATATTAAAAAACACACACAAACTTGGTTTTCTTCTGAAAAGGGCAGCCCATATTTCCCCTAAGAGTTTAAAGTTTGACACTAGACAACAAACTATGTAAAAGAAAGACTGTTATCATAATTACATGTTTGGGATAAATGTTAAAATCAGTTATTGAGTAATAATTTTGTCTGCTGAAAACGGCAATATCCACCAACAAAATGTGTATTCATGGTAATTAGTAATTGAAGGACATTGATTTAGATATCTGGCTTAAAAAGACCTTGAATAACCAAACTGAACCTGCATGAATTCCCTTATAGTGTATAATGGTAATTATTGCTACTCTGCTAAGCATTTAGTTATGTTGTATGTGGACTAAAATAAGAATTTTCTATCACTGATAATAGAAAAGTCTTCATTTTGTTTTAGCTTTAGCTGATGCTTTATCTGTCTCACAGTATTTACTTGATGTAGCTGCTGGCTTAGAGGGTGAATGCTTCAGAGAATTTTTATCTTTTTGTCCCATCATATGTATTTTTTTAATAGAAAAAATAGGTGAGTTTTTAACAAAATTTTTGGCCAAACATGTCCTGGCCACAGTTCAGCAGACTTATGGAGTTATACATTGGGTAACAACGGGAATATTAAAAAACAAAACAAAAACTGGTACATGCAGGGTCTTTGTCCACTAACATTTTTGAAAGAATCTTCCAAGTTCGGGTCGGTTAATGACAGGAAGACTGATTACACCTTGACATCAAACTCAAGCTGCAGCACCTGCCGTCCACACGCTCCATCTTTGTGATGTAGAGGAGCGGCTCGACGCTGCAGCTCAGATCCATGATGGAGAACACGCTGATGCTGATCTGACAGCGGAAGACCAAGAACGAGTAGTAGGACGCGAAAGGCATGAGCGCCACAGGAGGCAGGTAGTTGGCCACGATGATGGCCAAGATGATCAGCACCATCTTGAAGGCTTTCTTCTTCACAGGGTGCATCTCCTCTTTTCCCACCACAGAGCGGCGGAGAACCCAGATGACGGAGATGTTGCAGAAGACCATGACCGCGAATGCAAACAGGATGACTCCGCTGAAGACCTCGTTGACACTCATGGCTCCCAGGGTGCATTTTGTTAGGCCGTAAGCCAGGATGAGGCCCCAGACCACCACAGAAACGCCAATGCGGAACTTGTTGTCACGGATACCAGCGAATAGCACTGGATGGACCACGGCGATGTAGCGGTCCAGAGAGATACACACCTAGCAGACAGGAGGAGGTATGTTTGAGCTGAATTTTAACTGAAGCTTCAGTAAAATGGCCGAACATCAATTAAAACCCTTCATTAAAAAACTTCTCTGCACATCAAACTACCTCGCTGATGATGGATGTTATACAGGTGTTATATACAGTAAACTGTTTTACAAATATAAACAATGTTCAACTTTTGATTTTTTAAAAAAGGGTGTCAGCTCTCTGGTTGTTTTTATAAAAAAATTATTTAATTCATAGGCAGTTGTGTTGAAAAGGAGCAAAAAAAGGCAAAAATAGCCTTGGCACTGTCATTTACTCTCCTCTTTTAAGCCTCTCAAGGACCAAACTGATAAGAAAACTACACATTTTGCTAATTAAAAAGGTTCAGATTCTGCCTAGAAGAAAGTTTAGAAATTATCTTAATAGAATACTTGTGTGTCCAAAATGTTAAACAATTTTTAAAAAATAACTGATGATAATAATTATAATTCAATTTTATTTATATAGCGCCAGTTACAATCTAATTGTCTCAAGACGCTTCACAGAACCCATATGCCTGAACACCAGAGCAGCCCTAAGGAGACACTGGCAAGAAAACACCGTTTTAACAGGGAAAAACCTGGAGCAGAACCCGGCTCTGATTATAAAATAACTTTATTTGTATAGCACCTGTACGAGCCATATTTCATGTTGCTCTTGTTTTTGTAATTCCCCACCCAAGACGCCAGGGGGCTGTATTTCTTTACCTGAGGCTGACGGCCTGGGGTCAATGAAGGTATTGTAATATTCTGCTGGTGTGAAATAATCACACTTCCAATAGCTGAGCCTTCACGTTTATTCTCTAAAACACAGTTACAGAACGGGCTACTGTTCTGGCCGTAACCCACGCCACCTCAACCTTACCAGCCTCAGTCCCAACCGAGAAGAGGCAAAACACACACATTAACTTCCGTAAACTTGCCTAAAAGTCCCTTGTGACCGACAGCTGCCAGTCAGCGTGCACTCTGTCTTAAAGGCACAGAACATGATTAGCTCACAGCATTACAGTATTTAGCTGATTGTATAATTTGGTTCAGGTGTTGTTGGACAGACACACAGAGCCACACAGTTTTCAACTGCGCTCGACTTTCTTTGCGTTTTATTATTTTATTTATGACCAAGTTTAAGTTACGGGTAAAGAACGATAATAAATGTCTGGGACTATTTTGACTCTTAAGAATCCGTTTGTTTATTTTTAGTTGAGTGCATGTCAAAACTCTCGAATACCACTATCCACAACCAGCAGGGCTAAGTACAGGACATAGCCACTACAATTTAAGTCGAAAACTGCCTCGTTTTGGATCGAGAAGAACCGGACTTGTTGCCCTGGGACCAGGACTGGAGCTGCGCCGGAGAAGCCCTCGGAGCTAGCCGCCGGAGCTAGCAGTCGGAACTAGCCGCCGGAGCTAGCAGTCGGAACTAGCCGCCGTAGCCATAGGAACACCAGCATCACACGTCGGGATGTCAACGCCGGCCAACGCACGATTGGGGTAGGAGGTTCAGCTGATGTTTATGAATGGCTATACTGTAAATACTGTGTGCACACATAATGGTACGGTGAGCGTAAATTCAATGCACTGGTAGCAAACTCCTGTTTTAAATGAACTTTGCGCGTCCTGGTGTGCTTCGGTGCTGATATTACGTGACAATATTTGGGGGTTTATAAATAAACCATTAAATTTCGGCCAAATGGCAGAAGAGGACAAAACGGAGAGACATTTTGAGACTGAGACTGTTATAGGTGTGGAGACAAAAATCAAACTGAGAAAAAACGTCAGGTGAAGCCAACAGAAAAGGCTTTACTGGAAAAAATAAGTAGTTTGGAAAGAAAGAAAGGTTAATTTTAATAATTTGTCTAAACTTAAAGAATCTATTCTGTTGATGAAAAACAAAGAGTGTGTAAATGAGGTTAAAAATGAATTTAACAAGTACATGGGTTTGTCCGATAAAATACCGGGTACATAAGGTTTTGCTGGGTCTATTGCCTGAGGATGAGGCAGAAAAACATGATATATGGTATCAGGCTAAAATGCTGAATGTCTCTGAGTTTATTGCTGTTGTAAATAAATGGTTGTCTGATGCTCAAAGCTGCCCAGCTGCTGTGATTGGTCCTGCTGGACTAAATGAAGAAAATCTTACTGTTGACAATACTGGAGAGGAAAGTGAAGCCAAAATCAACCATCATTAGATATCTACAGTGTGGTACAACAACAAAATGATGTAACAGCTCTTCTGGTTGCAAACATCCCAGTTACTGCCACACCGAGAAATGCCAACTTATGATGGAGACCCTCTGTAGTTCAATTCATTTATGAAAGCATTTGACCATTGTGTGGAGGCAAAGACTTTTTGCAAAGGAGATTGTCTGTACTACCTGGAGCAGTAAACAAGGGGACAGCCAAGGGACATTGTACACAGCTGCCTTCACATGACTGCCGAAAAGGGATATGGTGCTGCCAAGCAACTACTAAAAGAGCACTTTGGAAATTAATTTAATATAACAGCAGCCTACATGGAAAAGGTCACTGGTTGGCCAAGCGTCAAGTCGGAGGATGCTAAAGTGCTGAAAGCATATGGACTCTTCCTTCGTGAGTGCTACAATGCTATGGAGGAACTGCGATATTTAGAGGAGTTAAACATGCTGGCTAATATGAAAATTCTGAGTCAGAAGCTCCCATACAAACTGAGAGAGAAATGGAGAGCAAAGGCATGTGCCACTTTTGAGACAACTGGTCAAAGAGCATGTTTCTGTGACCTTGTCAACTTCGTAGAGAAGCAGATCAGACTTACCTCAGATCCCGTCTTTGGCAACATACAGGACGCTCCACTGGTTAAAGGAATAACCAGACTAATCAAACCTCAAATCAAATCACATTTGAAAAGAAATAGCTTTGCTACCCATGTTTCCATAAATGACAGATGTAAAACTGTTGAAAATGAAGAGATTCAGAGCAAAGATATTTCCCAGACAAACACTACTTCGTGCCTGTATTGTGGACATGATGGTCATGCATTGGAACAATGTCAACAACTGGGAAATAAATTACACTGGGAAAAATTAGACTTTCTAAAGGATAAAGGGCTATGTTTCAGCTGCTTAAACACAGGACACTTAAGTAAGAATTGCGATAGGCGCATCACTTACAAACTGTGCAGCCAAAAGCATCCCAGTATTTTGCACATTGGTCAAAGGGAAAAAACTTTCCAGAAGGGTTCAGAGCAGCCAAAGGGGTCCTCTGAAATCTGCACGACTTCCTCAACATGTGGTCATACAGGGGCTGGCCACTGCAATAGTATACTCCACATTGTGCCTGTTCTGGTGAAGAATTCAAAAGGAGACAAGGTTATTAAAACATATGCCTTTCTAGACCCAGGGAGTACAGGTACTTTCTGTTCTGAAAAACGTCATCACAAGTTGAATACACATGGATGAAAGGCCAAGATCCGTTTCCGTACCATGGGTCACAATAAGACCGTGACAAATTCCATCATTAATGGCCTGGAGATTTCAGAGTTGTCTGGTAAACATTTCTACCATCTTCCTAATGTATTCACTCAGAAAGAGATGCCTGTCTCCACAGACAACATAATCAGTGAAGAGGAGCTGGCTAGATGGCCTTATCTGAAAAATGTTAACTTTCCACGCATCAACACTGATATTGATCTGTTAATTGGCACCAATATATCCACGTTGTTGGAGCCTTGGGAGATCAATAGTCAAGCTGAAGGACCCTATGCAATCCGAATCTTACTGGGGTGGGTAATAAATAGTCCAATGCAAGGAATTGGTGACGGTGAGAGCGTCTACCTCTCTGTTTATGCAAACAGAACTGCAGTTGACAGAATCGAGGAGCTGTTAACTAGCCAATACAACTATGACTTCAATGAATGATCCTCTACAGATCAAGAGGAAATCAAGAGAGGAAAAGAAGTTTGTAGAAATAATGGAAAGTTCTGTACAGCTTGAGAAAGGACACTACAAATTCCAACTACCTTTCAAAAGGGAAAACATCTCAATGCTGAACACACCTTCTCATTCAATCCTTTTTATTTATTTGTATTATTTTCTACATTGTAGATTAAAAGATAGATTTGTTGTGGATTACAACATAATTCCATATGTATTCTTTTATAGTTTTGAAGTCTTCAGTATTAATCTATAATGTAGAAAATAGTAAAATAAAAACCATTGAATGAGAGGGTGTGTCCAAACTTTTGACTGGTAGTGTTTACAAATATGCAAATGTACAAATACAGAACAAAAACTCACCAGAAAAAGTGGTGCAACGTCCTTGATCCCATATGCAAATCTCTGAAAGTACCAGATGCGGCTGTTGTCCAGCAGCAGTCGGTTCACCATTTCTATGGGCGTCATCAGGCAGAAGTAGGCGTCTAGGATGGCCAGGTTGAAGATGAAGATGTCGGATGTGGATGAGTCACTTTTCTTGGTTGCGATCTGCCAGATGACCAGGACGTTACAGGGCGCCCCCACGGCCAGGTTGAACACTTTGACCCCAAAGTAGAAAATGAAGCCGTAAGGAGCCACAGCACACACTGGGAACTGGTACCACAGTGGAGGACCAAGGGGGCCTCCAGGGTGGTGGAGTTCACATAGAGGTTGGTGGCTGGAATTAGAGTGGCGTTGAGCATCGTACAGAAGAAGTGCTGATGATTTTCTTCCAGAAGCTGGTAGAAAAGTGAAAAGTCCGTATTAATTATCCATAGTGAGAAGTAGTTCTGGTTTGATACACATAGGAGCAGATAAGCAAAAAATACTCCATGTAAGATTTATTTTACAAAAGGTTTCAGAGAAGTCCCATCAGCCCATCTTACCTTACAGGGTTCACTGTGTCCTGCAGGCTTCCCCACCTTCTGCAGAACCTTCCTGGATGTACCAGCACATCACTGGGACTAGGGCTTTATAGGGTCCCTGCACAGAGACTAATGCCACTTTTGGATTGGGGCAGTCTGCGGGACATTAACTGTCCCTTCATAACACCATGTCCCATCCAAGCTGTGATTGGCTGGTGTTGAGTAGAGCTATTGGGACGACTTCAGTAACTGCTTTGGATAGGCTGACAAAGCTGTAGTCATACATGCTGCAGGAGAAAACAAACTAATTGATCTGATTGTTGAAGGAGTCCAATGTGGCTAAGCCTGTAATGTCCTAACAAAGTCTTTCATATTTCCCTTTTTGTGAGATGATCTGTTTCAGTTAATTTGTCCAACATTATTATTATTTCAATTGTTATGCTAAAGACATTAGTCTTACAGTTTCTCCAGTGACTTTCTCATTTTTCTCATTTGAAGGTCATGGGGTGAAAATAGTCCAGCTGATGCCAGGTTTGTTGCCACAGGTACTTTCTCTACAGCAGCACTGCAGCTTCATCTCACTGGTGCAACTGTACACTGTAAACAGGTGATGCAAGGTAAGCATAAATGAGAAATCTAATGCAAGATGTTACTAAAGTCCCTGGACTAAGTGTTAAGAAGGGAAACCCTGTGGGAAATATTAGCTCACAAAGCCATGAATAACACTCCCTTACATAAACTGTCCTGTGTTTTTCATAATATTATTCATTACACAACGAACCAATTTACATGACTGTCTCTGGAGGACGTGTTACAAAAGATGAGGCTTGAGATCTGAGCATTTATCTGTCTGCTGAAAGATGCTACCAAGTTTCATTCTAGGAAATGCATAACGCGCTGGTTTTGCTCAGCCAGTGTAAGTCAGATTATATTTGCTTTGGTTGCTTCAGCTTTGATCATTTTTTAAAATGATCTGTCTTGCTAAAGTCACCCAACTTTATGTAACTGGAAGACAAAATCATTGGAGAACTGTGTGCTTAAATGAGATTTACAACACAACAAGACTAATGAATATACACAGGTTTGTGCAAATGACACAAACTTTATGCTGTGCAATTTCTGCAGGTACATTTCTTGGCTTTCAACAACAACAGAAGCTAGTAAAGATGAAAGCACTTGTGAGTCTGGTGAATGTGATTCATATTTTATTGTTTGTGTGCAGTAAAGCAGTTGTGATGTGAAGACTAACATGGTTTTTAAGTATCAGTGGGGTGTAGCTGTGCCCCAAGAAACCAAGTGTAACCTTTCTCTAAGTATCTTTTCTGACTGTCGTAAATATTTCTACACCGCTTAATCCTCATTGAGATCAGGTTTGGGGGGGATGGAGTCTATCCCAGCTGACTTACGGTGAAGGCAGGAGACACCTGGACAGGTCACCAGTCTATGACAGAGCTACACATACAATCACACTCACATTCACACCTTCTTCCACGAAGCTTCAACATCAGTGAAACAAGTGCATTGAAGTTGAGGGAGACTATGTTGAAAAATAACGCAAAAAGTTCCATAATATGCTTATAATGTGACGTTTTCTGGTGAGGCCAAGATTTATTTATTTTGTAATATACAAAATGAACATGTAATGTTTGTGGAGACTTGCCTAAATGTTTTAATCTGTGTAAGCAAATATAAAAGTAGGATTTAGTCTTTTAGCTGTGAACAGAAGATCCTGTGGAGAAATTGGAGACCTGACACTCTTAGAAATAAGGGTGTGGCTTCAGCTTCATGAATGAAAGAGAAGTGAGACATATCTGCAATTTCAGCACTCAACAGGACATAAAAAGTACATGTAGAGAATTACCAGTCCAATTTAATAAAAACTGTTTAAAAGGTTTGGTGACTTTGTCCTAAAATAAGGCAAAAAAGCATTTTCCCTCATACTTGTACTACTTATGTTTCCGTGATAGCTTTTAGAAAGCAGATGATTGGCTGTTCAGAGGGAGAGTGAGATGTTTTTTTATTGCCCTCTATGGGGTTTCAGTCTCCCATAGATTTCATTTGAGAATTGCTTAAGTGGCGAGGCCTTAGAATATAATGTCCTATAACGTGTTAAGGCAGCACAGATGGTTCTATCATTGACAGTATCAGGCAGGTGGTTCTAAAGTTGTGGCACAGACAACATTCAAAAACAGGACATGTAAAAAATAAATACAGGAACAACCTTTTTTTCATCATGTTTTTTTAATAAATCAAACATTCCCAGTTTGGCTTACAAATAGGCATTTAAAGTCAAATAACCCTGTAGTATACTTGAGGCAGTAGCCGACATTATGCTCCTTAATACAAAGAGGAGACAACTTTTTGGCTGATTTTATTGTGAAAAACACAATTTAGCATTTGTGGACAGAGATGAACCCGATTCAGTTTGATGAAGTAAAGCGATGCTGTTCATGATGCTCCTAAAGATTCACACCAGCAAGAATTTAATAAGAATTATGCAATCTGAGGCCTTGTCCACACGTAGCCGGGTATCTCACAAAACGAAGATGTTTTTCTACGATTCGGCCTATCATCCACACGAAAACGCAGATTTACGTCATCAAAAACGATTCTTTTTAAAAACTCCGACCAAAGTGAAGATTTGCGAATTCTCCGTTTTATGCGTCTGCATGTGGACATCAGTAACCGGGGTTTTGCGTTTCGAAACGTCACCGCCTGCGACAAAATATGTTCTTACGTCACATATGCGACCTGTGTTTACATTGGGTAACAGCATGGACGCTCTCACAAGGTTTTGGGCGCCGTTTCTTGTACAGGCGCTTTTTACTTGCTTGTTTTTACAAGCCCAGATACTGCTCCACATTCAACAACACAGGCGAAGGACGACATTAAGGACGGTTATTCTCCACCACTTTGCTAGGATTTGGGGAACTACTGCCACCTAAAGGTCCGGCATGCTTATGAATGTGCTGAAAAACGCACTTATGCGGTTAGGTGTGGATGAAGTTTTTTTTCTAAAAACGAGGTGGTGTGTACGTAAGTTTTTTTTTTTCTGGACGGAGGGGGCAGGATATTCGGTTTTACAAAAACCCGGCTACGTGTGGACAAGGCCTGGGTTGTGTGTTCAAAGCCCTGTACAGGCGGTTAAACAACAACGCCACACGACACACAGGTCGTATGAGTTTCAGACTGTTTTCCCAAATCAATTATACATGTCTGTTTTTTTTTTGTTTTTTTTACATCCTCCGCATGTCAGAAGATAAATAATTATAAATTCATGGTTATGCATAATCAAGGAGTTTAATGAAGAAAGTAAATACTGCAAATTAAACATATTAGAACTGTACCAAAGTCCTTGTATTAACCACAATTAATCCAAGTTTAAATACACAACAGGATGCACTAGGACTGCAATATTACAAAATCAACTTTTTGAATTTTTAAGGATTTCGTCATCAGCAAACACAAAACATCTCAAAAATTTACAAAAATAAATAATTTTTCAAAAGTTTACTTAGACTTCTTTTGAGCACAGATTGTAAAATAAATGCATGGCATGCATGTCTGTTTTTTAAAATTGTAAATATCGATAAACCTTTTCTGTGAGCTCAAACCCTTTCTTAGATCTGCCTCATGAAGAGAAAAACGAAACAAAAGGTTGTGGTCCTGTTTTGTAGTAAATTTTACCAAGATGCACATATGAATTGTCTGCAAACAAGATCAATAGTTATCTATTACCTGGAATCATCTCTAGTGCACCTCATTAAAAAGCCTTTCTCTTCCATTGTCTGTCTAAATAAAATATACAACAAATGAACTAAAACAAACATCGGCAGCTCTGTTGTTGTGTTAAGAGGTAATTTCCAGATTTTGAAGAGTAAAAATTGAAGATTTTTCATATGTATAACATATTAATAATCAAAAATGACTTTCAAACGCATCCTATAAAACAGACATAACTTATACTTTATTACTTCATGACTGAATTTGTAAATAAATAACGCAAATCTTTCCTGGTTGAGTAGCTCATACAAAATTAAAGTCTTATGTACAAGGACGTGGAAACAAAGACGTCAGGGATTCGGCGTGATGTCTTCTCAAAGAGAGGTTAGAAAAAAGGTTTTCAAGTATTCAAGTACCAGAAATAAAATCAAAACTGATGCATGAGAACTTGCTAAAAGAGAAAACACAATACATGTTACAAAGCTGCATATTTTACCTTTTGTAGGAATAGTAAATCAAATTTAATTTAATAACAAACCACACTTATTAAACAACATTCACTGCTGCCCTGTGTATGTTATCTACCTGTTGCTCAAAGGGTTGTACACCCCATCTGTCAAATATAAATCACAGTAATGTCCTGAC